>NC_084797.1:87453867-87761089 GCF_963169125.1 Humulus lupulus | reverse complement strand
GGGGGAATGATGAGGACACCAGTTTAGGAGCTTGATCAATATTTTGTAATGAGTCTTATTGGATTTTGGCATCTTGTATTTTTTATTTTAATCAGTCACTTAATCACGTTTTATTTAGTCTTTGTTTTTTTATCTTGTGAAAAGTCAAACACTTGACTTGTGTGAGTCCAAGAGTCTTTTTTTTGTGATTGTTAGGGTTTTCATTAGGAAGACAAATGGGCTTTTCTTTAATGTAATTTCGGCCATAAGAGGGCTTGAAAACGTTTGGAAAAATCAGATTATGATGAAATGAAATTTGTGAGTTTTTCTTCTTGAGTTCTTGAAGAAGCTATTAGAACTTATCAAGGGGTTCCTTGTGGCATTCAACCTGACTTATCAAACGGATTCTCATCTCCGTTTGTGGCGTCTTCCTCATACCAAGGTTCGTGCTTGGCTAAGCATTGGGTCGCGGTTCTTCATTCCAATTTCGTGTGTTCTTGGTGGCTGCCATATTTGGTGTCGGGTTTCACCACAATCGTTGGTGTTGTTCGTATCACCGAATGGCAAGTGGCATACATGCGTGGATTTTACAGACCTAAATAAAGCCTGCCCCAAAGACTGTTTCCCACTCCCGGGGATCGACCAGCTGGTCGATGCCACTGCAGGGCATGAGATCCTCTCATTCATGGATGCATACTCCGGGTATAATCAAATCAGTATGCATCCCCCTGATGAGGATCACACTAGCTTTCAAACTGATACATGGCTCTATTGTTACAAGGTGATGCCCTTCGGTTTAAAAAATGCTGGTGCGACTTACCAGAGACTCGTCAACCACATGTTCAAGGAGCTGATCGGCACAAACATGGAGGTTTACGTCGACGACATGCTGGTTAAGTCGAAGAAAGCATAAGGGCATGTAAGGGATTTGCAGGAATGCTTCAACGTCCTGAATAAATATAGGATGAAGTTAAATCCCCTTAAATGCTCATTCGGAGTAGGATCAAGAAAGTTCTTGGGATTGATAGTTAACTTGAGATGTTAACTTGGGACTGATATGCAGTTATTAAGGAATGTTAAGGCCCATTGGCCCTTGTAACCCCCCTTGAGCCTATAAATATACATGAAATAGCTCAAGGAAGGGACTTTTGATCTTTGGATCTTTTTCCCTGAATATTGAGAGAAAAAGTTATAGTGTGATTATCCATCATTTTATTGTAATTCTCCCAAGGTTTGTGAAACTCAAGAACCCTAGTTCTTTGATCACAGGTTTAAGATTCAATATTAATAATAGCACTAAGTGGGCGTAGGTCATTACCATTCTTTGAGGCTGAACCACTATAAATCATTGGTGGTTTCTTATTTACCATTAGATTAAACTCTTAATTGTTGTATCATTTTCTGTTGTATATTTGACTTCGTGTCATTGCCCAAAATCGAGGGTCAACCTGATACGAACCACACCAAGGATTGTGGTGAAACCCGACACCAAATATGGCAGCCACCAAGAACACACGAAATTGGAATGAAGAACCGTGACCCAATGCTTAGCCAAGCATGAACCTTGGTATGAGGAAGACGCCACAAACGAGGATGGGAATCCGTTTGATAAGTCGGATTGAACGCCACAAGGAATACCCTTGATAAGTTCGAATAGTCTCTTCAAGAACTCAAGAAGAAAACCTCTCAATTTTCATTTCATCAAAATCTGCCATTCCCAAACGTTTACAAAGGCCTAATATAGGCGAAAATTACATCAAGACAAGCCCCTTTGTCTTCCTAAAGAAAACCAAAAATTAAAGACAACCCTTTGTCTTCCTAATGAAAACCGAAAATTAAAGACAACCCTTTGTCTTCCTAATGAAAACCGAAATTTAACAACAAGCCTTTTGTCTTCCTAATGAAAACCAAAAATTAAAGACAAAAGGACTCTTGGACTCACACAAGTCAAGTGTTTGACTTTTCACAAAATAAACAAAGACTAAATAAAAAATACAAGATGACAAAATACAATAAGACTCATCAAGCTCCTAAACTGAGTCTTTTGGCTCGCGCCCTCGTCACTAGACCAACTAGACTTGGATCTTTAGTCTTGGTGTCCTCATCATTCCCCCCCCCCCCCCCCCCCCCCCCCTCTTGAGAAGGTTTTGTCCTCAAATCTTCACCTGCATGAAAAGGACTCAAATCAGAAACATTAAAAGTAGCACTAACAGTATACTCACCTGGTAAATCGAGTCTGTAGGCATTGTCATTGATCTTTTCTAGCACTTGAAAGGGACCATCTCCTTGAGGTAGCAATTTGGAACGTCTTTGTGCTGGGAATCGCTCTTTCCTCATGTGTACCCATACCCAATCACCGGGGTCAAAAACCTGCTTGTGACGACCCTTGTTAGCATCAAGTTGGTTAGTGTTTAAAAGAGCCTCCTTAACCTCACTTTTTTTTGCATAAAAATTATTTTGTTTTCTCTCTAATTTTCCCTCATTGATCGAACTCTTCTCTTTCTTTTCTCTCTCACTTGATTCGACCCTTTTCTCTCTTTGTCTCTCTCTTTTTCACTCTCATTCATCTTTTCACTCTCCTTCTCTTTCGATCACTCAATTTTTTTTTATCACTCAATTTTTGCAACCTCACTTGGTCTTCATATACTTGCTTTGGCATCAATGGAGCTAGAGTGATTGTTCGTTGACGGAACGTGAATGAGTACTTGTTGGTGAAGCCATCCTGCTGGACTCGCCGATCAAATAGCCAAGGCCTTCCTAGAAGGAGGTGTCCATCTTGCATTGGAACCACATCGCACAATACCTCATCCTCATACTTGCCAATTCGAAATGATACCAGCACCTATTTTGTAACCCTCACTTCACCACTATCATTCAACCACTGCAACTTGAATGGACAAGGATGTTTAAGCATTGGGAGCCCCAGCTTTTCAACCATGGAAGAACTAGCAACGTTAGTGCAACTACCACCATCAATAATAACACTGCATACCTTGTCTTTCACATGACAACGAGTGTGAAAGATGTTCTCTCGCTGCACCTCTTCTTCCTCTTCTTTTCCTTGCAAGTTTAAGGCTCGTCTTGTGACTAGTGCAAGCATTTCACCAGATTCTGGCCCATACTCTTCATCATCGATAGAAGCATCTTCCAATGGTGGCATGTCAGCAAGATCATCTTCATCTTCAGAATCGAGCTCGCCACTTTCTCGAATCACCATAACTCTCTTGTTTGGACATTGGCTAGCTATGTGTCCTCGCCCCTGACATTTGAAACACTTTATCTCACTAGAACGGGACGAAGTAGGGGCTGTTTTACCTTGAGGGGTTGTGGCTGGTTTTGGTGTAAAGGATGAAGTAGGTTGGTCTTCTTCCTTCTTTGGATAGTTCGACCGCCAAGGTGTTGCACTTGAATTGTGTGGGCTCGGTCTTGGCTTTGAACTTGTACTACCCCTCTTGAGCTGCTCTCAAACTTTGATTGCCATATGCACCAAATCTTCCAATTCCACATAATGGTGTAGCTCAATTGGATTAGCAATCTCTCGGTTCAACCCATTCAAAAACCTTGCCATGGTTGCCTCCCGATCCTCTTCAACATTGGCTCTAATCACAGCCATCTCCATCTCTTTGTAATACTCATCAACACTCTTGTGACCTTGACGAAGACCTTGCAACTTAAGGTATAGATCTCGATAATAATGAGATGGTACAAACCGTCGCCTCATCACCCTCTTCATAGCCTCCCAAGTGTCAATGGCACGATCTCCATTTCGCCTCCTGTTGATGCACAACTGATCCCACCAAACAATAGCATAATCAGTAAATTCAATGGCAGCTAGTTTTACCTTCTTCATGTCAGAGTAGTTGTGACAATCGAAAACCAACTCCATCTTCTTCTCCCACTCAAGGTATGCTTCAGGATCACTCTTCCCCTGAAATGCTGGAATTCTCATCTTGATATTTCCTAAATAATTATCTACCTGGTTCCTAGCTTCTCTATCCCGACCATACCTCCTATGGTTACCCTCTGACATCCTATCATATTCTTCCTCTAAATCGACACCATCAAACTCTCTTTCAACCTCAACATCCCGTTGTTGCACCCTGTTCCTCCGTGCCCTCCATTGCATTCCCTCTTCTACTCTATCCAACCTCTCTTGTATTTGCTCACACTCCGCCCTCATCATCCTTCGCATCTCCCCAATTAGTGCTTACATTTGTAGATTCGGAACCTCAGGTGGCGGAATATCATTGCTTGCATCTTTCTCTGGGATTTTGTGCCATGATGGAAATCTGCAAAATAAGGTTAGAATAATATGGAGAAAAGACCTCACCACACTCCCTCACGTGTTTCCCTCACAAAAATCCCCTCGTGTTTCACTCAATTTCAATGGCTTTTACCCTCAAATAGGCTCACACCTCTGCCTTTTTCCACTCGTATTCTTCTTTAAGTTCTTTCAAAACTAATCACACAATATCATGGAGGATTCAAGTAGCAAATCAAACCAGAACAAACCAAACGAACATAGAAAAACTGATGAAAAATGACGAAAAATGATGATTTTTTGGATCACTTGTGTGGGGTTTTGGCCAAAAGGCCTCTAGACCATAAGGAACAAGAGTAGAACAAATTTTTTTAAGAGAGGTTTCCAGACTCTTTTTTTTTTGGTTAAGATCCTCTTGATTTTTCTTTTCCTTTCTTCCTTTCTTTTTTTTTTTTTGGTCTCGGATCCCCTTGAAATTTCCTTTTCTTTCTTCCTGTTTTTTTGAGAAACTAGATAATAAGAAAAGAAAAATTTTGAACACCAAAGAACCATCCCGAAAACCAAGCAATCTGTGGTACTATAACAGATTCAAGAACACTCCAATATTCCCAAAAACCAATCTGTGATTCAGCCAATAACAGAATAACCAAAAGCCCCAACACAAATCTGTGGTACACGCCCAATAACAGGGAACCAATATTCCCCAAAACCAATAATAGAGACCCAATCAATCTGTGGCACCAAAACTATCTCAGATTTCACCACAAATAAAGCAATAATTGAAGCCAGGGACACAATTGAAACAAGGGATTTAACAATACCAATTTGTGGCTCTAGAGTACTTTCGGATTTCACAGAAAAAATCAATTGAAACAAGGGATAACAAAGGAATTGATACTTTGTGTAGACTAGTTTCGAATTTCAAGGGATTTCACAAAGTAATAATGGAAACTTTGGAAACAAGGAAATGATTGAACAAGGAAACAATTGAAACAATTCGGTTTTTAAAATAAGAACCCTAATTCACGAATTCAGAAACAAAAAGAAAAAAAATTAGGGGAAATTTCAGAAACCCTAATTCAATTGCACGATTTGAACAATGAAACGAAAAAAAAAGAGAAACAAGGAAACAAATGAAATAAGGAAATTAACAAGCTCTAGAATAGTTTCGGATTTCACAAGGAAACAAGGACAAAGAAATCAAAACACGACTAGATGATGAATTTTTTTTTTCTAATATAGAAACACGAATTGAAAGAAAAACACAAAGTAAAGGATAGGCCAAACCGGATGATCCTAATCTCTGATACCAACTGATATTAACCACACCAACGATTGTGGTGAAACCCGACACCAAATATGGCAGCCACCAAGAACACACGAAATGGGAATGAAGAACCGTGACCCAATGCTTAGCCAAGCACGGACCTTGGTATGAGGAAGACGCCACAAACGGGGATGGGAATCCGTTTGATAAGTCGGATTGGATGCCACAGGAATACCCTTGATAAGTTCGAATAGTCTCTTCAATAACTCAAGAAGAAAACCTCTCAATTTTCATTTCATCAAAATCTGCCTTTCCCAAACGTTTACAAGGCCTATATATAGCCGAAAACTACATCAAGACAAGCCCCTTTGTCTTCCTAATGAAAACCGAAAATTAAAGACAAGCCTTTTGTCTTCCTAATGAAAACCAAAAATTAAAGACAAAAGGACTCTTGGACTCACACAAGTCAAGTGTTTGACTTTTCACAAAATAAACAAAGACTAAATAAAAAAATACAAGATGAGTAGGACAAGTCTTCGTTCTCCTTCAGTGTTGACCACGGTCTCCTCTTGTTTTAGAACTCTGTGGACTAGGCTGTTAAGTTCTTCTTTGAATCTCTTGGCTCGTGCCCTCGTCACCGGACCAACTGGAACTTGACTTGGATCTTTAGTCTTGGTGTCCTCATCAGGTGGCCTATGCCGGGGCGCTTAAAGGATTTTGGGATTTTGAGATTTTAGGCTTGGGAATTCAACCTAGGGTTCTTGGGATTGAATCTTTTACCATATTTGGTGAAGTTCAATGTTTCGGGGACTAGAACTTGGTTTGGAAACTCATTTAAGATTGTTAATGGTATCTCCATGGTTGTGACTAGGTGCTAAGCTAGGGCTCGAGGATCGGATCACGCTCAAGGAGTATCGCCCGTAGCTAATTCATCTAGAAGCTAAAGGTGAGAAAACTACACTCGGTTGAATATTTGAACGGGACTAAGGGCTCCCTGATTTATATGATTGAAAGAATGGTATTATTCCATGTAAATTGTAAACCAACGGCCTAAGCGTACCACGGTTAACTTGTGCAATTGGCACAGCTCGGACACTGGTATCTGAGGACAGCTTATTATGCACTGAGCTCGGTTTAAGCGGGCCGGAGTCAGTGGGTTAAACAGAGGGTGCGACCTAAGGTGTCGACCCTAGTATTTGTGTTAATTGATTATTATATTTGGCTATTGATGAGGACACCAAGACTAAAGATCCAAGTCAAGTTCCAGTTGGTCCGGTGACGAGGGCACGAGCCAAGAGATTCAAAGAAGAACTTAACAGCCTAGTCCACAGAGTCCTAAAACAAGAGGAGACCGTGGTCAACACTGAAGGAGAACAAAGACTTGTCCTACTCATCAAAGTAGACTTAGTTTAGGAGCTTGATGAGTCTTATTACATTTTGTCATCTTGTATTTTTTATTTTAATCACGTTTTTTATTTAGTCTTTGTTTATTTTGTGAAAAGTCAAACACTTGACTTGTGTGAGTCCAATAGTCTTTTTTTTTAATTTTCGGTTTTCATTAGGAAGACAAAGGGCTTGTCTTTGATGTAATTTTCGGTTTTCATTAGGAAGACAGAGGGCTTGTCTTTGATGTAATTTTTGGTTTTCATTAGGAAGACAAAGGGGCTTGTCTTGATGTAATTTTCGTCTATATTAGGCCTTGTAAATGTTTGGGAAAGGTAGATTATGATGAAATGAAATTTGTGAGTTTTTCTTCTCGAGTTCTTGAAGAAACAATTAGAACTTATCAAGGGGTTCCTTGTGGTGTTCAACCTGACTTATCAAACAGATTCCCATCCCCGTTTGTGGCGTCTTCCTCATACCAAGGTTCGTGCTTGGCTAAGCATTGGGTCGCGGTTCTTCATTCCAATTTCGTGTGTTCTTGGTGGCTTCCATATTTGGTGTCGGGTTTCACCACAATTGTTGGTATGGTTCGTATAAGCTATGAATGTGATTAATGAGATTGTTGAATAATCTTGAATAATCTGAGTATAGATGAGGTTACTTGTACCTTGAAGTGTGCTTATACGCTGTGGATTAAATATCTGATCATGCTTATTGGAATGTCTGTTTGATAATATTGTTTATGTTGTGTATGATGTTTTCTTGCTTAGCCTTGGCTCACGGGTGCTCCGTGGTGCAGGTAAAGGCAAAGGCAAGATCGATCAGCCCTGATTGGAGAGCACTGCAGGGTGAATGTACATGTCAGGCCGCTCAACCGCCACGGTTGAGGAGGTTACAGGGACAAGAGGACCGGAATCACCTATTTTGCCTTAGTAGGGCCAACGTTGTCTTGACTTTTGTTTTTGTAAATCTGTTTGTAAACACTAAATGGTTTCAGGGATCCCTGCTGTAAATGATTTATACTTTATGAAATGTATCTTTTGAGGCCAAAATATCTTTTAACCCTAGAACACCTCAATTAATGACACGTTTGATTAAAATGACTTGTTTAGCGAGTCTTGCACCTTATAATCACACAGTGTAGCGGACTTGGCTATCCAGGGCATTACAACTTGGTATCAGAGCGTCCTAGGTTTAAGGGTTCCTGAAGACAAGCTGGACATGTACATTCGCTGCTAGAGACAAGCTCAAATTTGGGTTCGGTAATGTGTATATATGCCTATGTGCTTATGTGCTTGTGATGAGCTATGAATACTGTTATTTACTGGATTATTAGGAAGCATGAGATCTGATAGGGCTTGGCCCTTGACTATCGTGTGAGAATGTTGAGGCGTGTTTATTAGCATCGCCGTGCATGTGGATGAATATTTGAATGATTAATTGTATATTGTGCATGTATGAATGCCTGCTTTACAGTTATTGCATAGTGAGATTGGAGGCGTGCTTATTAGCAGCCAGTGCATGAGAATGGATGCTTATATGTGGATTGTTTGTGGTTGGTGATATTCTATTGGAGGATCTTGCAAATGCTTTTACCCTGTCATCATGGTCTAATTTCCGAGTCGTTATTTGCAGATTTACTTGGATAGCTATGCGTCCAAGAAAATCTACACAACTAGCCGGCACTAGGTCCGGGATCAGGGGTGATGACCAGGGCCAGACTCCTCCGCCAGTGCCTGAGAACTGGCAGCAGTTAATGGTTGATATGCAGGCTCGACTACAGAATCAGGATGAGCAGATCCATATTCTGCAGGCTCCATTAGGGAGTGCTGCCCCTATTATATCACCTGTAGTGGTACCAGTTGTGCAGTCTGGGGAGATTGGTAACAAATAGGAGTTGTTATATGAGCGGTTCAGGATGCAGCAACCCCCAATCTTTGAGGGTGGACCAGATCCATTGAAATCCGAGCAGTGGCTAACTATGATCATCGTAATTCTGGACTTTATGAGGATAGAGGGGCATGATAGGGTGGCCTGTGCCACTTATATGCTGAGAGAGGATGCCTGTATCTGGTGGGAAGTGGCATCGTAGACTAGGGATGTGACTACATTGAGTTGGGAAGGTTTCAAAGATTTGTTTGGCCAGAAGTATTATAATGTAGCTGTCAGAGCAGCGAAAGTAAATGAGTTCGTTACTGAATATGCCCTAATGTTCGATAGACTGGCGAAGTTCGCACCAAACCTTGTGCCTACCGATGCAGCGAGGCAGGATAGATTTATTAGAGGGTTGAATGCTATGATAGCCCGAGATGTTAGAATTACAACGGTAGCTGGAGGAACAACTTATGCCCAGGCTGTTGAGAAGGCTCTTACCGCTGAGGAAGCAGAGAATAAGATATGGAGGGATAGTGCAGCAAGAAGGGAGGGCCATAGGGCGGTTCCTCCATATTCTGGGTCTGGTAGGGGCGGTGGCCCCAGTGACTTCAAGAGGAAACTCCTGACACTTCGACCGTTGCTGGTCCTGATAGGAGGGGTCGGGGTGGTCAGGGTGGCCGTCAGGGTGGCGGCGAGGCATGGCGGACCAATCCAGATTGTCCAAGATGTAGAAGACGCCATCTGGGCGAGTGTCAGGCCAAGGCTTGCTTTGTGTGCGGGGTGGTGGGGCATCTCGGGAAAGACTGCCCAACGGTGAAGAAAGGTGAAGCGGGAAAGGTGGATAGCTTGACTCCAGCTCGAGTATTCACCTTGACTCAGGCGGAGGCTGAGGCTAGTCCCTCAGTAGTGACAGGTCGGCTTTCTAGCGCTTGCTCTTCTTTTACAGTATTGATTGATTCTGGTGCTACACATTCTTTTGTTTCTAGTAGAGTGATTGATAGATTGTGTAGACCCAGTGAATATACGTTCGAACCCTACGCCATGACCAGGACATCGAGATGATGAGTGTGGAGGATCGAGCACCAAAAAAGGCTCGAACAGAGGAGGAGTTGATAACCTTCTCTGAAGACTATGCCCAGCACGTACGATTCCCACACTCCGATCTGCTGGTCGTAGACGTACAAATTGCCAATATGATGGTGAAGAGGGTGTTGGTCGACACAGGAAGTTCGATCAACATCCTATACAAGTCTTCACTAGAGAGAATGAAGTTGTCCGTCAAGGACCTGGAGCCATGCAACCAAACCATCTATGGTTTTTCCGGCAAATGGCTCGCCCCAACTAGGCCGATTAGGCTTCCGGTTACAACAGGTACTGCACCTGCTAATAGGACATTACTCACTACTTTCATAGTAGTTGATTGTCCTTCGGCTTGTAATTGGGAGGCCCATTCTGGTTGACCTACGGGCCGTCACTTAAATATGGCACCTTCCCATGAAATTCCCAACAGACGCAGGGGTAGGATGCGTTTTGGGAAATCAGCGGGAAGCAAGGGAGTGCAACAACGCCTCGATAACCAAGGAAAAGAAAGGTGTGTTGAGAGATGTTCCCAGAAAAAAGTTGCAAATGGCAATTGATGCTCAGACCCAGTCGGGTGATTATGTCACCAAATAGGGCGTTGCCCAAAGTGAGGATAGAGACTTGGATCCTCGCTTTGGGCATTTTGAGGAAGAAATAGGACTCATCGAGGACCTTGAAGAGGTCCAACTCGATGAAGAAAATCCGACCAGGGTTGTGAAAGTCGGTAAAAACATAGAGAGAATAACAAAACAAGCACTGGTGGAGTTTTTGAGGAGGAACCAGGAAGTCTTCGCCTGGTCGCACAAATACATGGTTGGAATAGACCCTACAGTCATCAGCCATGTCCTGAACATCGACAAGGTTTCCACCGGTGCAACAGAAAAGAAGGCTGCTCGACAAAGATAGATCAATGGCCTTAAAAGAAGAAGTCGAGAAGCTGAAGGAGAATGGGTTCATCAGGGTGGCATTTTATCCATCGTGGGTCTCTAATCCCGTGCTAGTTCCCAAGTCGAATGGCAAATGGCGAACATGCGTGGATTTCACAGACCTCAATATAGCCTACCCCAAGGATTGGTTCCCTAGGATCGACCAACTGGTCGATGCCACTACAGGGTATGAGATTCTCTCTTTTATGGATGCATACTCTGGATATAATCAAATTAGTATGCATCCTTATTATGAGGATCACATTAGCTTTTGGACTGATACAGGGCTTTACTGTTACAAGGTAATGCCCTTCGCTTAGAAAAATGCTGGTGCGACTTACCACCACTAGTCAACCACATGTTTAAGGAGCTGATCGGGACAAACATAAAGATATACGTCAACGACATGCTGGTAAAGTCAAAGAAGGCAAAAGGGCATATAGAGGATTTGCAGGAGTGCTTCAACGTCTTGAACAAATATCAGATGAAGTTGAATCCCCTCAAATGCTCCTTCGGAGTAGGATCAGGGAAGTTCTTGGGATATATAGTTAACTCGAGAGGAATTGAAGCCAATCCCGAGAAAATCAAAGCCTGATTGATATGAAATCACCAGCAAAGATTAAGGTTGTTCAAAGTTTGACCGGAAGGATTGCCGCTCTCCGTAGATTTATTTCGAAATCAACGGACAAGTGCGTTCCATTTTTTAATCTACTTAGAGGAAACAAAAAATTTAAATGGACGGAGGAGTGCAAGCAGGCTTTCCAAGCATTAAAGACTCACATGGCGTAACCACCCATCCTATGAAAGTCAGTCGATGAGGAGACTTTGTTTGTCTACTTGGCGATTACGGAATATGCTGCTAGTGCTGTCTTAGTAAGGGAAGAAGAAGGCGTACAGGAGGCTGTTTATTATGTAAGCAAGAGGCTAATTGGAGTGGAGCTGCGATATCCGCCAATTGAAAAGTGTTGACGCTGAGAACTCGTCAACGAAGTTAAGTTAGAAAAATCAAAATATAGAGCTTATCAATGAAAAACTTCAAAGATCTAATCAGGAACTCAAAAAATAGTTGTAGAAAGAAAATGGTAAAATGAACTTGTATTTCTTATGGTGTGGTGCTACAATGTTTTTTCCAACCCCCTTCCATGTGGAAGTGTGGTTTCTTTTATAGTGGGCTCTAATGGCCCCTGATACATTGTTGTCCAGGGGACCAGATGGTACATGAGTACACTATCAGAGAGTGGTCTCAGGGGTAGTGGTGTCGGCTCTAGTACATGGTCAGAGTCTGTGGGGATGCCTCCACTACTTATTGAGTACGAGTGTCAGAGATTGTCTGGTGTGGACCATAACAAGTACTTCACTTGTATGGCCACTACTTATCTGGTATGGGCTTAGTGTCTGTACTTCTTCTGACTTGGTGTGAATCGCTATGAGGCCCCTCTAATTCCCCCTTATTGGTGTGTTAGAGAGATCCATGATCTTACCTCTTGTTGGACTTACGGTAAGAGTGGTGCCCAGTAGGTGGCGCTAATCTTAAGGGGTGAGATAAGACCCCTCTAATCAGGCCAATTTCGGGAGGTGACCCCTAGTGGTGCGGATGAGGCCTGGTAGGGTCAAGTGCACCAAGAGGAGGCATGATGCAAGGCTTCGTGAAATGCCTCTAGCGAGGCGTGGCTGCTGGGCGTGAGGCCCTCGTGAGATGTCTCTCGCGAGGCGGAACACCTGCACACGCTGAGTGGTGGCACGCAGCCTTCGCGAGATGCCTCCAGCGAGGCGTGGCTGCTGGGTGTGAGGCCCTCGCGAGACGCCTCTTGCGAGGTGGAGCACTTGGGCGCGCCGAGTGGTGGCACGCCGCCTTCGCGAGATGCCTCCATCGAGGCGTGGCTAGAGGGGTGCGAGACGCCCCTAGCGAGGCGGAGCATCTGGGCATGCATCCTTAGCGAGATGCCTCCATCGAGGCATGGATACAGGGGCGTGAGGCAAAACACCTGGGCACGCCGAGTGGTGGCACGCAACCTTCGCGAGATGCCTCCACCGAGGCATGGCTGCTGGGCATGCCGATTGGTGGCACGTAGCCTTCGCGAGATGCGTCCATTGTGGCATGGCTAGAGGGGCGCGAAGCCCTCACGAGATGCCCCTCGCGAGGCGGAACATCTGGGCACATAACATTCGCGAGATGCATCCATCGAGGCGTACCTAGAGGGGCGCGAGACGCCCCTCGTGAGTCAGAGCATCTGGGCACGCAGCCTTCGCAAGACGCCTCCAGCAAGGCATGGCAGCTGGGTGCGAGGCCCTCGTGATACGCCCCTCGTGAGGAGGAGCATCTGGGCACGCCGAGTTGTGGCACCCAGCCGTCACGAGACGCCTCTAGTGAGGCATCGCCACTGGGCGCGAGGCCCTCGCGAGGCGCCCCGTGCGAGGCCTGTATTTAGGTGTTTAAGGGACTTTAATATGTGCTTTGGACCTTTCACAAGTATGGAATCTTGAGCGTCTACACTTGCCCCCCAGTCTAGGAGAGGGTCTTTAGGCTTTCTTGTAGACTTCATGGTGTGATGCATTCAAGATGTCTGTGAGATTTGGAGGGTGAATGTAAGCTTATTATTGTGCTCCGCGAGTCCTAAGGCAAGTACCATGCTCCCCTCTTAACCATTGATCAGGGCTTTGGTTCGATGGTTGAGATGAGCCTGCGCCTCCTATATAAATAAGCCTTCACAGCTAGGCAATTAATTACACTCCATCTCCTTGGCCTAGTGGTTTTTAGATCCTTGCTCTTTTCAAGAGGTAAGGGGTTCAATCCCCCACAACCTCACTTTTGTAATCCGCTTTTTTATTATTATTTGAGTTCATTTTTTGTATGTCTATATTCATGCAGGTTCATTGGGTCCAAATTAGCACTACTCGGGATGGGGTATTTTGGCCTGAGCTTGTCGTGAGCTAACCTTGTTGCATGCCCCCTTATTCATACCCTGTAGTGGGTCATTTAGAGCATTTGTACCTAGAGGTTTTGAGTCCATTCCTTTGTGTTTTGTAGCAATCCTCTCATTTATACGTGAACTCTTTTTGCTTTCGGGATGAGGTCTCATGGCATGTGAAGGTCTGTTCGACGTTCCTCCGGGGGTCGAGTTTGTTGACTTGTCCTTAGACTCAGAGTCCCCCGAGGACAATTCGTACCATGACTACGACACTTTTAGGCAGGCTCGTATTCGTCATCTTGAGCATATGGCTGAACTTAGGCATACAATTTGGGTGGTAGAGAGCGAAATAGACTCGGTGTTAAGAGGACACGGAGTACTTCACGGGGTCGTCCCGTCTTCTCCTCAACCCTTATTCTTTATCTACCCTAGTTTAGCGCTCTCGCAGCAGGTGCCTCGGTGGAAGACTCTTGCTAGGAAGAAAAAATGGAGGGTAGAGTGTCTTGTTTCCATCTAACCTTTTTATTTTGGTTTTGCAGATATGCCGAAGAGAGGGCGACGACAGTTGACTGCTGACGATCAGGGCACTGCCCCCCCCCCCCCCTGTTGGGATCCTCTCTAGTGTCCCATGTGTCCAAAAATAAATTGTTGAAAATAATAGGGAACTACCGTGTTCCCCCAGAATACGCATTATAGGGAACTTCGGACAAGTGCCTGGCTGACTGCCCAAATCTGGGTTACATGGCTATGAGCGAGCATATCTTGAAAGCGGGTGGTACAATCCCATTACACCCATTTTTCGTCGCGGTTCTCAATTATTTTGACCTCGCTCCACTCCAGCTGGCACCCAATAGTTGGCTGACCTTGAGTTGCCTCTTCATCTCGTTTATGGATCGTGTCCAGCGTGCTCCTACGACCCAAGAGGTGCATTTCATGTACAATCTCATGCCCTCTCCTAAGTCCAAGGGCTTTCATTTCCTGCAAAAATCCAATACTTCGGTCCCCTTGATAGAAGGCGCTGTGTCCAACCCGGGGTCCTGGTAGCAGAACTTTTTCTTTGTGCAGGGTCCCCTCTCTGTTCGTGAGCATTTTCGTTCTGCTCCTAGTAAGTCCTTGAAGCCCCTTTTTTTTCTTTTTTTTTTTTTTTGAAACTTACTGTTTTGGAACTTATGTTTGTGTCGGCAATTGTGTGAATCGTGCAGAGCATTTCGCCATGCCTGGAGTTGTTGGGTCGGAGGCAGACGCAGTGAATGTATTCATCAATGCTAACCTTGCTGAGAAAATGGCTACATACCTCTTCACTGTGGACAAACTCAACTTTCACAAGTTGTCCTCGGTTTCGGATCCCAGGTTGTAGTGGAATATTCCTTGGTCAAAGAAGAAGAAGGTTGTTCGGCTGAACATCGCTCGGACGAGGGTGAGGCTAAGCGTGTGGTAGAGGGGGTCTCCCTTAGACATGGGCACCTCACCAGTTGTCTTCGTCTCCCGCGGGATGCCCTCCTTTATCCCCTACAGGCCCTGACATGGCTTCCCAGGTTCAACAGACCATGCCGGGGCATTTCATCTGTCCTTATTCTGAGGACTTCGATGCTTTTCCTTAGGCATCCTGTGACCCTGGTCCATTGGGGGGCTCACTCATCCGATCTTCCTGCACCCCCTCCTGGTCCATCGGGGGCTCATTTTTTCGATCTTCCTGCGCCCCCTCTTGCTTCGGCGAGTAGGTCATCTGTCCTTACTCAACCAAGTACCGTTGGCTCTGAAGGGGCGCCCTGGGTGGGCCGCATGGCGGCCTCTTACGGGCGACGGTATGTCCAGATCGCCACGGACCTTCCTGAAGCTGATTGGAGTGATCTTGGGAGTTTTTCTATGTCGGATCTTGGGGAGACTCTTGCGTGCTCCGCTACTTAGGTGAGTTCATGCATCTTGTGTCGGCCTTATCCCTTTTTTCTCCTTTTCTATTTTGTTGCTTATCATTGTTGTTGTTATTTTTCTTTTGCAGACCTATACAGTGGCTAACTATTTGCCGACTCGGCTCAAAACCTTTCCACGTCAAATGCTGAGAGGGACCGTCTTACGATCCAGGTCCAGGAGCTCGAGAGGAAACTTGCTGAGACCAAGCTTAAGTTAGAGAAGGCCTTGGCGAAAGCTTCTTCCTCATCAAAAAAGAAGAAGAGGGCGATTGCCAAGGCCACGATGCTGCAGGAAAGGGTCACCAGCTTAGAGACTGAACTTGAGGGTGCCAGGGCTACTACAGCTGCGTTGCAGGGGAGGGTGGCTTCCTTAGAGGCGGACAAGACATCTATGGAGGCAGACAAGGCGGCTATTGAGTATAGATCCATAAAGCGCGCCCTTTATGGGGTATGGAGGCAGAATCCTAATGTCGATTTCTCCTACTTTGGCAAGCACGCCGTTGCTCGGGCGGCTGAGTGGAACGCCCGTGGCAGAAGGCCTTGAGATTATCATTTTATGATTTTTTTCCAGTTAGTCCACTGTGGGTCTTGTTATGTTATCGAAACTCTTTTTTATATATACATATGCGATCATTCATCTTTTATTCCTCTGTGTTTGAGGTCCTTTTGAACCCGTATTTATCAAGCTTGAGGTCCTTTGGAGCCCATGTGAAGGGGTTCAATAGGTCCTTCTTTGGTGCCTCTTGATTATTCTTATAAGGATATATTGACCCCTTGGGTTCTAGTTATCCTTTTATATATTTTTGCGCGCGCTTATTATTTTTTGCAAGAAGCGTCCTTCTCATCATTATTCATAGTAGTATTTTTGCAAGGGTCTCTTTTGGAACCCTTTTTGGCTAGACGGCTTGGTGGCCGCACTAGGCTTATTGGTGAGTGCTCTTTCTAAGGCCTTTCCTCTTGTGGGAGCATCTGCCTATATTTGGAAGTTTTCTTTTTGTAAGACCTTTTGGCCTCCTTGATGTTCACAAGGGTAGCTAATCCTTGTGAACTCATGAGATGCCTTGCAAAGTCTTCTCCCTATTTGTAAGGGTTCATCGCATTTTTTTTATATATATAAGGACCTCGTTTAAGGTCCTGATATAAGGGGTCCTTTTAGGATCCTTCTGATAGGGGGTTCTTTTTAGGTTCCCTCTGATATGAGGAGTCCTTTTTAGGATCCTCCTGCTAAGGGGGTCCTTTTAGGATCCTCCTAATAAGGGGTCCCTAGACAAGGGGTCCTTTTATGATCCTCCTGATAGGGAGGTTCCCTCTGATATAAGGGGTCCTTTTTAGGATCCTCCTGATAAGGGGTCTCGAGACGAGGGGTCCTTTTTAGGATCCTCTTGATAGGGGGTCATTTTTAGGTTCCCTCTGATATAAGGGGTCCTTTTTAGGATCCTCCTGATAAGGGGTCCCAAGACGAGGGGTCCTTTGTAGGGGTCCTTTTTAGGATCCTCTTCTTTGCTGTATGTTTTGCCTCCTGTCCTACCCCCCCCCCCCAAGTGCTTGGTGAAATTTATTTCAACAGGCACTTTGATGGGTGCTATAGAGAAGAAGAATGACACGTAAAGTTGCGAACGGTTTCATTCATAGCGTGCGGGTTACAATGACATACATATGAAAGGGTTAAATCTAATTAGGAGGTTACAATGACATTCATAGCGTTCTTGAATCTGTTTTGGTAACACAGGTTGTTTGGGTTTCGGGTTGGCTATTGGTATTCATTTTTTTTTTCCCTTTACAAATTGGTATCTGGTTTCTCAAATTTGAGAGGTAGAAAGCAAAGGAAAGGGAAGGAAAAAGGGAAGGGATCCGAGAGCAAAAAAAAAAAAAAGTCTGGAAACCCTTCTTAAAATTTTTTGTTCTATTCTTGTTCCCCATAGTCTAGAGGCCCTTTTGCCAAAACCCCACACAAGTGTTCCAAAAATCACCATTTTTCGCCACTTTTCATCGGTTTTCGTTTGATTTGTTTGGTAGAATTGGCTGCTTGAACCTCCATATCACCGTTTCATTAGTTTTCAAAGAGCTTAAAGAAGAAAATAGAGTGGAAAAAGCAGAGGTGTGAGCTTATTTGAGGGTAAAAGCCATCATTGAGTGCAAACACGAGTGTACTTGAGTGACCATTTTCTTTGAGTGAAACACGTGAGGGAGTGCAGTGAGGTCCTTTCTATAATTGTCTAACCTTATTGTTTTGCAGATTCTCCATCATGTCACAAAATATAGAAAGAAATGCAGGCAATGACGCTCCACCACCTACAGTTCCAAATCTACAAATTGAAGCTTTAATGGGGGAGATGAGGATGATGTTGAGGGAGGAGTGTGAGCAAATACATGAGCGGTTGGATAGGGTAGAAGAGGGGGCACAACGGAGACCAAGGAGGGGTAGGGTACACCAAAGGGAGGATGAGAATGAAGGGGATTTAGAAGGGGTAGTTTCTGATGATGAGTTTGATAGGATGTCGACGGGTAACCATAAGAGGTATGGTGGGAATAGAGAAGATAGGAACCAGGTAGATAATTATATGGGGAATATCAAAATGAGAATCCCAGCATTTCAGGGGAAGAGTGATCCTGAAGCATACCTTGAGTGGGAGAAGAAGATGGAGCTAGTTTTTGATTGTCACAACTACTCCGACATGAAGAAGGTAAAACTTGCTGCCATTGAGTTTACTGATTATGCTATTGTTTGGTGGGATCAGTTGTGCATCAACAGGAGGCGGAGTGGAGATCGCCCTATTGACACATGGGAGGCCATGAAGAGGGTGATGAGGCGACGGTTTGTACCACCTCATTATTATCGAGATCTCTACCTTAAGTTGCAGGGTCTTCGTCAGGGCTACAGAAGTGTTGATGAGTATTACAAGGAGATGGAGATGGCTATGATTAGAGCCAATGTTGAAGAGGATCGGGAGGCAACCATGGCAAGGTTTTTGAATGGGTTGAACCGAGAGATTGCTGACCCAATCGAGCTACACCATTATGTGGAATTGGAGGATTTGGTTCATATGGCAATCAAAGTTGAGAGGCAGCTCAAGAAGGGTAGTTCAAGTTCGAGGTCAAGACCGAGCCCACACAATCCAAGTACAACACCTTGGAGGTCGAACTATCCAAAGAAAGAAGACCAACCCACTTCATCATCTACACCAAAACCAGCCACCACAGCCACACCACCTCAAGGTAAAACAACTCCTACTAAGTCTCATTCTAGTGAGATAAGGTGTTTCAAATGTCAGGGGCGAGGACGCATAGCTAGCCAGTGTCCAAACAAGAGAGTCATGGTGATTCGAGAAAGTGGAGAGATAGATTCTGAAGATGAAGATGATCTTGCTGACATGCCACCATTGGAAGATGCTTCTGACAATGAGTATGGGCCAGAATCTGGTGAGATGATTGCACTAGTCACAAGGCGAGTCCTGAATTTGCAAGCAAAAGAAGCGGAAGAAAAGGTGCAGCGAGAGAACATCTTTCACACTCGTTGTCATGTGAGAGACAAGGTATGTAGTGTCATTATTGATGGAGGTAGTTGTACTAATGTTGCTAGTGCTTCCATGGTTGCCAAGCTGGGGCTTACAACGCTTAGGCATCCTTGTCCATACAAATTGCAATGGTTGAATGATAGTGGTGAAGTGAGGGTTACAAAACAGGTGCTAGTCTCATTTCGAATTGGCAAGTATGAAGATGAGGTGTTGTGTGATGTGGTTCCCATGCAAGCTGGACACCTCCTTCTAGGAAGGCCTTGGCAATTTGATCGACGGGTGCAGCATGACGGCTTCACCAACAAGTATTCATTCACACTCCGTCAACGAACAATCACTCTAGCGCCTTTGACACCAAAGCAAGTGTATGAAGATCAAGTGAGGTTGCAAAAATTGAGTGACAAAAAGAAAATGAGTGAGCAAAAAGAGAGTGAAAAGATGAATGAGAGTGAGAAAAAAGAGAGACAAAGAGAGAAAAGGGTCGAATCAAGTGAGAGAGAGAGTTCGATCAATGAGGGAAAATTAGAGAGAAAACAAAATAACTTTTATGCAAAAAAAAGTGAGGTTAAGGAGGCTCTTTTAAACACTAACCAACTTGATGATAACAAGGGTCGTCACAAGCAGGTTTTTGACCCCGGTGATTGGGTATGTGTACACATGAGGAAAGAGCGATTCCCAGCACAAAGACGTTCCAAATTGCTACCTCGAGGAGATGGTCCGTTTCAAGTGCTAGAAAGGATCAATGACAATGCCTACAGACTCGATTTTCCAGGTGAGTATACTGTTAGTGCTACTTTTAATGTTTCTGATTTGAGTCCTTTTGATGCAGGTGAATATTTGAGGACAAATCCTTCTCAAGAGGGGGGGGGGGGGGGAATGATGAGGACACCAAGACTAAAGATCCAAGTCTAGTTCCAGTTGGTCTGGTGACGAGGGCGCGAGCCAAAAGACTCAGTTTAGGAGCTTGACGAGTCTTATTGTATTTTTTCATCTTGTATTTTTTATTTAGTCTTTGTTTATTTTGTGAAAAGTCAAACACTTGACTTGTGTGAGTCCAAGAGTCCTTTTGTCTTTACTTTTCGGTTTTCATTAGGAAGACAAAAGGCTTGTCTTTAATTTCGGTTTTCATTAGGAAGACAAAAGGCTTGTTTTTTTTTAATTTCGGTTTTGCTTTAGGAAGACAAAGGGGCTTGTCTTGATGTAATTTTCGCCTATATTAGGCCTTGAAAACATTTGGAAAAAATCAGATTATATTGAATGAAATTGTGAGTTTATTTCTTCTTGAGTTCTTGAAGAAACTTTTGAACTTATCAAGGAGATTCTTTGTGGCGTTCATCCTGACTTATCAAACGGATTCCATCCCCGTTTGTGGCGTCTTCCTCATACCAAGGTTCGTGCTTGGCTAAGCATTGGGTCGCGGTTCCATTCCAATCTCGTATGTTCTTGGTGGCTGTTCCATATTTGGTGTCGGGTTTCATCACAATGTTGGTGTGGTTCGTATCATATGCAAACTCGACTATAAAATCTACAAGTACCTGCCTGTTGATTGAGGTCCTTGGGGTGTAAGTGATGTTGAACTAACTCAATTCAATCGACCATTTTAACAACTTCCCGAAGTCTTTGGCTTGTGCAAGACCTGATGCAGGGGGGTGTTTGTGAGCACCTCAATCGCATGAGCATGAAAATAGGGCCTCAACTTTCGAGAAGCCACTACCAGGGCATATGCTAACTTCTCTATTTCTGGGTATCGAGTTTCTGCGTCTATCAAAAATTTACTCACATAGTACACAGGCTATTGGTGCTTCTTTTCCCCCTTAACCAAGGCGGCGCTTATGGCATGCTCTGATATAGCTAGATACAAATACAACTTCTCCCCTTTTTCTGGCTTGGCCAAAAGGGGTGGTTTTCCAAGTTGTTCCTTTAGTTTGGTGAAGGCATCGTGGCATTCATCATCCCAAGAAAAATTTTTGTTCCCTTTTAGGATGTTGAAGAAAGGGAGGCATTTGTTAGTAGATCAGGAGAAGAACCTATTGAGGGCTGCTACTCTCCCCGTTAAGCATTGCACCTCTTTTTTGCTTCGTGGTGGGCTCATTTCCAGCAAGACCTTGATTTTCTCAGGATTAGCCTTGATACCTCGGGAATTCACCATGAAACCAAGGAACTTTCGTGACAAAACTCCGAAGGTGCATTTGAGTGGATTCAGCTTCATTCTATACTTTCTAAGGGTGTTGAACATTTCCATGAGATCGTTGGTGAGCTCCCCTGCCTTCTTTGTTTTCACCAACATATCATCCACGTACACTTCCATGTTCCTTCCTATTTGATTTGCGAACATTTTGTTCACCAGCCTTTGATAAGTGGCACCTGCGTTTTTTAAACCAAAGGGAATCACTTTATAGCAATACAACCCCTTGTCTGTTATGAACGAAGTGTGCTCTTCATCAGCAGGGTTCATGGGTATCTGGTTATACCCAGAATATGCGTCCATGAAGCTAAGTAGCTCATGCCCCGCTGTGGCATCTACCAACTGGTCTATCCTAGGAAGCGGGAAGTTGTCCTTAGGGCAGGCCTTATTGAGGCTGGTAAAATGCACACAAGTCCTCCATTTTTCGTTGGGCTTCGGGACTAGCACTGGGTTTGATACCCATAGTGGGTAAAATGCCTCTCGTATGAACTTGTTCGCCTTCAACTTGTCAACTTCCTCTTTGGGTCCAGCACTCTCCTATTCTGCCTCACCGCCTTGCTTTTCGGTCGATTTTCAGATGGTGGGACATGACCGCTGGGTCTATCCCTACAGTATCCTTATGACTCCAGGCAAATACATCGAGGTTGGCTTTCAAGGACTCTACTAGCTTCTCCTTCATGTCACCTTGGCTCATTCATGATCGTTACTTCCTCCAACTCCTCTACCGGTTCAGCTCTGGGCTCTTCTGTGACTCGTGGGTCTAATTTGTGTGGGTTCGCGCCTTCATGCACAACCATTGCCATAGGTGCTGATGGCTTTGTGGTTGTGTGGAGGGATGTGTTATAGCATTCTCTCGCTTCCTTCTGCTCTCCTTTCATGCATGCTATTCCCCCGGGAGTTGGGAATTTAATAGCTAAGTGGTATACAGAAGTTATCGCCTCCAATTCTCTTAGGGAAGGTCTCCCTAATACCGCATTGAAGGCTGAGGTGCAATCTACCACAACAAAGTTTGCCATTATGGTGGTTTGTCTGGTTGTTCTCCCATAGTGAGGGCTAACTCGATTGCCCCTAGGGGCTGTATAAAATCTCCTGTAAATCCATACAAAGAAGTATAGCAAGGCTTTAGGTGTCGGATGTTTAGTCCCATCTTCTCCAGAGTTGGGCGATATAAGATGTCCACAGAGCTTCCGTTATCCACCAAGACCCGATGTACCCTCATGTTAGCAAGCTGGACAGTCAACACTAGATGGGTCGTTATGGGGGAAGTGTACACCCCGGGCGTCTTCCTCGGTGAAGGTTATTAAGTCATTTTCACCCTTAAAACTCTTCGGGGGGCGTTGCTCTAGACTTAAGACGCACGGTGGTGGACTTCGTCTGGCCTCCCTGGCATATCTATCTTGTCCCTTCCTTGATTCGCCCCCGAATCCAAGTCCTCCAAAGATGGTCTTGATCTCTCCTTGTACTTCTGGGGCCACCTCTCGCGCCCGCAGCGGGGGTTCTCCTTGCACATGTATCTGCCCAAATGTCCCCTGCGGATGAGCTCCTTGATTTCCACCTTCAAATGGTTGCATTCCGTGGTGGTGTGGTCGATATCTTTGTGATACTGGCAATACTTGCTGGGGTCTCTTTTAGACTGGTCATTTTTCATTGGCAGGGGCCTTCTGAAAGGGACCTGGTTTTCGTTTGTAATGAAAATATGCTCTCTTGCATGGGTGAGGTCAGTATAAAAGGTGTAGGGGCCATGTCTGCGCTCATCAGAGCGCTGATGCTTCCAGGGTCGATCATCTCTCGTTCCCACATAGACCCTCTTCTTCTTTGCACCACTTTGGCTTTCTCGGATTGAGGGTTTTGGTGGCAATTGCCCTTTTCCATCTTTGAGGCTTTCGTGACCATCCTCCACGCAAATATATTCTTGTGCTCGCTCGTAAAATTCATCCAAGTCTGTGACCTCCCTCTTCATCATGTTATCCCATAACTTTCTTCCCGGGCGCACTCCGGCTGTGATGGCCATTTTCAGCTCTCTACAGGTCAAGCTCCCTACTTTAGCTGCCTCCATATTAAACCTGTGAATGTAGCTCTTCAGACTCTCGTTTTCTCCTTGCTTCACGTTAGCGAGGCTGGTACCTGGCATCGTGTAGTCTCGCACGGCGTGGTGTTGCTGGAGGAATTTATCAGAAAACTATTGCCAAGATCTGATGGACCCTGGTCTAAGTCTTTTGAACCATTTGTACGTAGGTCCTTTCAATGTTACAGCGAAGCAATGACATCCGGCCCCGCTACTAATTCCCCTCAACTTCATCAGGTCATTAAATGCATCCATATGGTATTTCGGATCTGTGCTTCCTTCATAGGGGGTCATATGGGGATCCTTGAAGTTGGTCGGGAGCCGGATGGCTTAGATCTCCTTGATGAAGGGCAACTCATGGTCGAACTCTGTTGACCCTGATTTTGGTCAACGACACAGAATCTAGAAAACAACAGGAAAGTAATATAGAGCTTGAGAATTGAATCTAATGGAAAAATAAAGAACACAGAGATTTATAGTGGTTCTGCCCTAGTGATTGGTAATGACCTACGTCCACTTGATGCTATTATTAATATTGAGTTCCAGAGGTGTGATCAAAGAACTACGGTTCCTGAGTTTCACAGACCTTGGAAGAAGAAAGCAATACAAACGATGGATAGTAGTACTATAATTCTGAAAGAAAAAGATCGATCCCCTTCCTTGAGCTATTTCTTGTGTATTTATAGGCTCAAGAAGGATTACATGAATTAGGAAATAATATCTATCCTTAATAAACGGATCTGCAAGTCATAATGAAGAGATATTCTCATATATCATTACAACTGTACAGATCTTTATATAAATGAACGGAGTATACGATCGGTCTGGTCGTATATAAAACGTGATGTTTCCATGTGAAAATAATGCTGGTCAATAGACGAGCCGTATCTCTGCTACGTGTCTGCCACATGTTGTAAATCCTTCCCACGCCATCCGCAGCTGATATATGGATAAACATTTGCCCCCTAAGTTTTTTTATTGCGACCAGCAATAAGTAAACTTAGGAAACTAACTTTTTGTATGCCCCACGAAATCTGTTAGAGCCTCTCGTGCGTTCTTGAAAACTGTGACCTAATCACGACCAATCATGCCTTTTCAGTTTTCAAGAAACCTTTCCGACGGCTGTTACACTCCCCCACGCTTTGAAAAAGGTAACCCATGATTACCCTTTTTCGGCACACCTTAGCTTCCATAAATAATCCCCACATTCTTCTTTTAACTCTTTACACGCCATGTCTTTGCCAAGAAATCTAAAGAACTATATTTCAGAGCCTGGAACTTCAAGGTTTTCAGTCGCTTTGCTAAGGATCCTTCGCCTGCAAGCCCAAAGCTATTCCTTTTCAGAATCTCCAACCTTCATCCAGGTAAATTTTTTCGACGTTTAACCCTTTTGAGATGCCATGCATACTGCTCCTGTGCTCTGAAACTTTTTGTGTTCTTGGGTATAAATTTGTGAGGATTTTGTATACACCATTTGATGCTTGATAGGGTAGTGTAGTTTTGCTCTGTAGAAGTTAGGAATCAGTTTGATAGTCAGGATCATGGGTTTGGGGCGTAAAATCGAAGTAAAAATTCAATTTTTAGGCTAGCTGAAAAACTGAGTTTTTCCCACCCCTTTGGAGTTGAAAAAGCTTTTTCCAGAAAAACTTTTTACTTTCACTTTTTGATCTATTTTTCAAACTGCTCACTTAGTGTTTCGGTTAGAATGCTGCTGGTCATAGACGCGAGCAACGTTATTCCAACTTTCAACATAAGCTCCCAGGCTGTGTGTCTTATCTCCTCATTTGTCTGTTTGCAGTTTATATGCAAGACCCGTGGGGAGGAGAGAGACCCATCGACGACGATTTGCTAGCTCAACTGCTCGAGGGCGAAGAACAACCCTCGACATTGATACCCGATATTCCCTTTTCTCGTACCAATCCAAACACTTCCCCAGTTTTGACTCGAAACATGGCTCGCACCAAAACCAAGGCCCAGAAAAGGAAAAACTCTGACCATTCTCATCAGCCTGCTGCTTCGGCTGATGCTCCCTCGACCAGTGGTCTAGATGAAAATGCTCCCGACCCAAACATCCAAAGACATGCCCGCCCTCGACACGCCGTTCAGCCGGATGTTGAGTGGTATGTAGTCTCTGAAATTATGGTGACGATCAGAATGATCGCCAACTACTTAAGGAAATATGGTCTGCCCGGGGTGACCCTAGTCAAGCCCAACCCGGACCAAAGGGCTAATCTGCCTAGAGGTGCTTATAGTGCCTGGTCGCGGTTTCATATTGAGGCAGGGGCCACCTTGCCTCTTCACCCATTCTTTCAGGGGGTGGCTAACTATTTTGGAGTTGCCCCCTTTCAAATAACCCCGAATGGATATAGGATGCTCGCTACACTCTATATCCTGTACAACCAGAAAAAATGGCCCGTGCCATCGCCTCATGAGGTCAACTACCTGTTCGACCTCAAATCTAACCCCAACCATGAAGGCACGGGGTTCTTCCACCTTTGTCATCAGGAAACTGGGCGCAATTTCCTGACTGACACGACCCACATCTCAAACATGGGGAGGTACTACCAAGAGTACTTCCTTACAGCTGACATGGTCGTGGACAACCTGGATTTCGTACGAGGAGGTAAAACTTTCCTATCGCTGGCTGACTTCTTCACTTAGTGTTTTCCTCCACAATGTCTTAAACTTTTGATGTCTTCCAGGCCCGTGGCTGCGACCAAACCCAACTCCGGGCATGGAGTCGAGATCGACACTCTTAGCTAGCATGACTGATGCTGAGAAGAGTGTCAAGAATCTTGTTAAAGAGGCTAACCTTAGATTGGCTGGCCTCTGGGCCCCTTAACCGGACACGAGGGGGCCCTCAGCAAGGAGTGCTTGCGCCGAAGAGGAACCCGAGCAGCAACCTGAAGCGTCACCTCCACGGAGGAGATCAATTGGGGTCACGATCAGGAAACCTGCTGGCACTCCTCGAGCAGAGAGGCCCTCGACCCCCTTAGGGAAAGGAAAGCAGAAGGCCACTGAGCCTGTCGACCTCTCTGACGGCTCGTCGAATGACAACGATATAGTTATTTCGCTTTTAGACAATTTGCCAATTCACTGTCATCTATTCGACGGGGAAGGCAATTTTAAATGTGCTCCACACTTAGGGCCAGACTTTTTGTGTCAAAGAATGAGTGTAAGACTAGTAGAGTCTGTAGTGTAGCGACCAGTAATAATAGCTTGGGTATTGGACTTTGCAATCCTTTTTTGTTTCTTTTTCTGATGTAATGTTTTTGGCTATTTATGCTATCTTACTGTTTGACTTTGTTCTTACTTTTCATACATGGACTCCACCAATGTGTTCGATCTTTACAGCACCCTGGAGGCTGCTGTTGCCCCTCCAAGCAAAACGAAAACCAGTAAGAGACATACTGGGGAGAGCAGCAAAGTGCCTCAGGCGAAGAAGGTCCAGAACGCAGGCCCTTCGGAGGATAGGCCCTCTGCCACCGCGACTCCGCCTTCTCCCCGCGAGCAGCAGACTCCATCTGCAGCAACGTTAGTACAACTACCTCCATTAATAATCACACTACATACCTTGTCTTTCACATGACAACGAGTGTGAAAGATGTTCTCCCACTGCACCTCTTCTTCCTCTTCTTTTGCTTGCAAATTTAAGGCACGTCGTGTGACTAGTGCAAGCATCTCACCAGATTCTGCCCCAAACTCCTCACAAACCATAGAAGCGTCCTCCAATGGTGGCATGTCATCAAGATCATCCTCCTCTTCGGAATCTATCTCCCCATTATCCCGAATCACCATAACTCGCTTGTTTGGGCATTGGCTAGCTATGTGTCCTCTCCCCTGACATTTGAAACACTAAATCTCACTAGAACGGGACGAAGTAGGGGCTGTTTTACCTTGAGAGGCTGTGGTTGTGGTGGCTGGTTTTGGCTCGGTTTTAGGCTTGGGAGTGAAAGGGTTTTCTTCCTTCTTTGGATAGTTCGACTGCCAAGGTGTTGCACTAGAATTTTGTGGGATTTGTCTCGGATTTGAACTTGTACTACCCCTCTTGAGCTGCCCCTCAACTTTCATTGCCATATGCACCAAATCTTCCAATTCCACATAATGGTGTAGCTCAACTGTATTAGCAATCTCTCGGTTCAATCCATTCAAAAACCTTGCCATTGTCGCCTTCCAATCTTCTTCCACATTGGCTCTAATCATAGCCATCTCCATCTCTTTGTAATACTCATCAACACTCTTGGAACCTTGACGAAGACCCTGCAACTTAAGGTATAGATCCCGATAGTAATGAGCTGGTACAAAACGTCGCCTCATCACCCTCTTCATATCATCCCAAGTCTCAATAGGACAATCTCCATTTTGCCTCCTGTTGATGCACAACTGATCCCATCAAACAACAGCATAATCAGTAAATTCAATTGCAGCAAGTTTTACCTTCTTCACTTCGGAGTAGTTGTGACAATCAAAAACCAACTCCATCTTCTTTTCCCACTCAAGGTATGCCTCAGGATCACTCTTGCCTTGAAAAGCGGGGATTCTCATCTTGATATTTCCCAAATTATTGTCTACCCAGTTCCTAGCTTCTCTATCTCGGCCATACCTCCTATGGTTACCCTCTGACATCCTATCATATTCTTCCTCTAAATCGCCCCCATCAAACTCTCTTTCACCCTCAACATCCCGTTGTTGCACCCTGTTCCTCCGTGCCCTCCATTGCGTTCCCTCTTCTACCCTATCCAACCTCTCATGTATCTTCTCACACTCCGCCCTCATCATCCTTAGCATCTCTCCAATTAATGCTTGCATTTGTAGATTTGGAACCTCAGGTGGCAGAATATCATTGCTTGCATTTTTCTCTGGATTTTGTGCCATGATGGAAATCTACAAAATATTTTCACCACATGAGAAAAGACCTCACCACACTCCCTCACGTGTTTCACTCGAACAATATTTTCACTCAAATCCCCTCGTGTTTCACTCAATTTCAATGACTTTTACCCTCAAATAGGCTCACACCTCTGCCTTTTTCCACTCGTATTCTTCTTTAAGTTCTTTCAAAACTAATCACACAATATCATGGAGGATTCAAGTAGCAAATCAAACCAGAACAAACCAAACGAACATAGAAAAACTGATGAAAAATGACGAAAAATGAAGATTTTTGGATCACTTGTGTGGGGTTTTGGCCAAACGGCCTCTAGACCATAAGGAACAAGATTAGAGCAAATTTTTTTTTAGTTCGGATCCTCTTGATTTTCTTCTTCTTCTTTCTTTCTTTCTTTTCTTTTTCTTTTTTTTTTTCTTTTTTTGATTTGTCAAACGCAGGTACAAGACACAACAAAAATTCAGAATTGGTGGAACTAGAACGATTCGAAAAAAAACAAAACAACTCGGATTTCACAAAGAACAAGGGCAACTCAATGCCACTCGGATTTTTTTTACAATAAAAAAGAGAAACTCACTGCCCAATTCAGATTTCACAATAAGAGAAAACTCAATGCCAATTCGGATTGCACAATAAGAACAAGAGAAACCCAAAAAGAACATTCGGATTTCACAACAAAACAAGAGGAACTCAATGAAAATTCGGTTTTCACAATAAGAACCCTAATTCACGATTTCAGAAATGAAAAGAAAACAAAATAGGGGAAATTTCAGAAACCCTTAATTCAATTGCACGATTTGAACAAAGAAACGAAAAAGAAAAAAACAAGGAAAAGGATAGGCCAAACCGTATGAACCTAGGCTCTGGTACCAACTGATACGAACCACACCAACGATTGTGGTGAAACCCGACACCAAATATGGCAGCCACCAAGAACACACGAAATTGGAATGGTAAACCGCGACCCTATGCTTAGCAAAGCACGAACCATGGTATAGTGAAAGACGCCACAAACGGGGATGGAATATCCATTTGATAAGTCAGGTTGAACGCCACAAGGAAATCCCTTGATAAGTTTGAATAGTCTCTTCAAGAACTCAAGAAGAAAACCTCACAATATTTTCATTAACCAAAAATAATCTGATTTCCTTGTTGTCCACAAGGCCTAATATAGCCGAAACTACAAGGAGGGTTTTTAGACAAATAAAAACCCTAAAATAAACATAATGAAAAGGCCCAAAATTACATGTCTTTTGATTCCAAATAACAAAAGCCCAAAATAATACAAGGAATCAAGACCCTAAACTGAATCAACTTTGATGAGTATCACAAGCTTTTGTTCACCCTCAGTAGTGAACTCGACCTCTTCCTGTTGTAGAATTCTCTGGACTAAGTGGTTAAGTTCTTCTTTGAATCTCCTAGCTCGCGCCCTTGTCACCGGACCAACTGGAACTTGAATTGGGTCGTTAGCCTTGATGTCCTCATCACGGGTGTTAAGGAAAACTCTTTGGAGCACAAGGTCTCCAACATTGAATTTTCTTTCTCGCATTTTAGAGTTGAAATACCGAGCGACCTTCTGCTGGTATGTAGCTACTCGGAGCTGGGCTTGTTCACGCCTTTCATCAATAAAGTCCAAGGATTCCATCAGTAGCTGGCTATTAGAATCCTGCTCGTATTTTAATCTGCGGTGTGAGGGTGGATCCAATTTGACAGGCAACATGACTTCATACTCGTATGCCAAGGAAAACGGGGTATGACCTGTTGCTATACGGTGGGAAGTTATGTACGACCAGAGGACTTCAGGCAACTATTCTGGCCATGCTCCCTTAGCTTCTTCAACTCTTTTCTTCAGGGTATCCTTCAGCGTTTTGTTAATTGCCTCGACTTGTCCATTCGCCTGGGGATGAGCGATTGAAGAAAAGCTTTTGATAATGTCGTGACATTTACAGAAGTCCGTGAATAGATCACTGTCAAACTGGGTGTCGTTATCTGAGACTATCTTCTTTGGTAATCCATAGTGACAAATGATTTTTTTGACTACGAAGTCAAGAACTTTTTTCGTCGTTATGGTCGCGAGTGGCTCAGCTTCGGCCCATTTGGTGAAGTAGTCGACGGCAACCACTGCATACTTTACACCACCTTTTCCTGTAGGCAAAGATCCAATTAGATCTATTCCCCAAACTGCAAAGGGCCATGGACTCAGCATCTGCTTTAACTCGTTGGGAGCTGCTCGCGGGATTTTAGAAAACCTTTCACGCTTGTCACATTTTCGCACGAACTCCTTTGATTCTTCATTCATGGTTGCCCAGAAATATCCCTGCCTAAGGATCTTTTTCGACAGGCTTTGCCCCCCAGCATGGTCCCCGCAAAAGCCGTCGTGTACCTCTTTCATCAACTGATTGGCTTTCTCCTTTGTAATACATCTTAGGAGTGGCAGTGAGTATCCCCTTCGGTATAGGATTCCATCGACCAGGATATACCTAACGTCTTGCCACTGAAGGGTCCTAGCTTTGTTTCAGTCCACTGGTAGCACGTCGCTTGATAGATACTCTACATATGACGCCATCCATGTGTCCGTCATCTGGATGACCAGAGTGGTTTCTGCTGCTTGGATGCTGGGCACGGATAGTCGCTCGACTGGCACTATGTTCAGAGTATCATCATCTCACTTGCCAATTTTGCCAAAGCGTCCGCGTTGCAATTCTGATCGCGAGGTACTTGTTGGAGAGTGTATTTGTCAAACTAGGCTAACAGTTCCTTTGCTTTGTTCAGATAGGCGACCATCTTCAATCCTCACGCCTGATACTCTCCCAAGATTTGATTCATGACTAGCTGAGAGTCACTATAGACATCAAGCACTTTTATGTTCATATCCTTGGCTAACCGCAGTCCAGCAAACAATGCTTCATATTCAGCCTCATTGTTAGAGGCAGTGGAGTCAAATCTTATTGCACAGTGAAATCGATGCCCTTCCGGCGTTATCAATATCACTCCTGCTCCTGCGTGAGATTCGTTAGATGAACCGTCTGTGAACAATTTCCACGAGGGTGCTTGGATTTGACATTCGGGCTCGCTAGGTTCCTCGATCTGCTCGCCACCCGCGGGCTCTGTGAACTCGATGATGAAGTCAGTTAAGGCTTGTCCCTTTATCGCTGCTCGCGGCAGATAAGATATGTCAAACTGCCCGAGTTCGACTGCCCACTTTAGTAATCTTCCGGCAGCCTCTGGCTTTTGCAGGACTTGCCAAAGAGGCTGGTCGGTCAATACTGTAATCGGATGGGCTTGGAAGTAAGGCCGCAACTTCCTAGAGGCCAATACTAAGCAGTAGGCTAACCTTTCAATGGGGGGATATCTCAATTCTGCTTCGATCAGCCTTTTGCTTACGTAATAGATAGCCTTCTACGCACCTTCTTCTTCTCTTACCAGAACGGCACTAGCAGCGTAATCCGTGATTCCCAGGTAGATGAACAAAGTCTATGTATCGATCGGCTTTGACAAGATGGGTGGCTGCGCCATATGCGTTTTCAGTGCTTGAAAGGCCTATTCGCAATCATCTGTCCATTCAAATTTCTTATTACCTCTGAGTAGATTGAAAAATGGGACGCACTTGTCCGTTGATTTTGAAATAAATCTACTTAGAGCGGCAATTCTCCCGGTCAGACTTTGGACATCCTTAATCTTCACTGGCGACTTCATCTCAATTAGGACTTTTATCTTCTCGGGATTAGCTTCAATTCCTCTTGAGTTAACTATGAATCCCAAGAACTTCCCTTATCCAACTCTGAAGGAACATTTAAGGGATTTAGCTTCATTCTATATTTATTAAGGATGTTGAAGCATTCCTGCAAATCCCCTACATGTCCTTCTGCCTTCTTCGACTTAACCAGCATGTCGTCGACATAAACCTCCATGTTTGCACCGATCAGCTCCTTAAACATGTGGTTGACGAGTCTCTAGTAAGCCGCACTAGCATTTTTCAAACCAAAGGGCATCACTTTGTAACAGTAGAGCCCTGTATCGGTACGAAAGCTAGTGTGATCCTCATCAGGGGGATGCATACTGATCTGATTATACCCAGAGTATGCATCCATGAATGAGAGGATCTCGTGTCCTGCTGTGGCATCGACCAGGTGGTCGATCCTCGGGAGTGGGAAATAGTCTTTGGGGTAGGCTTTATTGAGGTCTGTAAAATCCACGCACGTACGCCACTTGCCATTCGGCTTAGGCACGAGTACGGGATTGGAGACCCATGACGGATAAAACGCCACCCAGATGAACCCATTCTCCTTCAACTTCTCGACTTCTTCCTTCAAAGCTTTTGAACGGTCTTTGTCGAGTAGCCTTCTTTTATGTTGCACAGGTGGAAAGCTTTTGTCAATGTTCAGGACATGGCTGATGTTTGCAGGATCTATCCCAACCATGTCTTTATGCGACCAGGCAAAGACGTCCTGGTTCCTCTTTAAGAACTCAACCTGTGCTTGTTTTGTTGTTGTCTCTAAGTTTTGATCGACTTTCACAAGTCTGGTCGGATTTTCCTCATCGAGATAGACCTCTTCAAGGTCCTCGATGGGGCCTACTTCTTCGAAATCCCCAAAGCGAGGATCTAAGTCTCTATCCTCACTTTGGCCAATGCCTTATTTGGTGAGATTATCACCTGAGTGGGCTTGAACATCAGTTGCCATTTGCAACTCCTTCCCGGTGGCACCCCTCGATAACCCCTTTTTTGCCTTGGTGATCAAGGCGTTCTAGCATTCTCTCACCTCCCATTGGTTTCCCAACATGCATCCTACTCCTGCATCCATTGGGAATTTCATGGCGAGGTGCCATACAGAAGTGACGGCTCGAAGGTCAACCTGAATTGGTCTCCCTATCACGACATTATACGCCGAAGGACAATCAACTACTATAAAAGTAGTGAGTAATGTCCTGTTAGCAGGCGCAGTACCTGCTGTGACTGAGAGTCTGATTGATCCCACTGGTGCGAGCCCTTCTCCGGAAAAACCATAAATGGTTTGGTTGCATGGCTCTAGGTCCTTAACGGAAAATTTCATCCTTTCCAGCGAGGACTTATATAGGATGTTGACTGAACTTCCTGTATCGATCAACACCCTCTTCACCATCATATTTGCGATTTGGACATCCACGACTAGCGGATCGGAGTGTGGGAATGGCACATGCTGAGCGTCGTCCTCAGAGAAGGTGATCGGTTCCTCCTCTGTTCGAGCCTTTTTGGGTGCACGATCTCAACACTTATCATCTCGATGTCCTGGTCGTGGAGTAGGGTTCAAGCATATCGTTCCCTCGCTTTTCCACTATTAGGGTACCTGCCACGGGAGCTGGCAGTAAAGGTGGCGAGCGCTGGTGTGCAGGTGCGACTCGTTGCCACCTTGAGCCTCTCGTTGAGAACCTCCCGCAACTCGTACATATCTTCTTAAGTGTCCCTGTCTTATCAGGAACTCAATCTCGTCCTTCAGCTGGTTACACTCATTGGTGTCATGCCCGTAGTCGTTATGGTAACGACAAAACTTCGTTGAATGTCTCTTGGAGATATCTTTTCTTATGGGTGCGGGTCATCTATAGGGCACGCTCGAGCTAGCCTCTTGGAAAACCTCGGCTCGGCTTTCAACAAGAGCGGTGTAATTGGTGAATTTCGGTTCATACCGATTATTTTTGGGGCGCTTACTCTCGGAAGCCGAGGGTTCGCCACTTGCCCGCTTTCCACCATTTTTTCCGTTGCCATTCCCGTTGCCTTTGCCGTTGCCATTGGGCTTTTAGACCCGTTGGTGGCTTTGGCGAGTTCTTCTTTGGGCCCCTTGTCTTTTGCTGGCGATTTGCCTTCATTGGCAATCGTGTCCTGGAGCTTGATGTACCGATCAGCTCGATCTAAAAACTCCTGCGTACTATTAACCCCATGCTTCCTGAGGCTATTCCAGAGAGGAAAATGGCGCCTAACCCCAGCGGTTAGGGCCATCATCTTGCCTTCATCGCCCACAGTCTTGGCTCCTACTGCGGCTCGCATGAAGCGCTGAACGTACTCCTTCAAAGGCTCCCCCTCTTTCTGGCGTATCTCGACCAGTTGGTTCGCCTCGGTGGGGTGCACACAACCCGCATAGAACTGTCCGTAAAACTCCTTCACGAACATCTCCCAGGATACTATACTTGCAGGAGGGAACTTGAAGAACCACTCCTAAGCGGCATCAGAAAGGGTCGCTGGGAAGATCCTTCAGTGAGCATCTTTAGAGACTTTCTGAATGTCCATCTGTATCTCAAATTTATTTACATGAGACATCGGGGTCTCCATGCCCGTCAAAGTTTGGCAGAGTCGGCATCTTGAACTTGCTGGGGGTTTCTGCCACAGCAATCCTTTGTACGAAAGGGATGCCTCTCCTCCGATCGTACTCGATATGCGATGTTCGACCCCCGACCAGCTGCTGCACAGCCTGGTTCAAGGCATCGATTTGAGCCTGAACGGCTTCAGGAATTGCTAGGGCCTCTGGTGCCGGGGGAATGTATTCATCGTGCCTTTCTCGGCGGTCGTTGAGTACATCCCTCAAGACATCATCTCTTCATCGCTGCTCGCTGGCTCCAAGCCGACTAAAGACGTTATTTTGTCTGGGTTGCCCTCCAGCATTATGACCTGCTTGTCGGTCTTCTCTAGGTGGGGCGCTTCTGCCTCCACCTCTCTCCTCGTTCCTTCGACCAGCATTCCCTCTGCCTGAATCGGCCTCATTGTAGCCGTGGCCATCTCTTAACCTTGATTGGCTATGGTGGGACCGACTGTTTCCTCTGTTGCCTCCTTGGGCTGGCATTTCCCGGGCGTTAGGGGGAGGCCTGCATTGGTTGGTGGGTCCCCGTGCATTGTCATGACGTGGGGGGCCCCTGACCGCAGAGCCTGTCTCTGAGTTCCTTCTGTTGGCAGAAGGATGTTGTCCCCTGCTCGGTGCATGTGGCTCTTCACCCCCTGGCCGTCTAGGGCTGCGGGGCTGTTGCCCGGCCCGATTCTGCCTCGGGCGTGGGGGATTGCCTCGACCAGCCTAGGACGGAGGCTGCGTCTCAGGATCCCTAGGTGGGATATCATCTTGAGGCATTGGTGGCTGCTCCGGCCTTTGAGGGCTTGTCAGCTGGACCGGAGGGCTAGGATTGGGATCTCTTTGAGGTGGCCCACTTGGGGCTTGTTCAGGCTGTGAGGCAGGCGCAGCCTGATTCCTAGACAACTGGAGGGCTGCTTCAAGGGCTGACATGGCATCCCTCTGACGACGGTCCATCTTCGCCTGTCGTTCGCTCAGCTCTTGGCACTGGCGCTCTATCTCCCTCTGCAGTGATGCCATTTTCTCGGCGGCACTCTCTTGATTGGCCCTCAGAGCGACCAAATCATCTTGCAACACCCCCAGTGTTGTCTTCAGGGTCTCAAAGTCCACTTCCTCCTCATCGAACTCCAAATGAGGTTCGTCTTCAGCCATATTTGGGGGAGGAGGCTGGGATGGTGCGGCAGCAGCCTGTCCAGTCTTCTTGGTAGTCTTTGCCATTAGATTTTCTTGGATTCAAGTCTCTCAACGAAAGCACCAGAATGTTGACCCTGATTTTGGTCAACGACACGGAGTCTAGAAAACGACAGGAAAGTAATATAGAGCTTGAGAATTGAATCTAATGGAAAAATAAAGAACACAGAGATTTATAGTGGTTCGGCCCCAGCGATTGGTAATGACCTATGTCCACTTGATGCTATTATTAGTATTGAGTTCAAGAGGTGTGATCAAAGAACTAGGGTTCCTGAGTTTCACAGACCTTGGAAGAATAAAGCAATACAAACGATGGATAATAGTGCTATAATTCTGAAAGAAAAAGATCGATCCCCTTCCTTGAGCAATTTCTTGTGTATTTATAGGCTCAAGAAGGATTACATGAATTAGGAAATAATATCTATCCTTAACAAATGGATCTACAACTCATAATGTAGAGATAATCTTGGATATCATTACAACTGTACAGATCTTTACATAAATGAACAGAGTATACGACCAGTCTGGTCATATATAAAACGTGATGTTTCCATGTGAAAATAATGCTGGTCGATAGGCTAGCCATATCTCTGCTACGTGTCAGCCACGTGTCGTAAATCCTTGCCACGTCATCAGCAGCAGATTTATGGATAAACAAACTCATCCTCAAAGGCTTGACCTCCGAAGGTGGTGATGATTTTGCTTCGTAGGCTCCTCATTTCTGTGTCCAAGTCTTGCCTCCTCTTGTTCAAGGAGTCTCTCAGCGTGGATGGGTTAGGATCCCCCTTTCCTTTGCCTTCTCGGGGCGCCATAGGGGGTGTGGTCCTTTTACCCGCCATCTTTTTGTTGAGTTCTTCTCGTAAATCTGAGGGTGTTCTCCTTGAGGTGACCTCGACATAGTTACGGAGGGCAGTGTTGGTCTTCGACTCTGGCCCCTGGGGCTGCTTCGGTGGTCCAGGACGTTCATGCTGCTTCGTCTGCGGTGTGTTACTAGTGGAGAGTCTGGTCCTTCTGTTGTCTACTGGGACGATGGGACCCTCCTGGCCTCTCTCTTTCCGCTTAGGGAGTGTGATGAGGACACCAAGACTAAAGATCCAAGTATAGTTCCATTTGGTTCGGTGATGAGGGCGCGAGCCAAAAGACTCAGTTTAGGAGCTTGATCAATATTTAGCCTCTTGTAATGAGTCTTATTGTATTTTGTCATCTTGTCTTTTTATTTTTAATCACGTTTTTTTATTTAGTCTTTGTTTATTTTGTGAAAAGTCAAACATTTGACTTGTGTGAGTCCAATAGTCCTTTTGTCTTTAATTTTCGGTTTTCATTAGGAAGACAAAGGGTTGTCTTTAATTTTCGGTTTTCATTAGGAAGACAAAGGGGTTGTCTGTAATTTTTGGTTTTCATTAGGAAGACAAAGGGGCTTGTTTGATGTAATTTTTTGGCTATATTAGGCCTTGTAAACATTTGGGAAAGGCAGATTATGATGAAATGAAATTTGTGAGTTTTTCTTCTTGAGTTCTTGAAGAAACTATTAGAACTTATCAAGGGGTTCCTTGTGGCGTTCAACCTGACTTATCAAACGGATTCCCATCCCCGTTTGTGGCGTCTTCCTCATACCAAGGTTCGTGCTTGGCTAAGCATTGGGTCGCGGTTCTTCATTCCCATTTCGTGTGTTCTTGGTGGCTGCCATATTTGGTGTCGGGTTTCACCACAATCGTTGGTGTGGTTCGTATCAGTTGGTATCAGAGCTTAGGATCATCCGGTTTGGCCTATCCTTTTTCATTTGTTTTTCTATTCTATTCGTGTTCTTATATTAGGGTTTCTGAAAAAAAATTCAAAAAAAAAAATCAATTCGTGTTCCTATATTCAATTCGTGTTCATCTAGTTGTTTTTTTTTCTATTCTAGAGCTTGCTAATTTCCTTGTTTCCCTTATTTGTTGTGAAATCCGAAACTATTCTAGAGCTTGTTGATTTCCTTATTTCAATTGTTTCCTTGTTTCTTTTTTTTCGTTTCATTATTCAAATCGTGCAATTGAATTAGGGTTTCTGAAATTTCCCCTAATTGGTTTTCTTTTTGTTTCTGAATTCGTGAATTAGGGTTCTGATTGTAAAATCCGAATTTTCATTGAGTTCCTCTTGTTTTGTTGTGAAATCCGAATGTGCTTTGGGTTTCTCTTGTTCTTATTGTGAAATCCAAATTGGGATTGAGTTCTCTTATTCTTAGTGTTAAATCCAGAGTGTCACATTTGATCTCCCTTGCAACAGGTGATACGAACCACACCAACGATTGTGGTGAAACCCGACACCAAATATGGCAGCCACCAAGAACACACGAAATTGGAATGAAGAACCGCGACCCAATGCTTAGCCAAGCACGAACCTTGGTATCAGGAAGACGCCACAAACGGGGATGGGAATCCGTTTGATAAGTCAGGTTGAACGCCACAAGGAACCCCTTGATAAGTTCTAATAGTTTCTTCAAGAACTCAAGAAGAAAAACTCACAAATTTCATTTCATCATAATCTGATTTTTCCAAATGTTTTCAAGCCCTCTTATGGCCGAAATTACATGAAAGAAAAGTCCCTTTGTCTTCCTAATGAAAACCCTAACAATCACAAAAAAAAAGACTCTTGGACTCACACAAGTCAAGTGTTTGACTTTTCACAAGATAAAAACAAAGACTAAATAAAACGTGATTAAGTGACTGATTAAAATAAAAATACAAGATGCCAAAATCCAATAAGACTCATTACAAGAAGCTAAATATTGATCAAGCTCCTAAACTGGTGTCCTCATCATTCCTCCCCTCTTGACTTGGATCATCTGGAACTTGACATGGATCTTTAGTCTTGGTGTCCTCATCAATGTAACCAGATTGCCTCCTACAAAGGTGAAGTATCCTGAAGTAGATCGCATATCGTTCATGTCCCCAGCCCAATCAACATCAGTGTATACTTCTATGGTTTGTTCCACTGTATTTTTAGAGAACATAATTCCTTTTCCTGGAGAAGACTTTAAATATCTCAAAATGTGCATAACTGCATTCATGTGTTGTTCCCCAGAATTATGCATGAACTGACTAACAATGCTTAATGCATATGTAAGATCTGGTCTTGTGTGAGCTAAATACATCAACTTGCCAACAAGTTTCTGGTATCTCCCCTTGTCAACTGGAACCTGATCACTCTTAATGCATAATTTCAAGCCTTCTTCAACATGTGTATCAATTGGTTGACATGCTGACATACTTGTTTCTTGCAGCAGGTCTAGGACATACTTCCTTTGGGATAAGAAAATGCCTTTATTTGATCATGACACTTCTATCCCAAGAAAATATTTCAAAGTACCTAGATCTTTCATTTCAAATTCCTTAGCCAAGTATTCTTGTAAAGCTTTTCTTTCCTCTGGATCATTTCCTGTGACCACCATGTCATCTACATAAATGATAAGGACAGTGATCTTCCCTTGTTTCTTCTTCATTAACAAAGTATGGTCTGAGTTGCTCTGCTGATATCCAAAGGCTTTCATGGCCTTTGTAAATCGTCCAAACCAAGCTCTTGGAGATTGTTTTAGCCCGTACAATGATTTCTTCAATCTGCAAACCTTCTAATTATGTTTTTCTGGCATTATGCATCCCGGGGGTAGATCCATATAAACTTCTTCATACAATTCTCCATGAAAAAATGCATTTTTTTACATCAAATTGTTGTAGAGGCCAATCAAGATTTGTTGCAAGAGATAAAAGGACTCGCACTATGTTGATCTTGGCTACAGGTGCAAATGTGTATGTATAGTCAACTCCATAGGTTTGAGTGTACCCTTTTGCCACCAACCTCACTTTAAAGCGTTCAATTGTGCCATCAACATTGTATTTGACAGTGTAGATCCATCGACAACCAACAGGTTTCCTCCCCAGTGGAAGGTCAACAAGATCCCATGTCTCATTTTTTTTTGTAGAGATTTCATCTCCTCATTCATAGTTGTTTTCCCTTTGGGATCAGTTAAGGCTTCCTGCACACTGTTAGGAATAGATACAACAGATAATTGATTCATAAAAGACATATTTGATTCTTACAAGCGATGGTCAGAAACATAATGGCTCATAGGATATTTGACTTTACTAGATAAATCACATGTGAGTTTAGGGATACCTCTGGTGTGATATGGGGGTAGTTGTCTCTTGTGTGTCTCAGGAACATCTTTAGTAAGAGATTGTTGTGGTATGTCGGATGGGGTTGGGACTATATCCTCAGTTTCTGGCTGAGATAGAGATATGCTTTTTTCTTCAGGTATTGGGTGCTCATCAGCACTTTGATCCAATGATATACCACTTGAATCCAAGTTGACAACATCACCACTTTGATCCAATGTTATATCACTTGAATCCAAGTTGACAACATCTTGGTTATCATTTTCATCATAGTTGAGAGTTTGAATTTCCTTCTGGTACTCCCCCTAAAATTCAGGCTTGGGAAAGTACATAATGTTTCATGGAAAACAACATCCATTGTGACAAATAATTGATGAGTTGGAGGACGGTAACACCTGTAGCCTTTCTGATGTGTGGCATACCTTATAAAAATACACCATAATGCTTGAGGAGTTAATTTTGTACATTGATGTTTTTGGAGATGGACAAAAACTACACATCCAAAGACACGAGGAGGTAAATTGGGAACTGGTGGGCCAATCATTGCTTCGGTTAGTGTTTGGAGTGGTGTTTTGAAATCAAGGGTACTTGAGGGTACTCGATTGATCAAATAAGCTACAGATGTGACTGCTTCTCCCCAATAAGATAAGGGCATATGAGCGCTAATTAATAATGCTCAAACAACCTCAAGCAAGTGTCGATTTTTCCGTTCTACTACTCCATTTTGTTGGGGTGTGTTGGGGAAAGTAGTATGATGGATCATCCCTTGATCTTCCAAATATTTTTGCAATTTAGTACTTTTATATTCCCCACCATTATCACTACGAAGAACTTGAATCTGTGTTTTGTATTGAGTTTGGATTAACTTGTGAAATTTTTGGAATAGTGAATTCACTTCACTTTTGGATTTCATCATGCACACCCATGTCATCCTGGTACAATCATCAATAAATGTTGCAAACCATCGTGATCCACCCAAAGTAGTCACTTTAGATGGACCCCAAACATCAGAATGAATAATCATAAAAGGAATAAGACTTTTATTCAATTGTAACAGAAATGAAGCATGATGACTCTTCGCAAGTTCACAAACATCACACTGGAAACAAGACACATAAAATTGTAGAAATAAACTAGGAAATAAGTTTTTTAGATATCCAAATGAAGCATGCCCCATGCGATGATTCCATAACCAGATTTCTGCTTCCCTTTTTTTCTTTTCAGCACCTACTATCAAAGCTTGTTGGAGGCTTTCAATGCTTTGTGACTCCATGTCCAAGTAATATAGCTTCCCCCGCCTAATACCACAACCAATCATCTTCCTGGTTTTGATGTCCTTAAACACACAAAAATCAGGCCAAAAAATTACAACACAAGATAAGGTAGTTGTTATTTGAGAGACAGACAAAATATTATAGTCTAAAGATGGAACAACTAAAACAGAATCCAAATTTAAGGTATCAGTTAGAATCAAAGATCCTTCCCCAATGACTGGGGTTGAAGCACCATTAGCAGTAGAGAAAAAATTTTGGTTGGAAGATTTAAATGATGAAACCCGTCTAGAATCTAATGTCATGTGATCTGTGGCACCAGAATCAATTATCCATGTCCTATGCAAAACAGGTGTAGAAATATTTAAAACCTTACCACCATTGTTTGAAGAAATTACCAATGTCAAGGCTTGTTTAGTGATGGCATCTTCAGTTTTTGTTGCAGCAACTGCTGTACTGGAAGGGCCCTTTTTATTCTTCTTTGAGCGATTATGATCCCACCACTCTGGATAACCCACTAGCTCAAAACATTTATTCTTCGTATGGCCAGTTTTCTGGCAGTGGGTGCACTTGAGAGATGACTTATCCACATTATTTTCATACCTTGAAGAGTTGGGTCGATTCTTGGTGACTAATGCGGAAGCATCGTGATTTGCTGAGTTGAAGGTGGTTTGACACACTGCCTCTCGACGAACAATAGAGTAACATTCTTCTATATCAGGAATAGAATCTCTTCGTAGAATTTCTCTACAAATCTGTTCAAAATTGCCATCTAATCCAACAAGAAAAATATGTACTCGAAGACGATCAATCGACTTCTTATATGCATGAACATCATCAGGATGCTTCATAATGATTTTGTCACGATGATCAAGTTCTTGGAATATTTCTATTAACTCTCCATAATATACAGAGAGTTGTCTGCCATTTTGTTTTGCAGCAAAGGCTTTTTTATTCAAAGAAAAAACCTGTAATTCATCACTGTCATCAGAAAATGCTTTGGCTAGAGCACTCTAAATGTCACGAGTAGTGGATAAATATGCATAGCGTTTCATCTGGAGACATTGACATTAGCAACCATCTCTTGACTTTTTGATTCTCAGCTTGTCATTTGTCATAACAACCATCATCTGATTCCGCAGGAGGTTCTTTCTTCCCACAGATGTAGGATAATTTCTCTCTTTCAGTGATGTGCATCTCCATAATCTGAGACCACACATCATAATTTGATTCTGTTAGAGTGATTCCTGCATTGAACACGCTTTCAGACTGAACAAATGCGGGAACAGATTTTATTCCCGAAGGTTCACTATTTTTTTCACTAATTGTTTCACTATTCTTGTCAAACATTTTATCTTATTGAATAATACCAAGAATATTGACCAGAAAAGAAACAAAAAAAAAACAAAAAAATAAAAAAAATATGACAAATGGGCCCAAATAACAAGTTTGATCAAAGAAATATATATATATAATAGTGATAATAGAATGATATCACCACTTTGGATATGATGGTAGTGGTTGAAGCGTGACAACAGAGGACCACAACATGTGTAATTATGAAAAGCTCTCTGATCAAGATTTTTTTTTTTTATCAATTTTGGTTTGGCTCTGATACCATCTTAACGATGAAATGATAACCCTTTTTTTTATTGATTTTTATGTTTTACAAAGCCACTACATATAGGATTTTCATGCTATACACTACATATAGGATTTTCATGCTATAATTACAACCCATAATTCTCTTTTCAACTAATTTCATTGACTCACTTACAACTATTCATTCCTAAAATAGGAAAGAATCACCCAAGAACTTAATCCTAGAATTACTGCTAATATCACAGCTAATATCATGGTAATTCAACATACATCACACTTCCAAATGCAGATGCGTAAGGAACTTTTCTCATTGCATCTTCCTCTTCAAGAGTCTAGGGAGACTGCTTCTTTGAAAGATGAATTCCATAGCGAGACGGTAAACATCCTGTCTTGGAATTTGTCATTGAGAAACGTCCAAGCACTTTATCAATGTAATTTTCTTGAGATAGAGCTAAGAGTCTAGATTCTTTCTATCCCTAATTATCTAGATACCTAAAACATAACTTGCTTCACCCAAATCCCTCATCTGGAATTGAGTGTTCAACCAATTCTTCACATCTGAAAATTTCTTAACATTATTTCCAATGAGTAAGATATCATCTACATAAAGAACCAAGAATACCACTATTTGATTTGCCTTCAGTTGGTAAACACAAGGCTCATCAATATTTTTTTTAAAGCCATAGGTTTTGATTATTTCATCAAACCTAAGGTTCCAGGCTTGAGAAGCTTGCTTAAGTCCATAAATAGACCTATTCAACTTGCAAACTTTTCCTTCTTGTCCAACTACTTTAAATCCTTCTGGTTGATCCATAAAAATGACTTCGTCAAGCTTTCCATTAAGAAAATTTGTCTTGACATCCATTTGCCAGACCTCATAGTCGAGAGCGGCTGCAAGGGATAGGAGGATGCAAATGGACTTGAGCATGGCTACCAGAATAAATGTTTCCTCATAGCCCACGCCTTCTCTTTGGGTATAACCCTTTGCAACTAATTGAGTGTAATGCCTTGGGTAGCCAAGACTGTTACACTATGTGTTATAAAGGTGCAAGACTTGCTAATCAATCCAATTAGTTGAAAACGTGTCGCTAAGACCATTAGTGAACTAGGGTTAAAAGGTTTTAGGCATAAAAGACACATCTCATATAAATAAACATTTTGTACATGGGATCCCAAAAGAAATAACATTGACAATTTACAAAAAAATTCAGGGTATAAACAACTGCTAGCCACTCTAAGGGAAAAACTGATGAGGACACCAAGACCCAAGTATCAAGTCAAGTTCCAGTTGGTCCAGTGACGAGGGCACGAGCCAAGAGATTCAAGGAAGAACTTAACAGCCTATTCCACAAAGTCCTAAAACAAGAGGAGACCGTGGTCAACATTGAAGGAGAACAAAGACTTGTCTTACTCATCAAAGTTGACTGAGTTTAGGAGCTTAATGAGTCTTTTTATTTTTAGTCACGTTTTTTAGTCTTTGTTTAATTTGTGATAAGTCAAACATTTGACTTGTGTGAGTCCAATAGTCCTTTTGTCTTTAATTTTCGGTTTTCATGAGGAAGACAAAAGGCTTGTCTTTTATTTCGGGTTTCATTAGGAAGACCAAGAGTCTTGTTTTCATGTAATTTTCGTCCTTATAAGGACTGCCAAAACAATGTGAAAAAGGCAGATTATGTTGAATGAAATTGTGAGTTTATTTCTTCTTGAGTTCTTGAAGAAACTTTTGAACTTATCAAGGAGATTCCTTGTGGCGTTCATCCTGACTTATCAAACGGATTCCATCCCCGTTTGTGGCGTCTTCCTCATACCAAGGTTCGTGCTTGGCTAAGCATTGGGTCGCGGTTCCATTCCAATCTCGTGTGTTCTTGGTGGCTGTTCCATATTTGGTGTCGGGTTTCGTCACACTTGTTGGCGTGGTTCGTATCAGTTGGTATCAGAGCTTAGGATCATCCGGTTTGGCCTATCCTTTTTTTTTTCATTTGTGTTTGCTATTCTATTCGTATTTCAATTTTAGGGTTTCTGAAATAAAAAAAAAAAAAAAATCTATCTATTCGTGTTCTTGATTTTCTTAGTCTTTGTTCTTGTTTTCCTTCTAAAAATCCGAAACCATTATAGTTAATCTCTTTATTCCAGATTATTTCTTTGTTCAAATTGTGTTCTTAATATTCTTGTTCCAATTGTTTGTTGTGAAATCAGAAACTATTCTAGAGCTTGTTGAAATCGTGAATTAGGGCTTTGAGTTTTTTTTTCTCTTGTTCTAATTGTAGAATCTGAATTTTCATTGAGTTTCTAGTGCTGTTTTGTTTTGAAATCCGAATTTTGCCTTGAGTTTTCTCTTGTTCTTGTTGTGAAATCCGAAATTGGTATTGATAATTCCCTTGTTTCAATTGTGTCCCTGGTTTCAATTGGTTCCTTTATTTGTTGTGGAATCCGAGACTGTTATAGTGCCACCAATTATTTTGGTTTTGATCTTATTGTTTGAATCACAGATTGGATTTTGGGAATATTGGTTTCTGTAATTGGGATTGAGTTTTCTCTTGTTCTTGTAGTGAAATCTGAATTGAGATTGGGTTTTATCTTGTTCTTATGGTGAAATCTGAGTTGGGATTGAGTTTCACTTATTCTTATTGTTAAATCCGAAAGTGGGTTGGGTTTTCTCTTTTCTTTTTGTGAAATCTGAATCTGCATTGTTTCTCTTTTCTTTTTGAGTCTCCATTGTTTCTCTTGTGAAAACCGATTCATTTTTGCTTTCAAATTCGTTCCTTGCATCTGCATTTGAGAAATCAAAGAAAAGAAGAAAGAAAGAAAAGAAAGAAGAAGAAAACCAAGAGGATCCGAACTCTAAAAAAAAAAAAAAAAAAAGTCTGGAAAGCTCTCTTAAAATTTTTTGTTCTATTCTTGTTCCTTATGGTCTAGAGGCCTTTTGGCCAAAACCCCACACAAGTGTTCCAAAAATCCTCATTTTTTCGTCATTTTCACCTGTTTTCGTCGGTGTTCGTTTGGTTGTTTGGTTGGATTTGCTACTTGAATACTCCATATTACCGTTTCATTAGTTTTCAAAGAGCTTAAAGAAGGAAATAGAGTGGAAAAAGGCAGAGGGGTGAGCTTATTTGAGGGTAAAAGCCATCATTGAGTGCAAACACGAGTGTACTTAAGTGACCATTTTCTTTGAGTGAAACACGTGAGGGAGTGCAGCGAGGTCCTTTCTATAATTGTCTAACCTTATTGTTTTGCAGATTCTCTATCATGTCACAAAATCCAGAGAAAGATGCAAGCAATGATAATCCGCCACCTGAGGTTCCGAATCTACAAATGCAAGCATTAATAGGGGAGATGCGAAGGATGATGAGGGCGGAGTGTGAGCAGATACATGAGAGGTTGGATAGGGTAGAAGAGGGAACACAACGGAGGCCACGGAGGAATAGGATGTACCAAAGGGAGGATGAGAATGAAGGGGATTTGAAGGGTTAGTTTCTGATGATGAGTTTGATAGGATGTCGACGGGTAACCATAGGAGGTATGGTCGGGATAGAGAAGCTAGGAACCAGGTAGATGATTATTTAGGAAATATAAAGATGAGAATTCCAGCATTTCAGGGGAAGAGCGATCCTGAGGCATACCTTGAGTGGGAAAAGAAGATGGAGTTAGTTTTTGATTGTCACAACTACTCCGACATGAAGAAGGTAAAACTAGCTGCCATTGAGTTTACTGATTATGCTATTGTTTGGTGGGATCAGTTGTGCATCAACAGGAGGCGGAGTGGAGATCGTCCTATTGACACATGGGAGGCAATGAAGAGGGTGATGAGGCGACGGTTTGTACCACCTCATTATTATCGAGATCTATACCTTAAGTTGCAGGGCCTTCGTCAAGGTTCCAAGAGTGTTGATGAGTATTACAAGGAGATGGAGATGGCTATGATTAGAGCCAATGTTGAAGAGGATCGGGAGGCAACCATGGCAAGGTTTTTGAATGGGTTGAACCGAGAGATTGCTGACCCAATCGAGCTACACCATTATGTGGAATTGGAGGATTTGGTTCATATGGCAATCAAAGTGGAGAGGCAGCTCAAGAAGGGTAGTTCAAGTTCGAGGTCAAGACCGAGCCCACACAATCCAAGTACAACACCTTGGAGGTCGAACTATCCAAAGAAAGAAGACCAACCCACTTCATCATCTACACCAAAACCAGCCACCACAGCCACACCACCTCAAGGTAAAACAACTCCTACTAAGTCTCATTCTAGTGAGATAAGGTGTTTCAAATGTCAGGGGCGAGGACACATAGCTAGCCAGTGTCCAAACAAGAGAGTCATGGTGATTCGAGAAAGTGGAGAGATAGATTCTGAAGATGAAGATGATCTTGCTAACATGCCACCTTTGGAAGATGCTTCTGACAATGAGTATGGACCAAAATCTGGTGAGATGCTTGCACTAGTCACAAGGCGAGTCCTGAATTTGCAAGCAAAAGAAGAGGAAGAAGAGGTGCAGCGAGAGAACATCTTTCACACTCGTTGTCATGTGAGAGACAAGGTATGTAGTGTCATTATTGATGGAGGTAGTTGTACTAATGTTGCTAGTGCCTCCATGGTTGCCAAACTGGGGCTTACAACGCTTAGGCATCCTTGTCCATACAAATTGCAATGGCTGAATGATAGTGGTGAAGTGAGGGTTACAAAACAGGTGCTAGTCTCATTTCGAATTGGCAAGTATGAAGATGAGGTGTTGTGTGATGTGGTTCCCATGCAAGCTGGACACCTCCTTCTAGGAAGGCCTTGGCAATTTGATCGGCGGGTGCAGCATGACGGCTTCACCAACAAGTATTCATTCACATTCCGTCAACGAACAATCACTCTAGCGCCTTTGACACCAAAGCAAGTGTATGAAGATCAAGTGAGGTTGCAAAAATTGAGTGACAAAAAGAAAATGAGTGAGCACAAAGAGAGTGAAAAGATGAATGAGAGTAAGGAAAAAGAGAGACAAAGAGAGAAAAGTGTGGAATCAAGTGAGAGAAAACAAAATAATTTTTATGCAAAAAAAAGTGAGGTTAAGAGAGCATTGTGTACAAAACAGCCCATGATTTTACTCATGTATAAGGAGGCTCTTTTAAATACTAACCAACTTGATTCTTCGCTGCCAAGTGTTGTTGTGTCTATTTTGCAGGAATTTGAGGATGTGTTTCCTGAGAAAGTACCACATGGATTGCCACCTGTTCGAGGAATAGAACATCAAATTGATTTTGTTCCAGGTGCTTCCATCCCAAACCGACCAGCCTACAGAAGTAATCCTGATGAAACAAAGGAATTGCAAAGGCAAATTGAAGAATTGATGGAGAAAGGGCATGTGAGAGAAAGCATGAGCCCTTGTGCTGTTCCAGTGATTCTAGTTCCCAAGAAGGATGGAACATGGAGGATGTGTGTTGACTGTCGAGCCATCAACAATATAACGGTAAAATATCGACATCCCATTCCTCGTTTAGATGACATGTTAGATGAATTGCATGGTTCTTGTGTGTTTTCCAAAATTGATCTTAAAAGTGGGTATCATCAGATACGTATGAAAGAAGGGGATGAGTGGAAAACTGCTTTTAAAACTAAACATGGATTGTATGAGTGGTTAGTCATGCCTTTTGGACTAACTAATGCACCTAGCACTTTCATGCGCTTAATGAATCATGTATTGCGTGCTTTCATTGGAAAATTTGTGGTTGTGTATTTTGATGATATTCTTATTTATAGTAAGAATTTGCATGACCATGTTTTGCATTTGCATTCTGTTTTGGATGTTCTTAGGAAACAGAGTTTATATGCTAACCTCAGTAAGTGTACTTTCTGCACCGATAAGCTTGTTTTCCTAGGCTTTGTTGTAAGTGCTACAGGTATTCAGGTGGATGAAGAAAAGATCAAAGCCATCCAAGAGTGGCCGACCCCTACAACTATAGGTAATGTTAGAAGTTTTCATGGACTTGCTAGCTTCTACAGGAGGTTTGTGAAAAATTTTAGCACCATCGCCGCACCACTTACAGAAGTTATCAAAAAGAATGTGATATTTAAATGGGGCGAAGCTCAAGAGGAGGCATTTCAGCTACTGAAATACAAGCTTACTCATGCTCCTTTACTTGCTTTGCCTAACTTTTCTAACACTTTTGAAGTTGAATGTGATGCTTCTGGAATAGGTATTGGCGCTGTTCTTATGCAGGATGGGAGACCACTTGCATACTTTAGCGAAAAGCTAAGTGGGGCTGCCCTCAATTACCCCACCTATGACAAAGAATTGTATGCACTAGTGCATGCTTTAGAAACATGGCAGCACTATTTGTGGCCAAAGGAGTTTGTGATTCGCACAGATCATGAATCCTTGAAACATTTGAAAGGCCAACACAAGCTCAACAAGAGACATGCAAGATGGGTTGAGTTCATTGAGACATTTCCTTATGTCATTCGCTATAAACAAGGTAAGGAGAATGTGGTTGCTGATGCCCTTTCTCGCAGGTATGCCCTAATCTCCACTCTTGATGCTAAATTACTTGGGTTTGAACACATAAAGGAGCTGTATTCTGCTGACCATGATTTTGGGGAAATTTATGGTGTTTGTGAAAAATCTGCTGAAGGAAAATTTTATAGGCATGAGGGTTTCTTGTTTAGGGAGCATAGGTTGTGTGTACCTAATTGTTCTTTGAGAGATTTGCTAGTTAGAGAGTCCCACGGGGGAGGGTTGATGGGACATTTTGGAGTTGCTAAGACCCTAGCTATGTTGCAAGAGCACTTCTTTTGGCCCCACATGAAACGAGATGTTGAGCGAATTTGTGGTAGGTGTGTCACTTGTAGGCAAGCTAAATCAAGAGTTCAGCCAAATGGCCTTTACACACCCCTACCTATCCCTAGTTCACCATGGGTTGACATTTCAATGGATTTTGTGTTGGGTTTACCTAGAAGTAAGCGTGGGAGGGATTCAATCTTTGTGGTTGTAGACAGATTCTCTAAGATGGCTCATTTTATTCCTTGTCATAAAACTGATGATGCCTCTAACGTTGCAGATTTGTTCTTTAGGGAGATTGTGAGATTACATGGTATGCCTAGAACAATTGTATCAGATAGGGATGCCAAGTTCTTAAGCTATTTTTGGAAAACATTGTGGGGAAAACTTGGGACAAAACTATTATTTTCTACTACTTGTCACCCTCAAACCGATGGTCAAACAGAAGTAGTTAATAGGACCCTATCCACCTTGTTGAGGGCTATCATAAGTAAAAATATTAAGACTTGGGAAGATTGTTTGCCACATGTTGAGTTTGCTTATAATCGTTCAATGCATTCTGCTACTAAATTTTCACCATTTGAAATTGTTTATGGTTTTAATCCTCTAACTCCTTTGGATTTATCACCTTTACCTGTTTCTGAGCATTTGAATTTAGATGGCGAGAAGAAGGCAGAATTTGTGAAGAAAATCCATGAGAGGGCGCGACTCAACATAGAGAGAAGGACTGAACAATACATTAAGCAAGCTAACAAGGGTCGTCATAAGCAGGTTTTTGAGCCCGGTGATTGGGTATGGTTACACATGAGGAAAGAGCGATTCCCAACACAAAGGCGTTCAAAATTGCTACCTCGAGGAGATGGTCCATTTCAAGTACTTGAAAGGATCAATGACAATGCCTACAGACTCGATTTACCAGGTGAGTATAATGTTAGTGCTACTTTTAATGTTTCTGATTTGAGTCCTTTTGATGCAGGTGACGATTTGAGGTCAAATCCTTCTAAAGAGGGGGGGAATGATGAGGACACCAAGACCCAAGTATCAAGTCAAGTTCCAGTTGGTCCAGTGACGAGGGCACGAGCCAAGAGATTCAAGGAAGAACTTAACAGCCTAGTCCACAAAGTCCTAAAACAAGAGGAGACCGTGGTCAACATTGAAGGAGAACAAAGACTTGTCTTACTCATCAAAGTTGACTGAGTTTAGGAGCTTAATGAGTCTTTTTATTTTTAGTCACGTTTTTTAGTCTTTGTTTATTTTGTGATAAGTCAAACATTTGACTTGTGTGAGTCCAATAGTCCTTTTGTCTTTAATTTTCGGTTTTCATGAGGAAGACAAAAGGCTTGTCTTTTATTTCGGGTTTCATTAGGAAGACCAAGGGTCTTGTTTTCATGTAATTTTCGTCCTTATAAGGACTGCCAAAACAATGTGAAAAAGGCAGATTATGTTGAATGAAATTGTGAGTTTATTTCTTCTTGAGTTCTTGAAGAAACTTTTGAACTTATCAAGGAGATTCCTTGTGGCGTTCATCCTGACTTATCAAACGGATTCCATCCCCGTTTGTGGCGTCTTCCTCATACCAAGGTTCGTGCTTGGCTAAGCATTGGGTCGCGGTTCCATTCCAATCTCGTGTGTTCTTGGTGGCTGTTCCATATTTGGTGTCGGGTTTCGTCACACTTGTTGGCGTGGTTCGTATCAAAAACAGACATGTAAGGTTCTCCTGTTCCTATCCAACCCACGACCGTGGTGGCCGGGCAGCTAACTATGTACATTCTGCCTCTAGAGCTCTCCAAGTCAGGGCTGATCAAGCTTACCGCCTTTACCTGCACCACATAGCACCCATGAGCCAAGGCCCATCAAGAAAACATAACATCATAGCACAAACAATGATAATAATCAAATAACTCTTTACACATGATCATACACTTAACAATCCATACTAATCACATAATCCATAGACATAACCAGGAAATCCACAAACTAATACTCAACTATTCAGCATATCACATTCATCAGTTAACAACGATAACCAAATGACATAATAATCAAGGTCGACGCCCTTTGGTCGCACCCTTTGTTTACCCCACTGACTCTAGTCCGCTTAAACCGAGCTCGGTGTATATTAAGCTGTCCTCAGCTACTAGTGGCTGAGCTGCACCCTGTGCGCCACTGTAAACTCCGACACTCTTAGGTTGTTTGTTTAATATTCACATGGCATAATACCACCTTACGTAATGCATACAAGAATAGGGAACCCTTAGTCCCATCATAAATTCACAACCAGGTGCAGTTTTCTTACCTTTAATTCCAAGTGTTCTGATTACGAGAGATGACCCTTGAGCACAATCCGTTTCCTGAGCCCTAGCTTACACCTAATCACAACCAAGATAAGGGATTCCATCAATAATAATTGTATAAGGGTTTCCGGACCAAGTTCTAGCCTCTGGGACATCGAATTCCACCGAACACAGTGGTGGAATCGCTCCCGAGCACCCTAGGTTAGGCTCCCGCGCCTAAAATCCCCTTAAGGCCAAAAATGCCCTTAAGAGCCGCGGCCCAAGCTTTCTATGTCGCGGCCCACCCCTATCCAAAGGCCCAGCTTCACTAAATAACAGACCCGAGCCGCAGCCCAACACTCCCCACGTCGTGGCCCGCCCCTCTTCCTCAGCTCTCATCTGCTCCAGAGGGCCGCGGCGCACCAAGAACTGAGTCGTGGCCCGACCCCTTCGAACCCAGAAAACCCACCATTTTTAACAATCAAACGTCCCTCAAATCCACCCAAAGACATCCTAATGATACAATTAAACTATCATAAACATCCTAACATGTTTCCAACAGAAAAACCCAACAAAAACCTAGCTTAGAAACTCATCAAAATTACACTTTAATCTTTGAAACACTAAAACCAGTCAAGAGAGCATAGAATTCAGATGTTAAACTATAAAATAGAGCTTACCTTCACTGAAGAACCAATCCACCAAGCAATTATTGAGCTAACTCCCAAGTCCTTAGCCCCAATTCAGTCTTCAATTTCAAAACCCAAAAACTCTTAGAGCCCAACTAGAACTACAGAATTTAATCAGCTAAACCACAATTCAACACTTACCTAAATTACGGGTCTGAACCTTCAGATTATTACTGAGATATCCCCCAAGATTCCAGCTCAAATCTCTTAATATCCAGCTAAATCTTCCTTAGTTTCAATGGTTCCTTGAGAGAAAGAGAGAGAGGGGAGAGAGAGAGAGTTGAGCTGAGAGAAGAAGGAAGGGTCGGTTTGTCAAAATTCTAGCTATTTCCTCTATTTTGTTTTATCTTACTTAAGTTAATCCCAAAGCTCGGGATACCAAAAACGTCCCCGAGGGAAAAATGGTAAACTTCCCCAGTATTTCCTCCTAAGCTTCCTAACCTCAAATATATCTCCAATTATTTATTTCCATAACCCGATAACCCAAATAATTATCTAATGCCCAAAACACCCCTTAACTCGCCCCGAGTCAAGTATTGGGTCCCGTTGTGACTTTCCTGCTAACTGGCTCCCTAGGATCGCCTCAAGTCGCATGCTACAGATATATCTACATAATAAAGTGGTCTTCACAATTATAACATATAATCACATTTATGCCATCAACGGGCTAAAATTACAGATTTGCCCCTCTAAGCTAGGCAGGGCCTACATGTACACTAATACTCTTAGACATGCATGTCATGTATCCATATAATCATATAAGCATGCTTATCGTCAAAACCTCCAAATTTCCCTCTGATCTTACTAACTCCCAGTTTATCGTCAAATTCTTATTCCCATTACCCAATAACCCGATAATGCACTAAATACCCCTTGACTCACTCCGAGTCAAGAACAAATCCTGTTGTGACTTTCCCACTAGCTTACCTCCTAGGATCGTGTCATGCTCAGTAAACCTGGCATAACCAAATAATAATAAAGCACCACACACATATCACATATATGCCAAATATGCCCGAAATGGCCAAAATATTAAAATCACCCAATTATCAGAAATGGGTTCACATGCATATTTAATACACCTAACACATGCATATTATCATTTAATCACATAATAAATCAATTATGGCCCTCTCGGCCTCCTAATCAAGGTCTTAAACCTTATTAGGAAATTTGGGGCATTACAAACATCCTCCCATTTCCACTCAGGAATACCCAAAGGCTGAAGTAACCCCGCTGGTCACTGATGCGAAGCTTTCACCTACTTATAGGTCAAACACTTGGCCACGTACTCCACTACATCCTTCTTCATCCCACGCCACCAATACAATGTCTGTAGATCCTTATACATCTTTCTGGTTCCCGGATGAACCGAGTACGGCGTAGTATGGGACTCATCTAGTATCTCTCATCTGATCCCTACATTTGCTGGAACACAAATCCACCCCTGATACCGTAGCAAACAAACCTCTAAAATAGAATAGTCCTAAGCTACCCCTGCTAAGACATTCTCTCTAATTCCTCTAACTGCGAATCCACCAATTAACCCTCCTTGATTCGCTCTAGTAGGGTTGACTGCAAAGTAACATTGGCCAATCGACCCACCACCAGTTCTATACTTGCCCTGGTCATCTCATTAGCCAACTCTCTGGAAATCTGAACAGAACTGAATAACGGCCCCGAGCCCCTCCGGCTCAATGCATCCGCCACTACATTGGCTTTCCCTGGGTGGTAAAGAATGTCATAGTCATAGACCTTTACCAACTCCAACCAACGCCTCTGCCTCATGTTCAAATCCCTCTGGGTGAAGAAATACTTCAAACTCTTGTGGTCAGTGTATATCTCGCACTTCTCCCCATACAGATAATGTCGCCACACCTTTAGTGTGAAAACCACTACCGCCAGTTCCAAATCATGGGTAGGATATCGCTGCTCATACTTCTTCAGCTGTCATGATGCATAAGCTATAATTTTCTCATTCTGCATCAACACACACCCCAAACCCAACCTTGATGCATCACAATATACTACAAACTTTCCTTCCTCCGAAGGAAGACTCAGCACAGGTGCAGAAATAAGTCGTCGCTTCAATTCTTGGAAATTGTTCTCACACTTCGCTGACCAAACAAACTTCAGGTTCTTCCGTGTCAATTTTGTCATCGCTGTAGTAATCTTCGAGAATCCTTCTACAAACCACTTGTAATAACCTGCTAACCCGAGGAAACTCTGAACTTCCTAGGCGTTCCTTGGCCTCGGCCAATCTCTCACTGCCTTCACCTTGGATGGATCCACTTTAATCCCCTCTGCGCCAACTATATGCCCATGAAAAGTCACCTCTGGCAACCAAAACTCACACTTCTTAAACTTGGCATATAACCGATGTTCCCTTAACCTCTGCAAGACTTGTCGAAGATGTTGCTCGTGCCCTACCTCTGAATTGGAGCACATTAAGATGTCATCGATGAAGACAATGACGAACTGATCCATGAAGTCCTTGAACACCCTATTCATTAGATCCATAAAGGATGTCGGGGCATTGGTCAAACCAAATGACATGACCAAAAACTCATAGTGCCCATACCTCGTTCGGAAGGTTTTCTTCGGTATGTCCTCATCCTTGATCCTCAGCAGCTGGTGATAACCAGATCAAAGATCAATCTTTGAGAACATCGTCTTTCCCTGCAACTGATCAAACAAGTCATCAATCCTTGGTAGAGGGTACTTATTCTTGATGGTCAACTTATTCAATTCTTTGTAGTCTATACACATCCTTAAAGTCCCATCCTTCTTCTTTACAAACAAAATTGGAGCACCCCATGGAGAGTAGCTAGGCCTAATGAATCCCAAATCCAGAAGTTCTTGTAACTGTATCTTCAATTCCTTCAACTTAGCCGGTGCCATCCTATATGGTGCTCTTGATACTGGTTCAGTCTGTGGTGCTAACTCAATAACAAACTGAATCTCCCTGCGCGGCGGCAATATCCTTAGGAAATACATCTAAGAACTCACAAACCAATCTGGTCTCTCCCGGTCCTGCTGGCAAAACCCTAGTAGTATCCATCACACTAGCAAGAAAACCTATACATCCTCCCTGTAACAAGTCTTTGGCTCTCAGTGCTAATATCTTGGGTACGTGGGGTCACGAAAACGAAGGGATCTTCGCCCTCCGACTCAAAGGTCACCATCTTCTTCCTGCAGTCAATAGTAGCCCCATACCTGACTAGCCAGTCCATTCCTAGAATCATGTCAAAGTCCTCCATATCTAACTCAATCAAATCTATTGAAAGCTCCCTACTATCAACCATCACTGGAAGTTCTCTAATCCACCTCCTAGAAAGTACCAGTTCCCCAGTAGGCAATATGGTCCCAAACCCCACAGTACGGTACTCACTAGGTCTACACAATCTATAAATCACCTTACGAGAAACAAATGAATGTGTAGCACCAGAGTCAATCAATACAGTAAAAGGAGAGCCAGCGCTAGAAAGCTGACCTGTCACCACCGAGGGACTAGCCTCGGCCTCTGCCTGTGTCAAGGTGAACACCCGAGCTGGAGTTAAGCTGTTAACCTTCCCTGTTTCCCCTTTCTTCACTGTTGGGCAATCCTTCTTGAGATGTCCCACTGTTCCGCACACATAGTAGGCCTTGGCCCGACACTCGCCCTGATGGCGTCTTCTGCACCTCGTGCACTCCCGATAACTTCTCTATGCCTCACCGCCTCCCTGACAGCCACCCTGAGCACCCCGACCCCTCCTATCAGGACCAACAGTGGTCAAAGTGTCAGGGGTCTTCCTGTTCAGATCACTGGGGCCTCTGCCCCTACCAGACAGAGAATATGGAGGCACCACTCTGCGACCCTCTCACCTCGCCGCACTTTCCTTCCAAATATTGTTCTCCGCTTCTTCAGCGGTAAGAGCCTTCTCAATAGCCTGGGCATAAGTCGTCCCCCCAGATACTATTGTAATTCTCACATCTCGGGCTATCATAACATTAAGCCCTCTAATAAACCTGTCTTTCCTAGCTGCATCTGTTGGCACAAGATCTGGTGCAAATTTTGCAAGTCTGTCGAACTTCAGGGCATACTCAGTAACTGTCATGTTGCCCTACACCAATCCCAAAACCTCATTAACCTTCGCTACCCTGATAGCAACATTGTAGTGCTTCTAACTGAACAAGTCCTTAAATCCATCCCAACTCTGAGTAGTGACGTCCCTGGTCTGTGATGCCACTTCCCACCGAATGCGGGCATCTTCTCTCAACATATATGTCGCATAGACCACTCTGTCATGATCTTCTACCCTCATGAAATCCAGGATAGCAGTAGTCATAGTCATCCACTGTTCGGCCTTCAGTGGATCAGGTCCTCCCTCAAAGGTTGGGGGATGCTGCTTCTGGAACCACTCATACAATGGCTCCCACCTGTTCCCAACTTCCACTGACTGAATAACTGGTGCCACTACAGGTGGCACAATAGGTGCAGTACTCCCTGACGGAGCCTGCTGTCACAGAAGATGGATCTGTTCGTCTTGGCTCTAAAGCCACGCTTGCATCTCTGCCATAATCTGCTGCCAGTTCTCAGGAACTGGCGAAGGGATCTGGCCCTGGTCATCACCTCCAACCTCAGACCTAGTGCTGGCTAGTCGCGTAGATTTCCTTGGACGCATAGCTATCCAAGTTAATCTGCAATCAACGACTCGGCAATCAGACCATGATGACAAGGTAAAGCCTTTCCAAAATCCACCAATGGAACACAATCAATCACAAACAATCAAGATATAGACATCCATCCATATATACGCAATATGCAACTAATCATTTCAAATATTCATTTACATGCATAGCAATGCTAATAAGCACGCCTTAATATTGTCACACAGCAATCAAGAGCCAGGCGCTATCAGTATCTCATGCTTCTTATTAATCCAACAGATAGCAACAATCACGATTCTTTCCAATCACTTAAGCATATAAACACATATACACATTTACCAAACCCTGAATCGAGATTGTCTTTAGCGGCGAATGTACATGTCCAGCTGGTCTTCAGGAACCCTTAAACCCAGGACGCTCTAATACGAAGTTGTAATGCCCTGGGTAGCCAAGTCCGTTACACTATGTGTTATAAAGGTGCAAGACTTGCTAATCAATCCAATTAGTTGAAAATGTGTCGCTAAGACCATTAGTTAACTAGGGTTAAAAGGTTTTAGTCATAAAAGACACATCTCATATAAATAAACGTTTTGTAGTACATGGGTTCCCAAAAGAAATAACGTTTAAAGGACAGTTTACAAAAAAAATCAGGGTATAAACAACTGCTAGCCACTCTAAGGGCAAAACAGACATGTAAGGTTCTTCCGTTCCTGTCCAACCCACAACCGTGGCAGCCGGGCAGCTGACTGTGTACATTCCGCCTCTAGAGCTCTCCAAGTCAGGGATGATCAAGCTTACCCTTGCCTTTACCTGCACCACGTAGCACCCGTGAGCCAAGGCCCAACAAGAAAACATAACATCATAGCACAAACAATGATAATAATCAAATAACTCTTTAAGCATGATCATGCACTTAACAATCCATACTAATCACATAATCCATAGACATAACCAGGAAATCCACAAACTAATACAAAACTATTCAGAATATCACATTCATCAATTAACAACGATAACCAAATCACATAATAATAAGGGTCGACGCCCTTCTTCGGTCGTACCCTTTGTTTCCCCCACTGACTCTAGTCCGCTTAAACTGAGCTCAGTGAATATTAAGTTGTCCTCAGCTACCAGTGGTTGAGCCGCACCCTGTGCGCCAATGTAAACTCTGGCACTCTTAGGTTGTTTGTTTAATGTTCACATGGCATAATACCACCTTACGTAATGCATACAAGAATAGGGAACCCTTAGTCCCGTCATAAATTCACAAGCAGGTGCAGTTTTCTTACCTTTAATTCCAAGTGTTCTGATTACGAGAGATGACCCTTGAGCACAATCTGTTTCCTGAGCCCTAGCTTACACCTAATCACAACCAAGATAAGGGATTCCATCAATAATAATTGTATAAGGGTTTCCGGACCAAGTTCTAGCCTCTGGGACATCGAATTCCACCGAACACGGTGGTGGAATCGATCCCGAGCACCCTAGGTTAGGCTCCCGCGCCTAAAATAAAAAATGCCCTTAAGAGCCGCGACCCAAGCTTTTTATGTCGCGGCCCGCCCCTTTCCAAAGGCCCAGCCTCACCAAATAACAGACACGGGCCGCAGCCCAACACTCCCCATGTCGTGGTCCGCCCCTCTTCCTCAGCTCTCATTTGCTCCAGAGGGCCACAGCGCACTAAGAACTGAGTCGCGGCTCGACCCCTTCGAACCCAGAAAACCCACCATTTATTACAATCAAACCTCACTCAAATCCACCCAAAACCATCCTAATGATACAATTCAACTATCATAAACATCCTAACATGTTTCCAGCAGCAAAACCCAACGAAAACCTAGCTTAGAAACTCATCAAAATTACACTTTAATCTTTGAAACCCATAAGCTCAAGAACACTAAAACCAGCCAAGATAGCACAAAATTCAGATGCTAAACTATAAATTAGAGCTTACCTTCACTGAAGAACCAATCCACCATGCAATTGTTGAGCTAACTCCCAAGTCCTTAGAACCCAACTAGAACTAAAGAATTTCATCAGCTAAACCAAAATTCAACACTTACCTAAATTACATGTCTGAACCTTCAGATTGCTACTAAGATATCCCCCAGATTCTAGCTCAAACCTCTGAATTTCTAGCCAAATCTTCCTTACTTTCAGTGGTTCCTTGAGAGAGAGAGAGAGAGAGAGAGAGAGAGAGAGAGAGAGAGAGAGAGAGTTAAGCTGAGAGAAGAAGGAAGGGTCGGTTTGTCAAAATTCTAGCTATTTCCTCTATTTTGTTTTATCTTACCTATTTAATCCCAAAGCTCGGGGTACCAAAAACGTCCCCGAGGGCAAAATGGTAAACTTCCCAGTATTTCCTCCTAAGCTTCCTAACCTTAAATTTATCTCCAATTATTTATTTCCATAACCCGATAACGCAAATAACTATCTAATCCCCAAAACACCTCTTGACTCGCCTCGAGTCAAGTATTGGGTCCCGTTGTGACTTTTCTACTAACTGGCTCCCTAGGATCGCCTCAAGTCGCATGCTGCAGATATATCCACATAATAATGTGGTCTTCACAATTATAACATAATCACATTTATGCCCTCAACGGGCTAAAATTATAAATATGCCCCTCTAAGTTAGGCAGGGCCTACATGCACACTAATACTCTTAGACATGCATCCCATGTATCCATATAATCATATAAGCATGCTTATCACGGAATCACGCATTAAATTATTTAATTCACACATAAATCAATTATGCCCTCCCGGCATACTTATCAAGACCCTTAAGCCTTAATAGTGATTTTTGGGTCATTGCATTGAGATTTATATGTCTCTATATTTCCATCAACACCTCGTTTCTTCTTGTAGATCCACTTGCACCCAATGGCCCTAAAGTCACTAGGTGCTTCCACAAGATCCCATACGAAATTTGAGAACATGGACTCCATTTCCTGTGGATGGAGGCATTGCCCTGCGAACATCCCATCTCGCAGCGTTCTCCCTCCAGATCTTATTTTCTTCCTCTTCTACGGTAAGAGCCTTCTCAACAATCTGAGCATAAGTTGTATGCCCACGTACTGATGTAATCCTCACATCACGAGCTATCATGGCATTTAGCCCCCGGATGAACCTGTCATGTCTAGTCGCATCCCAACTCAAAGTAGAAATATCCCTGGTCTATGATGCCACCTCCCACCAAATATGAGCATCCTCTCTAAGCATATAGGTGGAAAAGGCCACCTTGTCATTACCTTCCACCCTCATGAAATCCAGGATAGAAATGATCATACTCATCCATTGTTAAGCCTTCAGTGGATCTAGTCCCCCTCAAAGGTTGGAGGATGCTGTCTCCTGAACCGCTCATAAAGTGGCTCCCACCTGTTCCTAACCTCAGGTGGTTGTACAACTGGTGCCACAGTAGGAGGGGTAGCACTCCCTAACGGAGCCTGTTGTCTCGGAAGGCGAATCTGCTCTTCTTGACTCTGTAATCGGGCTTGCATATCAGCAAGTATCTGCTGCCAGTTCTAAGGGACTGGCGGAGGGTTTTGGCCTTGATCATCGTCTCTAGCCTCAATCCTTGTGCCGACTAGTCATATTGATCGCCTTGGATGCATAGCTATCCAAGTTTATCTGCAATCAACGACTCGGCGGTCAAGCAATGATGACAGGTTAACAGTCTTTCCATAATCTACCTTTCAAACTCAACCAACCATATACAATTAGGATGCAATTAAGCATTTAAACATTCATTCACATGCAGCAGCAATGCTAATAAGCATGCCTCATTATGATCACACAACAGTCAAGAGACAGGCCCTATCAGTATCTCATGCTCCCCAATAATCATACAATAAAGCATTTATATCTCACTTAATTAAACATTTAAGCATGTAATCACATGTGGATGCTCAAAACTCTGTGCTTACGAAAGGTCCAAAACACGTCCTAAGGTCCCATAAGTGCTTAAGTATGTACCTATGCTTACACAATACGATAAACCTTGCCGGATGAAACTCCGGCAGGTGGGCCGTAGAGGACCCCCGTAGCATGCCTCGCGCCACGCACAGGCCAGCGCCTCGTGCGCCCATAGCTGCCCAGGCGACCTCGCGCCTCGTCCAGGCTAGCGTCTCCTGCGCCTGCAGCTGCCCATGTGGCCTCGCGCCTCGCCCCGGCCAACGCCCCGCACGCTCGCAGCTGCCTAGGCGGCCTCGCGCCTCGCCCAGGCCAGTGCCTCGCGCCTCGCCCAGGCCAGTGCCTCGCGCCTCGCCCAGGCCAGTGCCTCGCGTGCCTGCAGCTGCCCAAGTGGCCTCACGCCTCGCCCAGGCCAGCGCCTTGCCTAGGTCAGCGCCTCGCGTGCCCGCAGCTGCACAGGCGGCCTCGCGCCTCGCCCAGGCCAGAGCCTTGCGCGCCCGCAACTGCCCAGGCGACCTTGCGCCTCATCCAGGCCAGAGCCTCGTGCACCCACAGTTGCCCAGGCGGCCTCGCGCCTCGCCCAGGCCAGCGCCTCGCGCGCCCGCAGCTGCCCAAGTGGCTTCGCGTCTCGCCCAGGCCAGTGCCTCGCACGCCTCGCCTAGGTCAGCGCCTCGCGCACCCATGGCCCAGCAACACGGGCCTCGCGAGATGGTGCCTCGCCCACACCTCGGCCGCGCGCACCCATGGCCCAGCAACACGAGCCTTACAAGACGATGTCTCCCCCATACCTCGGCTGCACGCCCAATGCATCCCAGGTGTCTCGCACCCTTCACCTTGAGTGGATGCCTCCCATGAAGACCTATTGAGGCACCATCATTTGGAGGTAAAAGCCCAAGTATAATCCAAAAGGGTCATACTAGTACAATCTTGTACGGGGTACGACCCTTAAGACCCCGTATGCCTGATCCACATACTCATGCCAGACAAGTAGTGGGAGTACTAGGAGAGGGGACATGGCCTCAATACTTCTAACCAGATGCCAGAATCAACACCACCACCAGCACCACTACGCCTGGTGCCACCCCTTTGACATTCATACAAATAAGTAGTGGAACATCCTCATTATATTTGACCAGGTACTGGAGCCAACACCACTACCCCTGAGACCACTCTCCTGACAGTGTACTGCGTACCATCTGGTCCCCTGGACCACAATGTATCAAGGGCCATTAGAGCCCACTATAAAAGAAACCACACTTCCACATGGAAGGGGGTTGGAAAAAAACACTGTAGCACTACACCATAAAAAATACAAGTTCATTTCACCATTTTCTTTGAGTTTCCGATTAGATCTTTGAAGTTTTTCATTGATAAGCTTTGTATTTCAATTTTTCTAACTTAACTTGGTTGACGAGTTCACCGTCAACATCACATTTATACAATTACCCAACCCTGAGTCGAGTTTGTGTTAGCAGCGAGTGTACATGCCCAGCTAGTCTTCAAGAACCCTTAAACCTAGATGGCTCTGATACCAAGTTGTAACACCCTGGGTAACCAAGACCGTTACACTGTGTATTTTAAAATAGTGCAAGACTCGCTAATCGAGCCGTTTGAACAATAATGCGTTTCTAAAGTCAACTATGAGGTAGGGTTAAAATATTTTGACCATAAACGGTTAATTTCCATTAAAATAGATGTTTGGTACATGGGATCCTAAAAACAGGGTTTAAGAGACAATTTACAACCATAAAAAATTTTATACAACCAAAAGCCACTCTAGTGGAAAATTACAAATTTCAAGGCTTTGTCCCTGCCCTTTCTCTCGACTGTGATGGACGAACAGCTGACAATGTACACCTCGCTCCCATAGCTCTCCAACTCATGGTTGGTCCAGCTTTCCTTTACCTTTACCTGCACCATGTAGCACTCGTGAGCCAAGGCCCGACAAGAAAACCAAAGAAAACAGCAGATACATGTAGCAATAATGGTATTCATTCAAGCTTAACTCATTCAATTCAATCATAAAATAGAGTATGAATATTCAACTAATCAATGATAAACACATAATCTCAAGTTCACAACTATTCAAGGTTTGCACACTTAGGCCGAGACCCCTATTGATCTTGTTGACCCTGGATCGCTTAGGCCGAGCTGTGTTCAGTACGCTTACTGTTAGCCCTGGCTCTCTTAGGCCATTCATTCTCTTATATCACGTCAATCTTACAAACACATAGTACAAGCAATCAATAATTGGGAACCTCAGTCCCGTTCACTACCACACAAGGGTGCAATTTGTTAGGAGTGTGTCCTAAAAGCATGTAAAGACATTTGTTTTTTCTGTGAATAAATAAATACAATGTTTTATTATTATTGTCATATTTAGATTGTTAAATATTGTTTGAATAATTTTGTAAATATCAGAACAATTCCATATTCATTATTGAGGATGTGATCTTGTATTAGAACGAGAGAATTAAGATCACATGAATGAATAAAAATAGTCAACAACAACAAATTAAAGTTATGGAATTCTTTAATTGGAGTTGTAAGTACGGTTTACTGAGTACCATAATGATACAAATAATCTAGATTCGGATTATTGATGTGGTAAGACATCTCGGTAAAGGTGCTTTATATAATATGATTATATATGACATGGACCGATATGAATTGAAGTCTTTATCCAAAAACCATTTAACAATATAGACTTGTAATTCATATCATAACTGATGATCATTTATAGATCAACCTAAACCCTGAGTGTTCATGAACTCATGTTCATGTTTATTAAATCTTTTGATTCATTCGTTAAGGTCTCTTCAAAGAATGAGGCTAATGACTTTTGTTTTGGAGATTTAATATCATGGATGGCTGGGAACATGTATCAATAATACGGAATCTAATCTTTCCTAACGGATCGTATATTTGTTCCCTTAAGGGTTAATTCTGGAACTGAATGATTTTGAGCTCAAATCTATAATTAGATTATAGATTAATTATTCACTAGTGAATTAATGGTACTTAAGGAATAAGAAGTAAATTAGGAAGGTTAAATGGTAATTCTCCCATTCTAATTTATGAACTAATTAATTAGAGGGTTGAACTATTGTAAGATGTATCAATGGACGACTTAAGAAAAAGATTTTTGTAAAAGTATATCTATAACATAAAGAGTGCAATTCTGAATTTATAGTGGAGTAAAATCAGAATTAATCAATTAACTATTATAAAGAGTTTAATTATTTAGTTTCAATTTATTGAAGCTTAATGTTATAGGTCCATGGTCCCCGAAATGGCTCAAACAATCACTGTCAAAGGCAAATGCAAAAATGGGCAAAAAAGACTTATGTGATAAGTAAAATATTTTTCTATGTATCAAACATAATTATTGTTGAATTATGTGTAATTAATTAATTAAGAATTAATTAATTATTTGATTTATCAAAAATATAATTAATTTATTTTTAGGATTTTTGGTATTTAAATAATAATAAAATTTGGGAAAAATTTTTGGTACACGTGTGGCACAGTGCACAGGCACTGTGCTACACGCATAAGAGATGGACTTAGTCTCTTGATTCCACAATTTTAGTTATTTAAATATTAAATAAATAATGAGATATTTTAATATGATTAAAATATTATTATTTAAACAAAAATCTGATAACTGATAAGTTATTTTGAATTTGTTTAAAATAACAAATATTTTAATATATTGGATATTATTAAATATTGGATATCAGTTTTCACAAAACGTAATTTTTCAGGGATAGAAAAATATCTAGGATTCTCTCAGAGAAAAGAGAACAGTGACAAAAACAAAGGTCATTGTTCGTCACAAAACCTAGGTCCAAACTTTATCAGATCTCATGTGTTGAGAACATCTGATAAATAATTATTGCCTATTATTTGTATAGCGAGCCCACACTCGTTCTTTGTGTGCCTGAGAACATTTTGGAAGATCTTGGTGTGAGATCTCAAGGATTCAGCCATACGAAAAGATAGCAGCAAGGAAGGACATGAGGTAATTTTTCTATTCTTGTCCTTGATTCAATATATATATGAGTGTGAAGAAGTAGATCTAGAAATCTTATGGGATTAATCTGACAATTTGATTGTTGTTCCGCTGCGCATAATCTCTGATTTGATCAATAAAAACCAACAAATGGTACCAGAGCCATCTTCACATATATATGTGTTATCCCGAAAATCAGAAGTGAATGACATGGCAGGAATTAATTGCACGTGGTTGCACCTGGAAAAACCTGTGTTCAACTATCGACCAGGAAGATATTCGGCATTATGCGATCGGTCTCTTCATACGACCAGTCTGGTCGTATGCACGTAACACGCGGAGGAAATCTTAGGCAGTTATGATGGAATCCGAAATTCTCTCCCATGATTTCCTGAGTATCCGATTATTGAGGAAATAATATCTCTAACAAATTAATTTAAATCTTTCCTGAGCTTATAAATAGAAGAAGAGGGCTCAGGGAAGCGGATCCTTTTTTTTCTTTTCTGACTTCTAAATCGCTTGAGATCAGAGTTATCATATCACTCATATTGTATTGTTCTGCAAAGGTTAGTGAAACTCATTGAACCCTAGTTCTTTGATCACTCCTTTGAATCTCACATCAATAACAATCTAAGTGGACGTAGGTTATTACCAGATCTTGGGGCCGAACCACTATAAAATATCGTGTTCTTATTATTTTCGTCATTACATTCTTTTCAACGCATTCATCCACGTCAAGCGTATTTTGACTCCGTGTCAGTTGCCCAAAATCAGGGTCAACATTCTGGTGCTTTCATTGAGAGCTTGACATATCACCGTTGAGAAAACCAATGGCGAAAGATGCAAGGAAAACTGGACAGGCGGCCGCCGCTGCACCATCAAACCCGCCTCCTCCTCGTCCTCCTCCTGCAAGCGTGGCTGAGGATGAGCCACATTTGGATTTTGAGGACAAAGAAATGGATGACGCGACGCTGAAAAGTACTCTGGGGGCATTTCATGAAGAGCTAGCCAATCTGAGGGCCAGCCAAGAAAGTGCTACCGAAATCATGGCGCGGCAGCAGCAAGAAATTGAAAGGCAGCGCGTGGAGTTGAGCGAGATGCAGGCGGAGATGGACCGTCGCCAGAGCGAAGCCATGGCAGCCCTTGAGGCAGCCTTGCAATTGGCTAGGAATCAGGTTGCACCTGCCTCGCAGCCTGATCAGCCTGCGAATGAGCCACCGCACAGGGGTCCCAATCCTAGCCCGCCTATCCAACCCTCGAGCCCGCAAAGGCCCGAGCAGCCTCAGGTGCCTCATGACGATGTCCCACTGGACCCTGAGGCACAGCCTCCATCCCAAGCTAGTCGCGGCAATCCCCCGCATCAGAGGTAGAATAGGACCGAGCATCAGCCTCGTAGTCCTAGACGCCATAGGGGCGACGAGCCGAACCTTCCGAACAGAGGACAACATCCTCCTGGTAATAGGAGGAGCTCAGAGTTGGGCTCTGCGGTCCGAGGTCCCCCACGGCATGATAATGCACGGGTACCTAACGACCAACGCAGGCCACCCTCTAACGCTTGGGACATTTCAGCCCGGGAAGGAAATCGAGGAAACAGTCGATCCCGTCATAGCCAATCGCGATTCAAAGATGGCAATGGTTATGATGAGGCCGATTCCGGCAGAGGAAATGCCGGTCGGAGGAATGACGAAAGAGGTGGAAACAGGAATCAGCCACCTCACGATGACCAACCCGGCAGACGGGACGCTAGGGGGCAATCCAGGCAGAATAACGTCTTCAACCGGCTTGGAGCTAGCGAGCAGCGGAGAAGAGACGAGGACTTGAGAGATGTGCTCAACGATCGCCGCGAGCGGCATGGCGAGAACATCCCCTCAGCAACAGAGGCCACAGCGATTCCTATCGCTGTGCAAGCCCACATAGATGCCCTCAACCAGGCGGTGCAACAGCTGGTCGGGGGAAGAACATCTCATATCGACCACGACAGGAGGAAAGGCACTCCTTTCGTCTAGAGGATAGCTATGGCAGAGACTCCTCGGTATCTCACGTTAATAAGTTTGAGATACAAATGGACATTCAGAAAGTGTCCGAGATGCTCGGTGCAGGATCTTCCCTGCAACACTTTCTGATGCCGCGCAGGAATGGTTTTTTAAGTTCCCTCCTGCAAGCATAGTTTCCTGGGAGATGTTCATAAGGGAGTTTTACGGACAGTTCTGTGAAGGTTGTGTGCATCCGACAGAGGCAAACCAGCTGGTTGAAATTCGCCAGCAGGATGGAGAATCGCTGGAAGACTACATCCAGCGCTTTATGCGAGCAGCAGCTGGTGCAAAAATAGTGGGGGACGAAGGCAAAATGATGGCCATAACCGCGGGGGTTAGGCGCCGCACCCATCTCTGGAAAAGCCTCCGGAAGGATGGGGTTAGAACTACCCAGGAATTCTTGGACCGGGCTGATCGTTACATCAAGCTTGAAGATGCCATAGCCAACGATGGAAAGCCTTCAGGCAAGGATAAGAAGGCTGCCGAGCCCGCCAAAGCCGCCAATGGGTCTAAACCTAACAGCAAAGGTAACGGGAATGGTAACGGCAATGGCAAGAATGGTGGAAAACGGCCACACAATGAGCTTTCCACCTCCGACAATAAACGAGCCAAGGGTAACCGTTATGAACCTCGGTTCACTAACTACACTGCCCTTGTTGAGTCTCGGGGAAAGGTTTATCAGGCCATGAGTTCCAGTGTGCCTTATAAGAAGCCTGCCCCCATTCGAAAGGATATTTCGAAAAGTGACACTACCAAGTTCTGACGTTATCATAACGACTACGGACATGACACCAACGAATGCAACCAGCTGAAGGATGAAATCGAGTTCCTTATTAGACAAGGACACTTGAGAAGATACGTACAGGCCTCGGGAAATTCCCAACGAGAAGCTCCCACACGCCAACGCTCGCCACCTTTGCAGCCTGCCCCCGTGACTGGCACACTGTTAACCATTTGTGGAGGCCCGCACCTCGCGGGAAATAGCGGAAAGGCCAGGGAACGATACGCTCGGACTCTGCGCCACGACCAGGACATCGAGATGATGACTGTGGAGGACCATGCGCCAAAAAAGGCTCGGTCAGAAGAGGGCGAAATAACCTTCTCTGATAGCGATGCCCAACACATCCGGTTCCCACATTCCGATCCGCTGGTCATGGATATCCAAATGGCCAACATGATGGTGAAGAGAGTGCTAGTCGATACAGGAAGTTCGGTGAATATCCTGTATAAGTCTTCGCTGGAACGCATGAAACTGTCCGTTAAGGACCTGGAGCCCCGCAACCAAACAATATACGGCTTCTCTGGTGAGGGACTCGCCCCCGCCAGATCAATCAAACTGCCAGTGACGACAGGTACAGCGCCTGCTACCAGGACATTACTCGCTACTTTTATAGTAGTCGATTGTCCTTCGGCGTACAATGCCGTCATTGGGAGGCCCATTCTGGTTGATCTACGGGCCGTCACCTCCATGTGGCACTTGGCCATGAAATTCCCGACAGACGCAGGGGTAGGACGCGTGTTGGGAAACCAGAGGGAGGCCAGAGAGTGCTATAACGCCTCAGTTACGAAGGCGAAAAAGGGAACATCGAAGAGCACTACCTCAGATAGGTTGCAGATGGAAATTGATACACAAGCCCAATCCGGTGATGAGGTCACCAAATAGGGTGTTGCCCAAAGGGAGGATAGAGATCTAGATCCTCGCTTTGGGGATTTTGAAGAGAACGTTGGACCCGTCGAGGACCTGGAAGAGGTCCAACTCGACGAAAAAGACCCGACCAGAGTCGAGAAGGTCGGGAAAAACCTAGAACCAACCACAAAGCATACACTGGTGGAATTTTTGCGGAGGAACCAGGAAGTCTTTGCCTGGTCGCACAAAGACATGGCTGGGATAGACCCTGCAGTTATCAGCCATGTCCTGAATATAGACAAGACCTTTCCACCCGTGCAACAAAAAAGAAGGCTGCTCGATAAAGATCGGTCGAGAGCCTTAAAAGAAGAAGTCGAAAGATAAAGGAGAATGGGTTCATCAGGGTAGCATATTATCCATCATGGGTCTCCAATCCAGTGCTGGTTCCCAAGCCTAACGACAAATGGTGAACCTGTGTGGATTTTACAGACCTCAATAAAGCCTGCCCAAAAGTGATGAGGACACCAAGACCCAAGTATCAAGTCAAGTTCCAGTTGGTCCAGTACGAGCCAAGAGATTCAAGGAAGAACTTAACAGCCTAGTCCACAAAGTCCTAAAACAAGAGGAGACCGTGGTCAACATTGAAGGAGAACAAAGACTTGTCTTACTCATCAAAGTTGACTGAGTTTAGGAGCTTAATGAGTCTTTTTATTTTAGTCACGTTTTTTAGTCTTTGTTTATTTTGTGATAAGTCAAACATTTGACTTGTGTGAGTCCAATAGTCCTTTTGTCTTTATTTTTCGGTTTTCATGAGGAAGACAAAAGCTTGTCTTTAATTTCGGTTTTCATTAGGAAGACAAAGGGGCTGTCCTTAATTTTTCGGTTTCATTAGGAAGACCAAGGGTCTTCTTTTCATGTAATTTTCGTCCTTATAAGGACTGCCAAAACATTTGGAAAAATCAGATTATGTTGAATGAAATTGTGAGTTTATTTCTTCTTGAGTTCTTGAAGAAACTTTTGAACTTATCAAGGAGATTCCTTGTGGCGTTCATCCTGACTTATCAAACGGATTCCATCCCCGTTTGTGGCGTCTTCCTCATACCAAGGTTCGTGCTTGGCTAAGCATTGGGTCGCGGTTCCATTCCAATCTCGTGTGTTCTTGGTGGCTGTTCCATATTTGGTGTCGGGTTTCGTCATACTTGTTGGCGTGGTTCGTATCAAAAAGACTGCTTCCCACTCCCAAGAATCAACCAGTTGGTCGATGTTACTGCAGGACACGAGATCAGATCAACCATGGATGCATATTCGGGCTACAATCAGATTAGCATGCATCCCCCTGACGAGGATCACACCAGCTTTCCGACTGATACGGGCTTATACTGTTATAAAGTAATGCCCTTCGGACTGAAAAACGCAGGTGTGACTTACTAGCGACTAGTCAACCACATGTTTAAAGAGCTGATCGGAGTAAACATGGAGGTATACGTGGACGACATGCTGGTAAAGTCTAAAAAGGCAGAAGGACATGTGAAGGATTTACAAGAATGTTTCGATGTATTGAAAAAATACCAGATGAAGTTAAATCCCCTCAAATGTTCCTTCGGAGTTGGATCAGGGAAGTTTTTGGGGTTCATTGTAAATTCAAGAGGAATCGAGGCTAACCCCGACAAGATAAAAGCCCTGATCGATATGAAATCGCCAGAAAGGATCAAAGATGTATAAAGTTTTACCGGGAGAATCGCAGCCCTAAGTAGATTCATTTCAAAATCAACAGACAAATGCGTCCCTTTTTTCAATCTACTTAGGGGCAATAAGAAATTTGAATGGACAGGAGACTGCGAGCAAGCCTTCCATGCCTTGAAAGCCCACACGCCACAGCCTCCCATTTTATCAAAGCCAATCGAAGGAGAAACTTTGTTCATTTACCTGGCGATCACTGAAGTTGCTGCTAGTGCGGTACTAGTATGAGAGGAAGAAGGCGTACACAAAGCGGTTTACTATGTAAGCAAGAGGCTGATCGGAGCAGAACTGAGATATCCGCCCATCGAAAGGCTAGCATATTGCTTAATCCTGGCCTCAAGGAAGCTGCGCCCTTACTTCCAAGCCCATCCTATCACAGTTTTAACCGACCAGCCCCTTTGGCAAGTCCTCCAGAAACCAGAAGCGGCTGGGCGCTTATTAAAATGGGCGGTCGAATTAGGGCAATTTGATATCACATATTCACCGTGAGCAGCAGTAAAAGGACAAGTCTTGGCTGATCTTATGCAGAGTTCACCGAACTCCCAGACAGCGAGCAGTGCGAGCAGCCTAGCGCGCCTGAGCCTCAAGATGAAACTCCTTCATGGAAGTTATTCACGGATGGGTCGTCCAACGAATCCCACGCAGGAGCGGGAGTGATATTGATAACGCCGGAAGGGCATCGATTTCACTACGCCATTAGGTTCGACTTCACCGCGTCAAATAATGAAGCCGAATAGGAAGCACTCCTCGCTGGATTGAGAATGGCCAAAGACATGGGCATAAAGACGCTTGATATTTACAGTGATTCACAGCTGGTAGTGAACCAAGTTCTAGGGGAATATCAAGCGCGAGGCCTAAAAATGGTGGCCTACTTGAATAAAACAAAAGACCTGCTAGCCTAGTTCACTAAGTATACCCTCCAGCAAATACCGCGGGATTAGAATTCAAACGCAGACGCCTTAGCCAAACTCGCGAGCGCGAAAGATGTTGACACCTTGAACATTGTGCCAGTAGAAAGATTGAGTGAGCCAAGCATACGAGCAATTGAAGCCAGTATGGAAATTCGAATGGAGAATACATGGATGGCGCCTTACTTGGAGTATCTGACAAAAGGTATACTACCAACAGATAGAAACAAGGCCCGAACTCTGCAAAGGCAAGCCGCTAGGTGCATACTGGTCGATGGTGTTATGTACCGAAGAGGATATTCCATGCCACTTCTCAGGTACGTTACACCAGAAAAAGCTAAGGAACTAATGAAAGAGGTGCATGAAGGATTCTGTGGAGATCACGCTGGGGGGCAGAGTTTGGCAAAAAAGATTCTAAGGCAAGGCTACTTCTGGCCAACTATGAATGAGGATTCGATGGAGTTTGTACGAAGATGCGATAAATGTCAAAGGTTCTCCAAAATTCCACGAGCAGCTCCAAACGAGTTGAAACAAATGCAGAGTCCGTGGCCTTTTGCGGTATGGGGGATAGATTTGATTGGATCCCTGCCAACGGGAAAGGGTGGAGTGAAATACGCAGTTGTGGCAGTTGACTACTTCACCAAATGGGCCGAAGCTGAACCACTCGCTACCATAACGACCAAAAAAGTTCTTGACTTCGTCATCAAGAACATTGTTTGTCGGTATGGTTTGCCCCGAAAGATCGTTTCGGACAACGGAACCCAATTTGACAGCGACTTATTCACCGACTTCTGCGAAAGGCACGGAGTTATTAAAAGCTTTTCTTCAGTTGCGCATCCCCAAGCAAACGGGCAAGTCGAGGCCGTGAATAAAACTCTTAAGGACACCCTGAAAAAGAGGCTTGAAGATGCTAAAGGAGCATGGCCAGAGCAGCTGCCTGAAGTCCTCTGGTCGTATAGAACGTCTCACCGAACAGCGACAGGTCATACCCCATTTTCCTTAGCTTACGGATATGAGGCTATGTTACCTGTCAAGTTAGATCCCCCCTCACATCGACGCATAACATACGACCAGGACCAGAACAGCCAACTGATGATGGAGTCCCTATACTCAATTGACAAAATCCGAGAAAAAGCCCAACTCCGAGTAGCTGCATACCAGCAAAAGGTCGCCCGGTACTTTAATTCAAAAGTAAAAGAAAGAAAATTCAACGTCGGAGAGCTAGTGCTACGACGAGTTTTCTTGAATACCCGCGACCCCATTGCTGGAGTACTCGAGCCAAACTGGGAAGGACCATACCAGATTGAAGAAGTCCTTCACCCGGGCACTTATAAACTTGCACGCCTAAACGGAGATCTCGTTCCACGCTATTGGAATGGAGAACACCTGCGCAAGTATTATCAATGAACAGTCCTTTTTAAAGGACTGGCTTATATTAAATTTTACTTTTTACAAGTTTAGCAAAAAGGGTTAGCCACGTTGCATGGCTAATCGCTTATAAATGTAAGATCTTTTTTAAGATCACTCGTACAGACATGTTTAGTCCATTTTAATACGAGATTATAAGGGACTGTGCGCAGCCAGTCATTCTTGCCAACCTTTGTGGATTTATTTTTACAAGTATTTGTTCATTACGTGTGTTGTTTTGCTGTATTACAAGTGTTGAATTTCATAACGAGCAGTAATGTTCGAACAGGTCTTGGTCAAGGCAAGTGACCAAGGACCTAAAGCTCCTCGATCACTTGGGGGGCATATAAGGTACATCGATAGCAAAGCATACCACGAGATATGTAAACACATGAACAAAATGAGTGAAAGCATGCTACGGTACTTAGAGTATTTTTCAAAATTTATGATTTTGTTAAATCAAACCAAAGTACTATGTTAAGTTCGGTCATGCGAACAGGTATTATAATAGAAATATTATAATATCATTAAGGCAAACATTTACACCGCAAGCATTAGTGCTTGGATGTAAATATGAAATTAAAAGGAAAAACCTTTACACCACGAGCAGTACTGCTCGGATGTAATTGTTCAAACATAAGTAGAATAAGCTGCCCACGCATCAATAGAAGGAAATTGTCTTTACAAGTAGGCCCGTGGGCCGCAAAAAACCGTGAAAGATAAAAAAAAGAGAGTTATTTTGGAGCAGGAGGGTCCTTTGGAGCAGGAGCATTCTTATCAGCTGGAGGAGCAACCTTAGCACCAGCAGCAGGGGTCTTGGCCTTGGCCTTCTCTTCTGCCTCCAGCCGAGCAGTGCATTGCGCCATTAGCGACCGTTGCAAATTCTTGGCTAGGTAGTCGATTCTAGCCCCCCGGTTGTGTTTCCAGAAATCAAAGAAGCTTAGGAAGGTGGCTTCCTTATACTTCTCCAGATTTCTGGCCCCATCCTCCTCAAGCTCCTGATTGTGCTCTTCAAGCTCTTTAATGCGCCCCTCGAGTTCCTGTACCCGTTCCCCAAGCTTCTTCGCCTCATCCCTGCTGGCGGTCAGATCGAGTGTGAGCTGTTTACACTCTTGGGTGTTGAGTTTGCAGTTCTCCTTCCATTTGTGCCGCTCATCGATGACTTTATTCCGGGCCGCTTGACTTTCCTGAAGCTCTTGGGTGAGGTTGGCTTGGTCCTCGCATAACTGCTCGTTCAGCTTACACAGCTCCTTGTTCTCCTCGAGCAGCTTTTTCTTCTCATTCTCGAGTGCTTGCATGGACTGTGCAAGCCTGGAGTCAAAGTTCTTCTCTCGAGAGACCATTGCCCCAGCTCGGCGCCAGCCAGCAGTCAAAGACAAAAACCCCTGAAGAAAAAAATGAGTTATGAAATTTTTTTTAGCATAAATGACAAAGCAGCAAAAGACAACTTACACTGGCAATCTCATTCAACCCTCTGTTAACGATTTCGTGGATGTCCATTGTGGCAGTGTCGTTGATGGCGACCTGGGTGCGTTTGTGCTTGGAAAGCCGATATATTCTCTCCCTGGCCATGCCAACTACGTGGCTGGGCAGGGAGCCTTCGGACAAATGATCCAAAAGTCTCTTTGTCTATGGCCTTTGTGGAAGACCAAGGATTGGCAGCCATGGGAGTCTGCTGCTCGGGGACAGGCGGATGTGATAAGTCCTCCTTGGAGGGAGCGTCGGTGGGAGCATCTTCAGTTCGGGCTTCTTCGAGGGGGTCTTGCTACTTTCTTTTGTTGTCCTTCGGGACAGAAGCATCGGCAGCAGCTTGGTAGTGTGCAAAGAAGTCCCCGGAGTCCATGCCTGCACAAAGAATAAACATTTCAAATGATGAGATTAAAGGGTCGCAGAGAAACAGAGGTTAGAGTATAAGGGTTGCAAAAGTAAGGTACCCGAGCTACACCTACTGGTCGTAACATTGTCTACTGAACTACCTAGTTCCTGGAAGAAATCTGAATTTAAAGAAGGAGTGTTCCTAAAGTTGCCGTCCCCATCAAATAGGTGGATGGGAATTGGCAAGTTATTTAAAAACGAGAACGGTGTACCGTATACATCCGACGAGTCGTCAGACTGTTCGGCAGGCTCAGCAGCCTTTTGTTTCCCCTTGCCCTTGGGGATCGACGGTTCTGCTGCTCGCTGGGGAACAGCAGGCTTCCTGATTGTCACCCCAGTTGGCCTCCTCCTAGGAGGAGGTGCCTGAGGTTGCTGCTCGGGACCCTGCTCGCATCCCACGCCAGCATGGACACCACCCGCCGCAGGTTCGCTGGTCGCAGGAGAGGAGCCCTTAAGGCCAGCCAACCTAAGGTTAGCCTCAGTGATCAAGTTTTTGACATACTTAGCAGTATTGGACATGCTAGCTAAGAGTGCTGCCCTCGACTCCATTCCTGGAGTGGGGGTCGGGCGCAACCATGGACCTGGAGTACAGTGGAACAGTGGAGTATTATGACAAGAAAAATTTAAAGGGAAAGAACTACTGGTTTAAGGCTCGTTATTCCCCTTACCTCCTCGGGTGAATGCTAGGTTGTCCGCAGCAATGTCAGGCGTGAGAAAGTACTCCAGATGATACTTCCCCACATTGGAGATATGGGTGGTCTCGGACAGGAAGGTGCGTCCGGTCTCCTGATGGCAAAAATGGAAGAACCCCGTACCGTCTTGGTTGGGGTTGGACTTGAGGTCAAATAGATAATTGACCTCATGAGGGGAGGGGGCTGGCCATTTCTTGAGTTTGTAAAGGATATAGAGCGCGGTCAGCATCCTATATCCGTTCGGGGTAGTCTGAAAAGGGGCCACCCTGAAGTAATTAACCACCCCTTGGAAAAATGAATGCAGAGGCAAGGTGGTACCCGCCTCAATGTGGTATCTCAACCAGGTGCTATAAGCCCCCCTTGGCAGGTTGGCTCGCTGGTCGATGGTAGGTCTGACTAGGGTCACCCCCGTCAGATTATACTTATTTAAATAATTGGAGACCATGCAAATGGTCACCGTGCTCGGAGATACCACGTGCCACTCGACAACCGGCTGGTTGGCATGACGAGGATGGGCACGTGCCTGAACTTCGGTCTCAGGAGGGAATTCTCCTCGACCACTGGTCGAGGGGGCATCAGCAGGAGGCTGACTTGGAGAAGGGTTGTGTCTTTTTCTGGCCTTGGTTTTTGTTCTGGCCATTTTCTGGGTAGGAGCTGGTGGAGGATTTGGGTTAGAGCGTGAAAATGGAATTTCTTGAATCAACGTGGATGGATTCTCTTCGCCTTCAAGCAGTTGGGCTAAGAGTTCGTCTTCGATAGGTCTTTCTCCCCCCCAAGGGTCTTGCATATGAACTGTAAACAGACAATGGAGGAGATAAGACACAATCTGCGAAGTAGTGTGGGGAAGCTAGGATAACGTTGCTCGTGCCTTAATAGCCAGCAGCATCCTAATCCTACGCTAACTTCAACGTGGGTTAAAAAAAAAGGAAAGAAGAACGTTTTCTGAAAAGAACTTTTTTCAACTCCTAAAGGGCGGGAAAAAATTTCAGTTTTTTTGTCTAGCTTAAAGGTTGAATCTTTCGACAACCTAACATCCCAAATCAGAAACTCTATCTATCAAAGTATTGATCTAACCCATGTAAGGTATAAAGACGCACTTCTACAGAATATTAGACGGTTTATACCAAAAACCCTAAAAACCCTATTCAAGAACGCAAACATATCAGAGCACAAAAATAGCATGCATGGCGTAATACAGAGCTTAAAGGATGGAATCCTTACCTGAGAGAAGGAGGAGATTCGGAAGAAAATGAAGACTCGAGCTGGAAAACCTTCGGCTAGACGTCGGACTAATATTCGAAGCTCTGAACTCTGGTGCAAGTTCTTGAGAATATGGGCGAAAATGGTGAATAAAAATTTTCTTAATGGGAAAGAAAAGTTTATTTATAAAGGTTGAGGGTATGGCAGAAAGGTGGTAATCATTACTTCCCACTTTCGAAACGTGGGGAAGTGTATAAGCCGTCGAAAGTGTCTTTTTCGAAACCGAAAAGGCTTGATTAGACATAATTATGACACGGTTTTCGAAAATGCACGGGGACTCTGACAGACGTGGGAAAGACGAACGGATGTTCCCTTAAGTTTCTTTATTACTGGTCACACTAAACAAACTTGGGGGGCAAATGTTATCCCGAAAATCAGAAGTGAATGACATGGCAGGAATTAATTGCACGTGGCTGACACCTGGCAAAACCTGTGTTCGACTATCGACCAGGAAGATATTCGGCATTATGCGATCGATCTCTTCATACGACCAGTCTGGTCGTATGCATGTAACACGCGGAGGAAATCTTAGGCAGTTATGATGGAATCTGAAATTCTCTCCCATGATTTCCTGAGTATCTGATTATTTAGGAAATAATATCTGTAACAAATCAATGTAAATCTTCCCTAAGCTTATAAATAGAAGAAGAGGGCTCAGGGAAGCATATCCTTTTTTTTCTTTTCTGACTTCTAAATCGCTTGAGATCAGAGTTATCATATCACTCATATTGTATTGTTCTGCAAAGGTTAGTGAAACTCATTGAACCCTAGTTCTTTGATCACTCCTTTGAATCTCACATCAATAACAATCTAAGTGGACGTAGGTTATTACCAGATCCTGGGGCCGAACCACTATAAAATATCTTGTTCTTATTCTTTTCGTCATTACGTTCTTTTCAATTCATCCACGTCAAGCGTATTTTGACTCTGTGTCAGTTGCCCAAAATCAGGGTCAACAATATGTATTGAATCTGTGTGGGTTTAATTTTATGCATTTATTTATCTTGATGAATGAATGGATGGCTTAATGTGATTGAATATGTGGGAATGTTGAATCGTTAATTGTATGGTGTTTTTGGGTTAGGATTTGTTTATGATTAGATCATTGTGTAAGCCATTAAAGGGCATAGGATTTATGTAATTTTATTTGGTTTTCGACACCATAAAATTGTAATTCTGATCACACAAAAGTCAGAACGGAGCCCGGGATTCAGAACTCAGCCACCGCACCTCTGAGGCCGACCTCCGAGCCGCTGCCGGACGTCGTACGGACGGCCGTACGGACGTGTCCGTACGGATCCGTACAGTCCAGCCCGGCGGCCCCGTTTGACGCCACATGTCCCCGCCTGACTGGTCCTGAATTTTTTTTTTCTGAAATTAATCTGTTTTTTTTTAATTTTAAAATGTTTAAATATCCTATTTTTGAAATTTGATATTTAAATAATGAGATATTTTTGTTGTCTTAACAAACTTTTTTTGAATATCTTATTTAAATTTTATTTTTTCAAAATAACAGATTTTAATTTAAATTTATTTCAGATTTTAATAATGATTATTTAAAAGTTTGTTTTAATTAATCAAAATAATTTGAAATTTTTTTTCTTATTATTATTCTGGACCAACAATGCCACATATCCTACCGACAGTAAAGTAAAGAAGCTCGATGGAGATCAAGGCAGATTTATTTTATTTATTGTAATTTTATAAAGTGGTTGTAAAATTAGAAATACCCAAAAGCACCCGGTTCAACATTTATTGTTTATTTATTTATTTAAATAATTTTTTTCATGTGGTTAATGTGATTGATAACATGTTCATGCATTGTATGCCATACATGAAAACCCACACAGTTATAATCATGCATCTCATTAGTAGAAACATGATTATTAGGATTGTCCTATATGTTTATATGAATTGTTTTGTGAAATCAATTGCATGTAAATTACTTAGTTTTATTTTGAAAACTTGGTAAAATATCACACCAATTTTTTTAATTCTTTATGACTTAATTTCTTTAAACCAACTTTATTTTAAAAAGTGTTTTTTTAGTAAAGTTTAGATGAACATGATTGGTAATTTAAAATTGGACATGGACCTAGAAACTCGCTTTCTTTCCAATTTTAATTGTGTTCATAAAGTTTAAAGAAACTATAATTAATTTGGAATTAATTAGGTTAAAAACACTTATTTCAAAATAGTGAGTGGGAGAGGGTTGATATCTCAAACATAACCCATGGTCTCCATTATTAATATGACACCGTGAGATATGAATAGCGCCTCGCGACGGCTTTGTTTTCGTCCCCCTAAGGAAGGTGTCTGGACATATCAATAGCAAGGTTATATTTCTTACATAGATAGGAACTAATGATGTATTTTAGGCTTGACCGACCCTAAGGCGGCATGACCTAAGTTAAGTCATGAACTCCGAAATAATGGGTTACACTCACAAAGTTATGATTAAGCTTGAGAGTGGATAATCATAACTTGACCAAACTAAGCGGTACTTTAATGTTTAAAAGAGAAAATAAAGAGTTATTTTAAGTATTAAATAATAAAGATAAGAATGTCTTACAAATTCTCTAAAATTAATTTGACCGACCCTAAGGCGGCACTTTAATTGTTAGAAAATTTTATCGTGGAAATTATTCTTTATTTTATGTGTTTTAATTGTGCTCATGCATCACGTTTAATTTCCGAAACTTTGATATTTATTTTTCTAAATATAATAATAATATTTATTTGTACTTATTTATTACCAGCAAAATGTCTATTGGTGAATCACATACCGATGCCTTTCTCAAATCCTTGGTTTTTGAACCTGGAAATATGAAATACTGGTTTCGAGTCATGTTGACTATTTTTTCTTATAAGAAGATGATGTCAACTGTCTGTGAAAAACCTCCAACAGAACCACCTCTGGCTACTAGCTATGAAGCAGAAGAAAAATATGCAGATTGGATGAAATCCGATCGTATGGCACGTTATTGCATGCTTTCCACCATGCCTGATGAAACAAAGGAAAAATATATACACTATGACTCAGCCTATGAGATGTGGCGAGCAATGACAGAGGAAGTCTATGCTGAGTGTCATCGTTTATCTCAAACGAAAAAGGTAAATAAGATTTAGATATATTTTTCAACTTTGAATAATTGATTCAAAGATTATGAATATCAGATTCAAATTTTTTGAATAGTAGATTCAAAATATATGCCACTAATCTATTTTTCTTTTGTCTTTCCTTTTGCAGAATCAGAACCCTGAAAAGGAGGAAGAGACTGATGAGGATTTTGGTAGCAAGTAAGGAGCTGGAGAAGTTGAAGAGCAATAGTTTTTATTTAGTAATTTTATTGTTAGTTGAACAATTTAAATTTCTTTATTTTGTTTTAGAAATTTTAGATTTCTTTAAACAAAGAAAACTACAGTCTAAAAATTTAGTTTATTGTTAATAATTTTGATTATTAATGTTTGGAAACTTATTTCTATTTTTGCATAACATTTATTTATTTTATTAATAAAGTAGTTATTATTTAAAGATATTATCTATTTATTTGTTATGCAAATGCATTGGGATAAACAAAGTTTACATACTTATATTGAATGACAAATTTTTATAATTTTTGAATTATTTAAAAACAACTAATCCTAGATCTATTAAACTGATTCCGATAGTGAAACATATCTGTGACACTTGAGATTGGACCATATTGGTCTAGACAGAATAAATAGGCTTGTAAAGGATAGTCCTTTAGGAGAACCATTTATTGGATCTCTCCCTGCTTATAAATCCTGTCTAGAAGGCAAAATGACCAAGAGACCTTTCTTTGTTAAAGGTTCAAGAGCCACAGAACCACTTCAGCTAGTACACATGGATCTTAGCGATCCACTTAATGTACAAGCAAGAGGAGGTTGTGAATATTTCGTCACTTTCATTGACGATTATTCAAGATATGGTTACCTTTAATTAATGCAAAGAAAATCTGAGACTTTTGGAAAGTTCAAAGAATTTCAAGCAGAGGCTGAAAAGCAATTAGGTAAATCACTAAAAAGCACTTCGATCTGATCGAGGAAAAGAGTACTTGGACTGTGAATTCAAGAACCATCAACGTGAGCATGGCATTCAATTCCAACTCACTACACCTGAAACAACACAGTAAAATGATGTTTCAGAAAGTCGGAATAGAACGTTATTAGATATGGTTAGATGAATGATGAGTTTTCTCGTCATTACCTCTGTCATTCAGGGGCTATACGATTCAATGTGTTCTATACACATTGAATGATGTTCCACCTTAGTCTGTCCAAAAGACATCCATAGAATTATGGAATGGTTGTAAACTTAGTTTACACCATTTTATAATTTGGAGGTGTCATGCATACGTGCTCAAATAGGAAGACCGGGAAGTTGGAAACACGCTCTGAAGCATGTATGTTTGTGGGATATTCCAAAGAGGCTAGAGGTGGAATATTCTATAGTCCAAAAGAAAATAAAACATTTGTATTGAAAAATGCAACTTTTCTTGAATATGACTATGTTAATAACCACAAACCTCGCAGTAAGGTTGTACTGGAGGAGATGGTCTCAAATAAAGTCGCAAATTCACTAGCAATAACCAATGAAAAACGGCAAGAGGAAACTGCTAGTTCTAGTCAGAATAGTAGAGAACTTCATTGTAGTGGGAGGGTTAGTAAGTAACCCACGTACTGTGAACACGAAGTTCAAATGCTTGTGTTTGACACAAACAAAGACGATCCATTGACATTTGAAAATGCAATGAATCATTCTGACAAGGAAAAATGGCAAGAAGCCATGAACCAAGAAATGGAATAGATGTGTTCCAATTCTGTCTGGGTTCTTGAAAATCCACCTGAGAATATCAAACCCATTGGTTGCAAGTGGATATTCAGGAAGAAAAGAGGAGCGAATGGGAAAGTAGAGACTTTCAAAGCAAGGCCTGTAGCCAAAGGTTACACACAGAAAGAAGGGGTTGACTATGAAGAAACCTTTTCTCCTGTAAGAGGGGTTGACTATGAAGAAACATTTTCTCCATTAGGCATGCTAAAATCCATTTGTATACTCTTGTCTATAGCTGCGTGCATGGATTAAGAGATCTGACAAATGGATGTCAAAGCACCTTTTCTGAATGGCTGCCTTGACAAAACCATTTACATGTCTCAACCAGAAGGGTTTGAATTAAAAGATCAAGAGCAAAAGGTTTGCAAGCTTCTTAGGTCCATTCATGGACTCAAACAAGCGTCTAGATCTTGGAATTTTAGATTTGATGACACAAGAAAAACATTTGGTTGTTGAACAAAATGTTGACGATCCTTGTGCCTATAAACAAATCAAAGATGGTATAGTAGTATTCCTCGTTCTTTATGTTGATAATATCCTACTCATTGAGAATGATGTAGAGACATTATCAAATGTAAAGAGCTGGTTAGTTAACAATTCCAAATGTAAGATTTGGGAGAAGCCAAGTATGTTCTGGGCATTAAGAGTCTTAGAGATAGACAGAACAAAACTTAGGCACTGTCTCAAGCAACTTATATTGATAAGGTGCTAGAACGCTTTACTAAGCAAAACTCCAAAAAGAGTGATATGCCAACCCATTCTAGAGTATTCCTTTCCAAAGAGTAGTGTCTCAAAACACCTCAAGAAAAGGAAATCATGAGACAGTATCCCTATGCCTCAGCAGGAGGCAGTCTGATGTACGTGTGTATAAGACCTGACATTTGTTATGCAGTAAGGATAGTCAGCCATTATCAATCCAATCCTGGATTGCAGTGAAGAATATTCTCAAGTATCTTAGAAATACTAGAGAAACTATATGCTAGTATATTCAGGTGGAGACCTGAACCCCACTGGTTACACTGATTCTGATTTTCAATCAGAAAGAGATAGTCAGAAATTGACTTCTGAATCAGTGTTTATTCTTGGAGGAGGAGCATTAGTCTAGAAAAGCATTCAGCAAACCAGCATTGCAGACTCCACCATGGAAGTCGAGTATATAGCGGCTTGTGAAGCAGCTATGGAGGCTCTGTGACTCAAAAGGTTCTACTCCGATCTGAAAGTTGTTCCAGAAGTGGAGAAACCACTTGTTCTTTACTGTGACAACAGTAGAGCAGTGGCCAATTCTAAAGAACCAAGAAGCCACAAGAGGGGAAAGCATATAGAGCGCAAATACCAGTTAGTCAAAGAAATCGTACATAAAGGAGATGTGTCCATTCTGAAGTCGTATCAGAACACAACCTGGCGGACCCGTTCACGAAGACACTTCCAGCAAAGCAATTCGAGGGTCATGTACATAATATGGGATTGAGAGAAATGCCTCACTTGCTTTAAGTACAAGTGGGAGATTGTTAGGAGTGTGTCCTAAAAGCATGTAAAGACATTTGTTTTTTCTGTGAATAAATAAATACAATGTTTTATTATTATTGTCATATTTAGATTGTTAAATTATTGTTTGAATAATTTTGTAAATATCAGAAAAATTCCATATTCATTATTGAGGATGTGATCTTGTATTAGTACGAGAGAATTAAGATCACATGAATGAATAAAAATAGTCAACAACAACAAATTAAAGTTATGGAATTCTTTAATTGGAGCTTTAAGTACGGTTTACTGAGTATCATAATGATACAAATAATCTAGATTCGGATTATTGATGTGGTAAGACATCTCGGTAAAGGTGCTTTATATAATATGATTATATATGACATGGACTGAATTTTCATTGTGGAATCTCTTGTTCTAATTGTGGAATCTGAATTGTCATTGAGTTTCTCTTGCTGTTTTGTTTTGAAATCTGAATTTTGCCTTGGGTTTCTCTTGTTCTTGTTGTGAAATCCGAAATTGGTATTGATAATTCCCTTGTTTCAATTGTGTCCCTGGTTTCAATTGGTTCCTTTATTTGTTGTGGAATCCGAGACTGTTATAGTGCCACAAATTATTTTGGTTTTGATCTTATTGGTTGAATCACAAATTGGATTTTGGGAATATTGGTTTTCTGTTATTGGGAGTGTTCTTGAATCTGTTATAGTACCACATTTTGCTTGGTTTTCGGATTGGTTCTTTGGTGTTCAAAATTTTTCTTTTCAAAAATTGAGTATCTGGGTTATCAAATTTGAGAGATAAAAAAACAAAAAGGAAGAAAGAAAAGGAAATTTCAAGGGGATCCGAACTCTAAAAAAAAAAAAAAAAAGAGTCTGGAAACCTCTCTTAAATTTTTTTGTTCTATTCTTGTTCCCTATGGTCTAGAGGCCTTTTGGCCAAAACCCCACACAAGTGATCCAAAAATCATCATTTTTCGTCATTTTTCATCAGTTTTTCTAGGTTCGTTTGGTTTGTTCTAGTTTGATTTGCTACTTGAATCCTCCATGATATTGTGTGATTAGTTTTGAAAGAACTTAAAGAAGAATACGCGTGGAAAAAGGCAGAGGTGTGAGCTTATTTGAGGGTAAAAGCCATCAAAGTTGAGTGAAACACAAGTGGACTTGAGTGACAATTTTTGAGTGAAAACACGTGAGGGAGTGTGGTGAGGTCTTTTTCTAACCTTATTTTTTTGCAGATTTTCAATCATGTCACAAAATACAGAAAGAAATGCAGGCAAAGACACTCCACCACCTACAGTTCCAAACCTACAAATTGAAGCTTTAATGGGGGAGATGAGGAGGATGTTGAGGGAGGAGTGTGAACAAATACATGAGAGGTTGGATAGTGTAGAAGAGGGAACACAACGGAGGCCACGAAGGAATAGGGTGTACCAAAGGGAGGATGAGAATGAAGGGGTAGTTTCTGATGAAGAGTTTGATAGGATGTCGGCGGGTAACCATAGGAGGTATGGTCGGGATAGAGAAGCTAGGTACCAGGTAGATAATTATTTAGGAAATATCAAGAAGAGAATTCCAGCATTTCAGGGGAAGAGCGATCCTGAAGCATACCTTGAGTGGGAGAAGAAGATGGAGTTGGTTTTCGATTGTCACAACTACTCTGACATGAAGAAGGTAAAACTAGCTGTCATTGAATTTACTGATTATGCTATTGTTTGGTGGGATCAGTTGTGCATCAATAGGAGGCGAAATGGAGATCGTGCCATTGACACTTGGGAGGCTATGAAGAGGGTGATGAGGCAACGGTTTGTACCATCTCATTATTATCGAGATCTATACCTTAAGTTGCAGGGTCTTCGTCAAGGTTCCAAGAGTGTTGATGAGTATTACAAAGATATGGAGATTGCTATGATTAGAGCCAATGTGGAAGAGGATCGGGAGGCGACAATGGCAAGGTTTTTGAATGGGTTGAACCGAGAGATTACTAATCCAATTGAGCTACACCATTATGTGGAATTAGAAGATTTGGTGCATATGGCAATCAAAGTTGAGACGCAGCTCAAGAGGGGTAGTACAAGTTCAAATCCGAGACAAATCCCACAAAATTCAAGTGCAACACCTTGGCAGTCGAACTATCCAAAGAAAGAAGACCAACCTACTTCATCCTTTACACCAAAACCAGCCACCACAGCCACAATCCCTCAAGGTAAAACAGCCCCTACTTCATCCCGTTCTAGTGAGATAAAGTGTTACAAATATCAGGGGCGAGGACACATAGCTAGCCAATGTCCAAACAAGAGAGTTATGGTGATTCGAGAAAGTGGCGAGCTCGATTTTGAAGATGAAGATGATCTTGCTGACATGCCACCATTGGAAGATGCTTCTATCGATGATGAAGAGTATGGGCCAGAATCTGGTGAAATGCTTGCACTAGTCACAAGACGAGCCTTAAACTTGCAAGCAAAAGAAGAGGAAGAAGAGGTGCAGCGAGAGAACATCTTTCACACTCGTTGTCATGTGAGAGACAAGGTATGCAGTGTCATTATTGATGGAGGTAGTTGTACTAATGTTGCTAGTGCTTCCATGGTTGCCAAGCTGGGGCTTACAACGCTTAGGCATCCTTGTCCATACAAATTGCAATGGCTGAATGATAGTGGTGAAGTGAGGGTTACAAATCAGGTGCTAGTCTCATTTCGAATTGGCAAGTATGAAGATGAGGTGTTGTGTGATGTGGTTCCCATGCAACCTGGACACCTCCTTCTAGGAAGGCCTTGGCTATTTGATCGGCGGGTGCAGCATGACGGCTTCACCAACAAGTATTCATTCACATTCCGTCAACGAACAATCACTCTAGCTCCATTGACGCCAAAGCAAGTATATGAAGACCAAGTGAGGTTGCAAAAATTGAGTGATAAAAAAAAATTGAGTGAGCAAAAGAAGGAGAGTGAAAAGATGAATGAGAGTGAGAAAAAAGAGAGACAAAGAGAGTAAAGGGTCGAATCAAGTGAGAGAGAAAAGAAAGAGAAGAGTTCGATCAATGAGGGAAAATTAGAGAGAAAACAAAATAATTTTTATGCAAAAAAAAGTGAGGTTAAGGGCTCTTTTAAACACTAACCAACTTGATGCTAACAAGGGTCGTCACAAGCAGGTTTTTGACCCTGGTGATTGGGTATGGGTACACATGAGGAAAGAGCGTTTCCCAGCACAAAGACGTTCCAAATTGCTACCTCGAGGAGATGGTCCATTTCAAGTGCTAGAAAGGATCAATGACAATGCCTACAGACTCGATTTACCAGGTGTGTATACTGTTAGTGCTACTTTTAATGTTTCTGATTTGAGTCCTTTTGATGCAGGTGAAGATTTGAGGACAAATCCTTCTCAAGAGGGGGGGAATGATGAGGACACCAAGACTAAAGATCCAAGTCTAGTTCTAGTTGGTCTGGTGACGAGGGCGCGAGCCAAAAGACTCAGTTTAGGAGCTTGATGAGTCTTATTGTATTTTGTCATCTTGTATTTTTTATTTAGTCTTTGTTTTTTTTGTGAAAAGTCAAACACTTGACTTGTGTGAGTCCAAGAGTCCTTTTTCTTTATTTTTCGGTTTTCATTAGGAAGACAAAAGGCTTGTCTTTATTTTTTTCGGTTTTCATTAGGAAGACAAAAGGCTTGTCTTTATTTTTCGGTTTTCATTAGGAAGACAAAAGGTTGTCTTTAATTTTCGGTTTTTAGGAAGACAAAGGGGCTTGTCTTGATGTAATTTTTGGCTATATAAGGCCTTGAAAACATTTGGAAAAATCATATTATTATGAAATGAAAATTGAGAGGTTTTTCTTCTTGAGTTCTTGAAGAGACTATTGGAACTTATCAAGGGTATTCCTTGTGGCGTTCAATCCGACTTATCAAACGGATTCCTATCCCCGTTTGTGGCGTCTTCCTCATACCAAGGTTCGTGCTTGGCTAAGCATTGGGTCGCGGTTCTTCATACCAAATTTCGTGTGTTCTTGGTGGCTGCCATATTTGGTGTCGGGTTTCACCACAATCGTTGGTGTGGTTCGTATCAATATGAATTAAAGTCTTTATCCAAAAACCATTTAACAATAAAGACTTGTAATTCATATCATAACTGATGTTCATTTATAGATCAACCTAAATCCTGAGTGTTCATGAACTCCTGTTCATGTTTATTAAATCTTTTGATTCATTCGTTAAGGTCTCTTCAAAGAATGAGGCTAATGACTTTTGTTTTGGAGATTTAATATCATGGATGGCTGGGAACAATGTATCAACAATACGGAATCTAATCTTTCCTAACGAATCGTATATTAGTTCCCTTAAGGGTTAATTCTGGAACTTAATGATTTTGAGCTCAAATCTATAATTAGATTATAGATTAATTATTCATTAGTGAATTAATGGTACTTAAGGAATAAGAAGTAAATTAGAAAAGTTAAATGGTAATTCTCCCATTCTAATTTATGAACTAATTAATTAGAGGGTTGAACTATTGAAGATGGTTATATCAATGGACGACTTAAGAAAAAGATTTATGTAAAAGTATATCTATAACATAAAGAGTGCAATTCTGAATTTATAGTGGAGTAATATCATAATTAATAAATTAACTATTATAATTAAAGAGTTTAATTATTTAGTTTCAATTTATTGGAGCTTAATGTTATAGGTCCATGGTCCCCGAAATGGCTCAAACAATCAATGTCAAAGGCAAATGCAAAAATGGGCAAAAAGGACTTATGTGATAAGTAAAATATTTTTCTATGTATCAAACATAATTATTGTTTAATTATGTGTAATTAATTAATTAAGAATTAATTTGATACGAACCACACCAACGCTGTGATGAAACCCGACACCAAATATGGCAACCACCAAGAACACACGAAATTTGGAATGGTAAACCGCGACCCTATGCTTAGCAAAGCACGAACCTTGGTATGAGGAAGACACCACAAACGAGGATGGGAATCTGTTTGATAAGTCGGATTGAACGCCACAAGGGATACCCTTGATAAGTTCGGATAGTCTCTTCAAGAACTCAAGAAGAAAACTCACAAATTTTCATTTCATCAAAATCTGATTTTTCCAAAAGTTTTCAAGGCCTTATATAGCCGAAAAATACATCAAGACAAGCCCCTTTGTCTTCCTAAAAATCGAAAAATAAAGACAACATTTTGTCTTCGTAATGAAAACCAACAAATAAAGACAACCCTTTGTCTTCCTAATGAAAAACCGAATATTAAGGACAAAAGGACTCTTGGACTCACACAAGTCAAGTGTTTGACTTTTCACAAAATAAGCAAAGACTAAATAAAAAAAATACAAGATGACCAAATACAATAAGACTCATCAAGCTCCTAAACTGAGTCTTTTGGCTCGCGCCCTCGGCACCAGAACAACTGGAACTAGACTTGGATCTTTAGTCTTGGTGTCCTCATCATTCCCCCCCTCTTGAGAAGGATTTGTCCTCAAATCTTCACCTGCATCAAAGGGACTCAAATCAGAAACATTAAAAGTAGCACTAACAGTATACTCACCTGGTAAATCGAGTCTGTAGGCATTGTCATTGATCCTTTCTAGCACTTGAAACGGACCATCTCCTCGATGTAGCAATTTGGAACGTCTTTGTGCTGGGACTCGCTCTTTCCTCATGTGTACACATACCCAATCACCGGGGTCAAAAACCTGCTTGTGACGACCTTTGTGAGCATCAAGTTGGTTAGTGTTTAAAAGAGCCTCCTTAACCTCACTTTTTTTTGCATAAAAATTATTCTGTTTTCTCTCTAATTTTCCCTCATTGATCGAACTCTTCTCTTTCTTTTCTCGCTCACTTGATTCAACCCTTTTCTCCTCTTTGTCTCTCTTTTTTCTCACTCTCATTCATCTTTTCACTCTCCTTCTTTTGCTCACTCAATATTTTTTTATCACTCAATTTTTGCAACCTCACTTGGTCTTCATATACTTGCTTTGGCGTCAATGGAGCTAGAGTGATTGTTCGTTGACGGAACGTGAATGAGTACTTGTTGGTGAAGCCATCATGCTGGACTCGCCGATCAAATAGCCAAGGCCTTCCTAGAAGGAGGTGTCCAGGTTGCATGGGAACCACATCGCACAATACCTCATCCTCATACTTGCCAATTCGAAATGATACCAGCACCTGTTTTGTAACCCTCACTTCACCACTATCATTCAACCACTGCAACTTGTATGGACGAGGATGTTTAAGCGTTGGGAGCCCTAGCTTCTCAACCATGGAAGAACTAGCAACGTTAGTACAACTACCTCCATCAATAATCACACTACATACCTTGTCTTTCACATGACAACGAGTGTGAAAGATGTTCTCCCGCTGCACCTCTTCTTCCTCTTCTTTTGCTTGCAAATTCAAGGCTCGTCGTGTGACTAGTGCAAGCATCTCACCAGATTCTGGCCCATACTCTTCATCATCGATAGAAGCATCTTCCAATGGTGGCACGTCAGCAAGATCATCTTCATCTTCAGAAATGAGCTCGCCACTTTCTCGAATCACCATAACTCTCTTGTTTGGACATTGGCTAGCTATGTGTCCTCGCCCCTGACATTTGAAACACTTTATCTCACTAGAACGGGACGAAGTAGGGGCTGTTTTACCTTGAGGGATCGTGGCTGTGGTGGCTGATTTTGGTGTAAAGGATGAAGTAGGTTGGTCTTCTTCCTTCTTTGGATAGTTCGACCGCCAAGGTGTTGCACTTGAATTGTGTGGGCTCGGTCTTGGCTTTGAACTTGTACTACCCCTCTTGAGCTGCCTCTCAACTTTGATTGCCATATGCACCAAATCCTCCAATTCCACATAATGGTGTAGCTCAATTGGATTAGCAATCTCTCGATTCAACCCATTTAAAAACCTTGCCATTGTTGCCTCCCGATCCTCTTCCACATTGGCTCTAATCATAGCCATCTCCATCTCCTTATAATACTCATCAACACTCTTGGAACCTTGATGAAGACCCTGCAACTTAAGGAAGAGATCTCGATAATAATGAGATGGTACAAACCGTCGCCTCATCACCCTCTTCATAGCCTCCCAAGTGTCAATGGCACGATCTCCATTTCGCCTCCTGTTGATGCACAACTGATCCCACCAAACAATAGCATAATCAGTAAATTCAATGGCAGCTAGTTTTACCTTCTTCGTGTCAGAGTAGTTGTGACAATCGAAAACCAACTCCATCTTCTTCTCTCACTCAAGGTATGCTTCAGGATCGCTCTTCCCCTGAAATGCTGGAATTCTCATCTTGATATTTCCTAAATAATCATCTACCTGGTTCCTAGCTTCTCTATCCCGACCATACCTCCTATGGTTACCCGCCGACATCCTATCAAACTCTTCATCAGAAACTAATCCTTCCAAATCCCCTTCATTCTCATCCTCCCTTTGGTACACCCTATTCCTCCGTGGCCTCCGTTGTGTTCCCTCTTCTACCCTATCCAACCTCTCATGTATTTGTTCACACTCCTCCCTCATCATCCTTCGCATCTCCCCAATTAATGCTTGCATTTGTAGATTCGGAACCTCAGGTGGCGGAATATTATTGCTTGCATTTTTCGCTGGATTTTGTGTCATGATGGAAATCTGCAAAATAAGGTTAGAATAATATGGAGAAAAGACCTCACCACACTCCCTCACGTGTTTCGCTCGAACAATATTTTCACTCAAATCCCCTCGTGTTTTCACTCAATTTCAATGGCTTTTACCCTCAAATAGACTCACACCTCTGCCTTTTTCCACTCGTATTCTTCTTTAAGTTCTTTCAAAACTAATCCAACGGTAATATGGAGTATTCAAGCAGCAAATCCAACCAAACAAACCAAACGAACACCGACGAAAACTGGTGAAAATGACGAAAAATGATGATTTTTGGAACAGTTGTGTGGGGTTTTGGCCAAAAGGCCTCTAGACCATAAGGAACAAGAATAGAACAAAAAAAATTTAAGAGAGGTTCCCAGACTCTTTTTTTTTTAGTCTCGGAGGATCCTCTTGGTTTTCTTTTCTTCTTCTTTCTTTCTATTTTTTTTTTCTTCTCAAATGCAGGTACAAGACACAAGAAGAATCAGAATTGGTGGAACTACAACAATTCGAAAACAATACAACTCGGTTGCACAAAAGTACAAGAGTAACTCATGCAAAATTTAGATATTTCACAACAAGAACAAGAGAAAAAAACTCGATCCCAATTCAGATTCTCAATCCCAATTTCAGATTTCACAATAAGAATAAGAGATCCTCAATCCCAATTTCAGATTTCACAATGAAAATAAGAGAAAACTCAATGCCAATTCGGATTGCACAATAAGAACAAGAGAAACTCAATCCCCATTTCAGATTTCACAATAAGAATAAGAGAACCTCAATCCCAATTTCAGAAAACCCAAATAGACTTGTAGCACTATAACAATCTCGAATTTCTCCCAAATAAAGGGAAACAAAATTTTAATCAGTGGCACTATAACAATTGGTGGTACACTCCCAATAACAGAGAACAAATATTCCCAAAAATAACAACCCCAAAATAGAAAAGGACCAATCAATTCGTGGCACTATCACAAAGTAAACAATTGACTCAATAACAATCTCAGATTTTCACAAAGGAAACAAGGATTTTCACAAACTCAATAACAATTTCAGTTGATTAGTTTCGGATTTCAAGGGATTTCACAAAGAACTAATATAAACAAGGAAATAAGAACACGATTTGAACAAAGAAACAATCTGGAATAAAGAGATTAACTATAATGGTTTCGGATTTTTAGAAGGAAAACAAGAACAAAGACTAAGAAAATCAAGAACACGAATAGATAGATTTTTTTTTTTTTTAATTTCAGAAACCCTAAAATTGAAATACGACTAGAATAGAAACACAAATGAAAGAATAAAAACAAAGGGATAGGCCAAACCGAATGATCCTAAGCTCTGATACCAACTGATACGAACCACACCAACGCTGTGATGAAACCCGACACCAAATATGGCAACCACCAAGAACACACGAAATTTGGAATGGTAAACCGCGACCCTATGCTTAGCAAAGCACGAACCTTGGTATGAGGAAGACGCCACAAACGGGGATGGGAATCCGTTTGATAAGTCGGATTGAACGCCACAAGGGATACCCTTGATAAGTTCGGATAGTCTCTTCAAGAACTCAAGAAGAAAACTCACAAATTTTCATTTCATCAAAATCTGATTTTTCCAAAAGTTTTCAAGGCCTTATATAGCCGAAAAATACATCAAGACAAGCCCCTTTGTCTTCCTAAAAACCGAAAAATAAAGACAACCTTTTGTCTTCCTAATGAAAACCGACAAATAAAGACAACCCTTTGTCTTCCTAATGAAAAACCAAATATTAAGGACAAAAGGACTCTTGGACTCACACAAGTCAAGTGTTTGACTTTTCACAAAATAAACAAAGACTAAATAAAAAAAATACAAGATGACCAAATACAATAAGACTCATCAAGCTCCTAAACTGAGTCTTTTGGCTCGCGCCCTCGTCACCAGAACAACTGGAACTAGACTTGGATCTTTAGTCTTGGTGTCCTCATCATAATTAATTATTTGATTTATCAAAAATATAATTAATTTTGAATTCATTTATTTTTGGGATTTTTGGTATTTAAATAATAATAAAAATTGGGAAAAATCACATGCCTGCACAGGCATGTGGTACACGTGTGGCACAGTGCACAGGCACTGTGCTACACGCATAAGAGATGGACTTAGTCTCTTGATTCCACAATTTTAGTTATTTAAATATTAGATAAATAATGAGATATTTTAATATGATTAAAATATTATTATTTAAACAAAAATCTGATAACTGATCAGTTATTTTGAATTTGTTTAAAATAACAAATATTTTAATATATTGGATATTATTAAATATTGGATATCAGTTTTCACAGAACGTAATTTTTCAGGGATAGAAAAATATCTAGGATTCTCTCAGAGAAAAGAGAACAGTGACAAAAACAAAGGTCATTGTTCTTCACAAAACCTAGGTCCAAACTTTATCAGATCTCATGTGTTGAGAACATCTGATAAATAGTTATTGCCTATTATTTGTATAGCGAGCCCACACTCGTTCTTTGTGTGCCTGAGAACATTTTGGAAAATCTTGGTGTGAGATCTCAAGGATTCAGCCATACGAAAAGATAGCATCAAGGAAGGACCTGAGGTAATTTTTCTATTCTTGTCCTTGATTCAATATATATATGAGTGTGAAGAAGTAGATCTAGAAATCTTACGGGATTAATCTGACAATTTGATTGTTGTTCCGCTGCGCATAATCTCTGATTTGATCAATAAAAACCAACACAATTTTCTTACCTCGAATCCTGAGCGAAGAATACAGACGGTCTCAAGCACGATCCTCAGTCTTGAGTCTTGGCGCTAAACCTAGTCAACATTGTCAATGGGTGATGATCAATGTCATCGATGAACACAATCACAAACTTGTCCAAATAGTCCTTGAAAACCCTATTCATCATGTCCATAAAAGCTGCTAGGGCATTGGTTAATCCAAAGGACATAACCAGGAATTCATAGTGTCCATACCTCGTCCGAAAAGCGGTCTTTGGTATGTCCTCCTCTTTAATCCTTAACTGATGGTAACCTGATCGAAGATCAATCTTGGAAAACACTGTTCTTCCCTGCAGCTGGTCAAACAAATCATCAATCCTAGGCAGTGGATACTTATTCTTAATGGTCAACTTGTTCAGTTCCCTGTAGTCAATACACATCCTAAGTGATCCATCCTTCTTCATTACAAACAACACTAGAGCACCCCATGGCGAGAAACTCGGTCTGATGAACCCCAAATCCAGTAACTCATTCAACTGAATCTTCAACTCCTTCAACTCCGCCGGAGCCATTCTGTAAGGTGTCCTAGATACTGGCTCCGCTCCTGGTACCAACTCTATAACAAAATCAATCTCCCGCTGCGGCGGCAGCCCTGGTAGATCTGCTGGAAATAAATCTGGAAACTCACATACCAATCTGGTCTCCTCCGGTCTAATCGACACAACCCTAAAGGTATCCACAACATTCGCTAGGAACCCTATGCAACCTCTCTGCATCAGGTCTCTAGCGTTCAGTGCTGAAATCATAGGTACCCGCGGTCCACTAGCTGTTCCCACAAATACGAAGGGTACCTTCCCTTCCGGTTCAAAGGTCACCATCCTGCGCTTGCAGTCAATCGTTGCCCCATACTTCGATAGCCAATCCATCCCTAGGATCACATCGAAGTCATCCATCGCAAGCTCAATTAGATCAGCAAATAATTCCCTACCATCTACCTCTACTGGTAAAGCTCTAATCCATCTCCTAGAGACTACCAGTTCCCTAGTCGGCAACAAAGTCTGAAAACCCCTAGCATACAAAACACTAGGTCTACACAACTGATCTATCACTCTAGCAGACACAAACGAATGAGTAGCTCCCGAATCAAACAATGCAGTATAAGAAGAACCAACACTAGAAATCTGACCTGTAACAACTGAGGGGCTAGCCTCCGCCTCAGTCTGAGTCAGGGTAAACACCCTGGAAGGTGTGAGGCTGTCACCCTGCTTCGGCTCCTCCTTCCTGGCTTGTGGGCAGTTTTTCTTCAGATGATTGGCACTCCCATAGACAAAGCAAGCCCTAATCCTACACTCACCCTGATGTTGTTGTCTGCACCGAGGACACACTAGAAAACTCCTCCAGTTGTCACTTCCGCCCTGGCGGCCACTAGAACCACCCCGTGCCCTCCTATCTGAACTGGGAGGAACAAAGGAATCTGGGTCCTTCCTCTTCTGCTTGCAGGAGCCACTACCCCGACTGGATCCAATAAAAGGAGGCACTGTCCTCCTAGCATCGTGCCTAACAATGCTCTCTCTCCAAATATGGTCCTGGGCCCCCTCAGCTGTAAGGGCCTTGTCTACAACCTGAGCATAGGTAATAGTCTCTGGGTCTAAAGTGATCTTTACATCACAGGCGATCATAACATTCAATCCCCGTATGAATCTGTCCCTTCTTGCCGCATCTGTCGGCTCTAGATCTAGCGCAAACTTTGCCATTCAGTCAAATTTCAGAGCATATTCTGTCACGTCATCCGGTTCTGGGTCAGGTTGATAAACTCATCAACCTTCGCAGCTGGACTGCAACACTATAATACTTCTCGTTGAAAATATTCCTGAACTCTTCCCAGGTCATAACTGTCACATTTCTCCTCTGAACTACTACATCCCGCCAGATGCGGGCATCCTCTCTGAACATGTAGCTTGCACAAGCTACCCTCTCATTCCCCTCAACCCTCATAAAATCGAGAATAGAGGAAATCATATTCATCCACTGCTCTGCCCGCAGTGGGTCTGGTCCACCCTCAAAGGTGGGAGGATGCTGCTTTCTGAACCTCAAAGGTTCCCACTTGTTCTCCATAATAGGTTGAACCGGCATTGGCGCCACAACCTACTAATTGGCTACCTAGTGACCTGGGAATGGGCCTGCTGCCTCAACTGTTGAAGCTCCTCCTCTGTTCGCTGCAATCTTGCTTCTATTTCGGCAAACATCTGTTGCCAATTCTGTAGGGCAGGTGGAGGGTCATGACCCTAGTTGTCATCCTCGGCCCTACTGCCGCGGAGTCTCGATGATTGTCGAGGATCTCAACAAATATTCCTGCAATCAACGACGCCGCTCACCAGGAATGATAACCACATCCAAAACCACCTCCCAATCACATCAGTCAACCACAAACAATAATCCACATAACATATAGGTAGCATATAACACACAACGGGCCATGCCTTGACATCATGCATATGTTAACTCATTCATCATGTTCTATATGGAATAAGCAGGCAAACAAGGCATTTAAGCACATAATCATACATACAATTCAATTATTACCAACCAACCCTGAGTCGAGCTTGCCACTGACAGCGAGCGTACATGTTCGGTCATTCTGTAGAAACCATAAACCTTGGCTCGCTCTGATACCAAGTTAACGCCCTACTACCTTAGAGTCGTTACTAAGTGAGTTTAAAACGTGCAATTAACTCGCTAGTTGAGGTTTTAAGACCAAAGTGTAATTAAACCATAATTAGAGTCATAAACTTTGAAAATAAACCAATCATTGGAAATTGTAAAGCGTAAAACATTTGGGATCCCAAAAATATTGTTTAGAAATATTTACAATTCAAAAATATAACCAGAGTTGGCTAAATGACAAAATTTAAGTTTAGTACAATCATCTCCCAAAATTATCCCAGACATGTACGCGCCGCTTATCACGCTCACCATACTCAAGGTTGGTCAACTTTCCCCTTGCCTTTACCTGCACCATAGAGCACCCGTGAGCCGAAGCTCAGCAAGAAAAAACCCTCACAAGCAGATAATATATGCATATGAAACACTTAACATATATACAAGCCATCATCAGACTATACACATACGACCATGCCGTCCCAGGCGCTTTACCAAGCCCTGGGTTCGCACCGTGAGGATATCCCAGGTATCCTTTAAGGTCTCGCCCTGGCCACTCGCACTCCGCGTGCTAAACGCTGCTCCCGGCCCCTTGTCGTTCTTGGCCTTCGCCGTTTCTGGCCTTTGCCGTTCCCGGCCGTCACCGTTTATTCATTTATATGTACACATAATATTACTAAACAAATACTAAAACACATGTAAATTCAATCAAAGGGCTACGCCAGGCAACACAGTCATATAGGGTCGTGTCCTATAACTCAAGCTCTATGGGAACAGTAGTTTTCTTACCTGTATCCCAAGCTTTCCAGGCACTAATGTCCCGAGCACAGTCCCCTAGTCCGAGCCTCGCAAAACCCTAGTCACAACGCACCAACAATATCCATCCATCAAGTTCTAATCCATTAAATAACTTTAGGTCATAACTCTAGTCTCTGAAACATTGAATTCTATCAATCCGGGTGATAAAATCCATCTCGAACCTTAACTATTGAATTCTCGATTGTCTTCCCGGGCTAGAACCTCCCGAGCATTAAAGCGGTGGCCTGCGTTGGTCTGTGGGTCCCCGTGCATTATCATGTCGTGGGGGGCCCCAGACCGCAGAGCCTGACTCTGAGTTCCTCCTGTTACCAGGAGGATGCTGTCCTCTGCTCGGAGGGTTTGGCTTGTCGCCCCTATGGCGTCTAGGACTGCGAGGCGGCTGCCCGGCCCTATTCTGCCTCTGCTGCGGGGGATTGCCGCGACCAGCTTGGGATGGAGGCTGTGCTTCAGGGTCCCTTAGCGGGACATCGTCCTGAGGCGCCGGTGGCTGCTCGGGCCTTTGTGGGCTCAAGGGTTGGATAGGCGGGCTAGGATTGGGACCCCTGTGGGGCAGCCCATTCGCAGGTTGATCAGGCTGCGAGGCAGGTGCAGCCTGATTCCTAGCCAGTTGTAGGGCTGCCTCGAGGGCTGCCATGGCCTCCCTCTGGTGACGGTCCATCTCCGCCTGTCTTTCACTCAGCTCCAGGCGCTGCCGTTCAATTTCTTGTTGCTGCCGCGCCATGATCTCGGCAGCACTTTCCTGGCTGGCCCTCAGATTGTCCAGTTCGTCCTGCAATACCCCCAGGGTATTCCTCAGCGTCTCAGAGTCCATTTCTTCCTCATCAAATTCCAAATGTGGCTCATCCTCAGCCACGTTTGGAGGAGGAGGAGGCGGGTGAGCTGGTGCAGCGCCGGCTGCCTGTCCAGATTTCCTGGTAGTTTTCGCCATTGATCTTTCAACGATAATGTATCAAGCTCTCAATGAAAGCACCAGAATGTTGACCCTGATTTTGGCCAACTGACACGGAGCCAAATATGCTTGATTTGGACAAACACGTTGGAAAGAAGATGATGACGAAACAATAAAGAACACAAGAGTTTATAGTGGTTCGGCCCCAGAATCTGGTAATAACCTACGTCCACTTGAATTGTTATTGATATAGGATTCAAAGGACTGATCAAAGAACTAGGGTTCAATGAGTTTCACCAACCTCTGAAGAACAATACAATATATAAAATGGGATAACTCTAGTCTCCAGTGATTAGAAAGCAAAAAAGAAGAAGAAGATCCCTTTCCCTTGAGCCCTCCTTCTCTATTTATAGGCTCAAGGAGGATTTACATTAATTTGTTACAAATATTATTTCCTAAATAATCGGATACTTCAGGAAATCATGGGAGATAATTTCGGATACTATCATAACTGCATAAGATCTTCTCCGCGTATAGAATGCGTACGACCAGGCTGGTCGTATGAAGAGATCGAACGTCGTGACTATAGATGTCTTCCTGGTCGATAGTCGAGCATGAATTCTGCCAAATGTTAGCCACGTGTACTAAATGTTTGCCATGTCATCCATGCTTGTTTTTTGGATAACAAAATCATTTATTGCCCTCTCGACACGCTAATCGAGGCACCAAGCCTTATTTGCAAATTTGGGACGTTATAGGGCGCGAGGCGCCTGATGCACCGGAGGGGAAGCTGGGCCACGAGGTGCCTGATGTACCTGCAAGGCACCTATGGCGCGAGGTGCCTAATGCACCTTGAGACGGCTGAAGCGCGAGGCGCTTGATGCACCAACGAGGCAACTGGGGCGTGATGCGCCTGATGAACCTATGAGGCACCTGTGGCGCGAGGTGCCTGATACACCCACGAGGCTCCTTTGGTGCAAGGCGCTTGATGCACCTACAGGGCAGCTCGGCCGCAAGGTGCCGAGACCGTTGCACAAGGCACCTGATGAATCTGCGAGGTAGCAACCTTTGTGTGCGAGAAGAGGGTCTCGCGCGACACCTGAGCGAGGTAGAGCCTCGTGCACGAGACGAGAGTCTCGAATGATACTGTGGCGATGCAAACCCTTCATGCACGGGTCAGAGGGGATTATTATATTAGGAATTCATGTCTTTTAGAAGTGCACAATTTTCGCCATCCACGCCTATGTTTTACTAAATTACATTTCACATCCTGTGTTTTATAAAAAAAAACAAAATTGTACCCTGAATTCAATTTTAGTTAAAATAATTTCAAATATAATCTTTTTTTTGACCACTTTCTCTACTTCTCTAAATCCATTGTATTGTTATGACCCAATAATTGAAATTATTTTTTCCAAAATTGGGTTAAAAGTAGTATTTTTTTGTCTGTTTTCCAAAACACATGGTCTCAAATTTAACTTAACAAAACATAATCCAAATAGGCAATGGTACAAAATACATGGGTCAAAATTGTATTTTCCCAATACCAAATAAATACATTCCATTATTAGAAGTTGAAAAGGCAATCATATATGGGCAACGGAGAATGAAAAATAAATAAAAAGAAATTACATTTTATATGGGATTTTTAATAGAGTGTGCAACTATTGACGCGGTTCTTCGCCAACAGGTAATTAAGAAAATAAAAGGAAGGGATTAGTGCTTATGTTGAACCGAAATAGATGAATGATCTTTTGAAAATGGGCTGGTGACACAATTACGTTTTTAGGTGGTTCAAAGATTAAAATCCTTCTACTCCACCAGTCAATATTATTGCTATATGCTTGGTATTCTTTTACAGGGTATTTCTTACACAATAGAATCCAACCCTTTGCAACTCCCAGGGTCTCCATATTTATAGAAGAGGGCACCTGGGAGTTGGTAAGAAGGTCATCCCGTGACCTTCTTACCTATCATGTCAACTCTGTGACATTCATGATTAATTCCTAAAACCTGACACATGAAGTGTGGTCTAATCAATAGGTAAGGGGGGTAATGGGCCGCACGACCCAACCCAGTCGTGGGTGCCAGAATGCGCACGTTCATGCTGCGTGTTCGAGAAGTCAGGGATATATCAGACACGTGATGTCTGATATATGCACATTTACCTTGCGTGGTTGACTTTATAAAAAGTCACAGCCTCCAACTCTAGCTCGTACCACGAGCTGGATGCTTCCCTCGACCTGTGGCCTTCAGAGTCCAAACTCAGTCTAATCTTGGCGAACCCTTAGGTTACCTTGAGCTGAGGAGGTAGGATCTTTCGATGGCAGCTCCGGTCTTGGGGATGTCCACGTGGTAGACATGATTAGGCCGTATCTCAGCTTACTAACAGCCCGTGGGAAAACCAGGGCATACATTTGCCCCCCAAGCCCCTGCTCGTGGTACACGACGTCGCATAGGGCCATAGTAGGGGCTTTTAGGCTTCCCCATGAACTCTTCGCATTCCACATTTTACGCAGGCGCCGAATACGTGGAACATCGTGGTTGGTGACGGTACGTCTTCCGAGAACCGCATTTAATGGCTTAGCCTATACTCAACCGTCGTTTCGTCTTTCGAGTGGAGAGCCTTGGATCCCACATCAAGGCAATCCAACCGTCCTCCTCACGTGGCCCTTCACGTATATAAAAGGGGTGGCCACCTTACGCATGGGCCACCCGTTCATTTGAAATTTTTCAGAAATTTTCTTCTTCTTCTCTCTTCATTTTCAAAAGAGAAACCCTCTTCTTTCCGGCTGCCATTCCCAGCACTCAAGAAGTTCAGGTGTAAGGGCTCCTTCGAAGCTTTGGAATCAACTACTCCGATGAAGCCCCAACCCAGGCGATCCCTTCATCCTCTTCTCAACCAGAACATTCTGTAAGTCTCCTGACTGTGCATGTTTTGAAATTATTTTTCACTGTAGCTTAAGTAAATATTTACTGTAGCCACATGCAAGGTTTTGTTGGTTTTTTGTGGGCATGAAGGGTGAAAGCCTTTTAGGTTAGGGTATCGTTTGCAGTAGAAAACCATTTAGGAGCATTGTTGTGTTTTCTGGAGAAATTTTCTAGGTAGGATTTTAGGTATGCTTGTTTAAAATACCCAGTATTTTGGGTGTAAAACTGGGTAGCTTAGGGGACACGCTTCACAGGCGGTTTTGCCTTTCTTGCCTACTGAAACTTTCCTTCCAAGGAAAATTCTATCCTGACCCTCCTGACACACGAATTCTGAGTAATCGGGGATCTGTTGGGAGCACAGGCGCGTGTTCATAGAACCGCGTGGTCTCACCCTCCACGGGCTGGGCTTACCCCAGCTCGTGCCAAGGAAACACACTCAGATTCTTCTCCATTTTAAGGTTGCCTTTTTCTAAAATTTCTTCTTTTTGTTCGCTAGACGACCAGATGGGACCCGAGAAGAACGCTCCCAAGAAGTCCGTAGGCAGCTCGATGATGAGGACACCAAGACTCAAAATCCAAGTCAAGTTCCAGTTGATCCAAGTCAAGAGGGGAGGAATGATGAGGACACCAGTTTAGGAGCTTGATCAATATTTAGCTTCCTGTAATGAGTCTTTTTATTTTTAATCACGTTTTTTTATTTAGTCTTTGTTTATTTTGTGATAAGTCAAACATTTGACTTGTGTGAGTCCAATAGTCCTTTTGGACTTTAATTTTCGGTTTTATTAGGAAGACAAAAAAGCTTGTCTTTAATTTCGGTTTTTATGTGGAAGACAAATGGGTTGTCCTTAATTTTTCGGTTTCATTAGGAAGACCAAGGGTCTTGTTTTCATGTAATTTTCTTCCTTATAAGGACTGCCAAAACAATGTGAAAAGGCAGATTATGTTGATGAAATTGTGAGTTTATTTCTTCTTGAGTTCTTGAAGAAACTTTTGAACTTATCAAGGAGATTCCTTGTGGCGTTCATCCTGACTTATCAAACGGATTCCATCCCCGTTTGTGGCGTCTTCCTCATACCAAGGTTCGTGATTGGCTAAGCATTGGGTCGCGGTTCCATTCCAATCTCGTGTGTCCTTGGTGGCTGTTCCATATTTGGTGTCGGGTTTCGTCACACTTGTTGGCGTGGTTCGTATCACTCGAGGTGGCCCCCGATGATACGAACCACACCAACATTGTGATGAAACCCGACACCAAATATGGAACAGCCACCAAGAACATACGAGATTGGAATGGAACCGCGACCCAATGCTTAGCCAAGCACAAACCTTGGTATGAGGAAGACGCCACAAACGGGGATGGAATCCGTTTGATAAGTCAGGATGAACGCCACAAGGAATCTCCTTGATAAGTTCAAAAGTTTCTTCAAGAACTCAAGAAGAAATAAACTCACAATTTCATTCAACATAATCTGATTTTTTTCCAAATGTTTTCAAGGCCTTATATAGCCGAAAAATACATCAAGACAAGCCCCTTTGTCTTCCTAAAAACCAAAAAAATAAAGACAACCTTTTGTCTTCCTAATGAAAACTGACAAATAAAGACAACCCGTTGTCTTTCTAATGAAAACTGAAATTTAAAGACAACCCTTTGTCTTCCTAATGAAAACCGAATATTAAGGACAAAAGGACTCTTGGACTCACACAAGTCAAGTGTTTGACTTTTCACAAAATAAACAAAGACTAAATAAAAAATACAAGATGACAAAATACAATAAGACTCATCAAGCTCCTAAACTAAGTATTTTGGCTTGCGCCCTCGTCACCAGACCAACTGGAATTAGACTTGGATCTTTAGTCTTGGTGTCCTCATCACCCGACGCATTCTTTGAGGCGGAGAAGATCGTCTCGAAGATCACTGACCAGGCGAGGGTAAACAAAATATTCCTCTCCCATAACATCGAGCTGGGGAGAGGAACCGTGATTGCTCGACCTCCCTTAGAAGGGGAGCGGAGTTGCGCCCCGCTTGATGAGGTGTTCTCGGCCTGGAGCGACGAACATTTCAAGGCGAGGGCCTTCCTCCCGTTGGACCAGTACTTCGCCGATTTCCTCAACTACGTGAGGTTGGCCCCATTCCAGCTCCCCCTCAACTCTTACCGTTTGTTGGCAGGGTTAAGATACTTGTTCTTGAAACAGGAGTGGGAGGTCCCCACTCCTGCAGACATTATGTATTTCTTCTGCCTCAAGGCCAGCCCGGAGCAACGGGGGCGAGGTGACGGGTTCTATTACTTAACCCGGTTCCCCAACACGACTGCGGTCATCAAGCTGCCCAGCCACCCCAACGACTTCAAAGATCAATTCTTTATGTCGACGGGGTTCCGAAACTGCGAGCTGCACTACTTCAACCGTCCTCGTAAGTGCCTTTCAACCTTAGCTCGTAAGTTAAGTATCGGTCAGTTCCTCCTATATCCATTTCTGACTTAGAATAATTCTACAGCTATCTTCACGAGGACAGAGAAGTCTGTGATCCTCGGGAGCCAGTACGAGACACTGGCGGGCTTGCCCCCCAGTGAAAAAGACTATCGTCAGCTCGTGACAGACGAGACGATGTTGGCCTGTAAGATGATCTCCCCAGGCTAGACTCTAAACCTGAGGAGGCCCCGGGTGCTTCCCCCAGCCCTCGATATGAGGCCTATCATCGTGGAGGAGGTCGCGGGGGATGAAGATGAGGAGGATGAGGTGCCCCTCGTGAGGACGAGGAAGCAGGTGTTGGAGGTCGCCCAAAGAACGGACGAGGAGAGGATCCGGTCCGGAGCAGCTGCAGGTCCCTCCGGCCAAGGTAACCCATACATGTTTAGGAACTTAGATAGGGCCACTGCAGACCCTCGGCTAGCTAGGTTCAATCCCAAACAGATCGTCCAACGCCATCGAAGTGACCCAGACTTTGATGAAACCTTGCTCCACTACGTCGACCAGCTCGTGTTGGATTATGAAAGTAGCCGCCCTAGGGGTACCATAGTTGTAGACAACACCCTAGCTTTTAGGTCAGTCCTATTCGAGGAGTATGGGACTAACCTTTGATCATGGCCATCACTCCAGGAGGGTGTCGTAGCTCCAGGTCTTAGGCAATATGTAGAAGAGTCTAGTCCTGAGACAGCCTCGGATCCAGAACCTGCGCCAGCTCGAGAAATAATTGCCTTAGATTCCCCCGCGGAAGCTCCGGGCCGATGGTCGTAATCATAGATTCTTCTTCTAGCTCGGGGGGTAGGATTCCCTTTAGTATATATATATACTTGAATTTTGCTTTTTTCCCCTTTGTTTTTGTTTTTGCATGACTGCTAACTTGTGTACTAACCATATCTTTGTTTTGCCAGAGGAGATGTCTCAGCCCGGGGGAAAAAATCTACGGGCTGTGTTCACCGGGGGGAACTCCTCAGCTGGGGCCTCTGGGCCCAAAATGAAGAAGCTCCGGACAGCGAAGAAAGCCGTCGGGACCCCAACCAAGTCTCCTGCAAAGGAGAAAGAGCAGCCCCCAGCCGCCCAGGTCGAGGAAACTGCACCTCCTGCTGCAGGGGGGAGCATCCCCCACCCCCTCCACGAGCTCCGGCCTTCATCCGGGACACAAGGGCGGAGCCAGGGGATTCAGCGATTGTGCCTACCGAGGTGCGCATCCCGGTTGACCCCCGGACCTGGAGAAGATTCCAGATGTCTTTCGGGGGACGGTGTATGAGACGGCGAACTACGCCGTCAGCCACTTCTACCGCTTCAACGAGAGGGAGCTCAGGGCCATCGAAACAAGGAGCCCGGTGGGCGTATTGGAATCTTCATTGGGCATGGCCCTAACGGTAATCTGACCTTACCCTTTTATGATTTTTGATTATCATGCCTTGCCCTGTTTTTCCTTTCTCCCTTCTTTTTTTCTAAGGCAGTTGCCTCTCCGTTTTTGCATAGCCTTGGTCCTTCACCGGAGCATAGCCAGGACCAAGGCCCAGCTCGAGGATATGAGGGGCGAGCATCAGGTGGTTGTGGCCGCCCACCAGGCTTCCTTGCAGACGGCTAAGGATGCCCTGGTGGCCGCACAGGCCGAGCTGGAAGAAGCCCGTCCCAAGCTTCAAGAGGTCAAGGCTACCAAAGTCGCCCTCGCCGCTGCTCGGGCAGAGTTAGACACTGCGAAGGCTGGGGCCGAGGAGGCCAAGGCCGCCCTGGAAGCCGAGAAGGCAGCTTCAGGCACCGCCATGGAGGACATGCTCTACCATTGCTGGGCCTATAACCCGGATGGCGACTTCTCCTTCTTGGGAGCGGACGTCTGGGAGCCCTTGCTGGAGGGGTTTAAAGCTCGCCTCCAGAAAGAAGCACCTTCTGAGACTGGGGAAGCCTCCGTCGTGGCCGAGCAGGAGGCCGAGACGGCGACCTCCATGGGGCCGACTGGTGGAGCCTAGGGCCTTTCCATTTTGCAACCTTTCCTTTAATATTTTCGATTTTTTGTGTGTAACTTTTGCATGAGGTTTTTCACCTCGAGGCATCCAACTATCAATTTTATTTTTAATCGATTTACTTCCTTTTTCCTTTACGCATGTTAGTTACTATTTTGAAAAACTTAGTTCGCGTTAATTTTTATCAATATCTTGTTCTTTTTAAGAAAAACAACGATCAATCGATTTAAATTAACTTCTAAGTTTTATGACCTGGTTATGTCCAGGAACTTAATTTGAAAACTTAGTCCGTGTTAATTTTTATCAATATCTCGTGCTCTTTAAGAAAAACAACGATCAACCGATTTAAGTTAACTTCTAAGTTTTATGACCTGGTTATGTCCGGGAACTTAATTTGAAAACTTAGTTCATGTTAATTTTTATCAATATCTCGTGCTTTTTAAGAAAAACAACGATCAATCGATTTAAATTAACTTCTAAGTTTTATGACCTGGTTATATCCGGGAACTTAATTTGAAAACTTAGTTCATGTTAATTTTTATCAATATCTCGTGCTTTTTAAGAAAAACAACGATCAATCGATTTAAATTAACTTCTAAGTTTTATGACCTGGTTATATCCAGGAACTTAATTTGAAAACTTAGTTCGTGTTAATTTTTATCAATATCTCGTGCTTTTTAAGAAAAACAACGATCAATCGATTTATATTAACTTCTAAGTTTTATGACCTGGTTATGTCCAGGAACTTAATTTGAAAACTTAGTTCATGTTAATTTTTATCAATATCTCGTGCTCTTTAAGAAAAACAACGATCAATCGATTTAAATTAACTTCTAAGTTTTATGACCTGGTTATGTCCAGGAACTTAATTTGAAAACTTAGTCCGTGTTAATTTTTATCAATATCTCGTGCTCTTTAAGAAAAACAACGATCAATCGATTTAAATTAACTTCTAAGTTTTATGACCTGGTTAAATCCAGGATAGGACTTAGTTCGCGTTAATTTTTATCAATATCTCGTGTCTTTTAAGAAAAACAATGATCAATCGATTTAAATTAACTTCTAAGTTTTATGACCTGGTTAAATCCAAGATAGGACTTAGTTCGCGTTAATTTTTATCAATATCTCGTGTCTTTTAAGAAAAACAACGATCAATCGATTTAAATTAACTTCTAAGTCTTTAAGGCGACCTTGTTATATCCAGGTACCATATGCCCCCCAAGTAACTAGGAAAGGGTCTTTCGTGGTTACTTTAGATTACACTTGTAAACATGTACAATCATAAACAAAAATTTCTCATTGCGTAATACATAAAAAATGGCCTTTTACAAGGGAATCATTGATAATATCTCTTCAAATGGATGGCGTTCCAAGTTCATGGGACTGCCCCTCCATTAAGCCGAGCTAATTTGTAAGTTCCTTCTTTAATGACCTCGATGATTTGATATGGCCCTTCCCAGTTCGGTCCCAATACTCCCTCTTTGGGATCCTTTCCGGCTAAGAAAACACTCCTGAGGACCAGGTCGCCCATGCTAAAGGCGTGCTTTTTGACTTTTGAGTTGAAATAACGAGTGATTTTTTGCTGGTAATGTGCGAGTTGGAGTTGCGAATCTTCTCGTCTTTCATCAATCAAGTCGAGGGAAGTGCAAAGTAGCTCGTGGTTGCGGTCCTGGTCATATGCCTGGACCCTATGCGAAAGTACCTTAATCTCCACAGGGAGGACTGCCTTACTCCCAAAGGTCAGGGAGAAAGGAGTATGACCCGTAGGAGTCCGATGCGAGGTCCGGTATGCCCATAGAACCTGGTGGAGCTGTTCTGGCCAGACCCCCTTTGCTTCGTCTAGTCTCTTCTTGAAGCTCGCCTTTAATGTCTTGTTGACGGCCTCGACCTGGCCATTCGCCTGAGGATAGGCCACGGAGGAGAAACTTTTCACAATTCCGTACCTTTTGCAAAATTCGGTGAAGAGGTCGCTGTCGAACTGAGTCCCATTGTCGGAAACGATTTTCTTGGGCAGCCCGAATCGGCAGATAATGCTCTTAACCACGAAGTCGAGGACTTTTTTGGAAGTTATCGTTGCCAAAGGTTCTGCCTCAGCCCACTTCATAAAGTAGTCGATGGCCACCACGGCGTAACGGACCCTGCCTTTTCCAGTAGGGAGGGCGCCAACCAAGTCGATCCCCCAAACTGTAAACGGCCATGGGGACGAAATCATCTTCAGCTCGACAGGGGGAGCTCGGGCAACGGTGGTGAATTGCTGGCACTTGTCGCACTTCTTGACATACGAGATCGAATCCTTGGATAGAGTGGGCCAGTAATATCCTTGCCTCAGAACTTTTAGGGCCAAGCTTTGCCCCACAGTGTGATCTCCGCAAAAACCCTCATGCACTTCCTGTAGGATGGCCTTTGCTTCGCCTGGAAGAACACATCGTAGGAGGGGTAGGGAGTGCCCACGTCGGTATAGCACCCCGTCTACCACCGTTTACCTTGGGGCCTGGTACAGTACCCGCCGTGCATCATTACGCCCTTCAGGTAGCTTCCCTCCGGTGAGATACTCAAGGATGGGGGTCATCCAGGTCGCCCTAGCGTCGATCATCTCGACCTCCGCCCTGGCCTCTTCTATACTTGGTTTTTCCAAGAACTCTACCGGAACTAACCCCAGAGCCTCCGTCTCCCCGGAGGTGGCGAGCTTGGCAAGAGCGTCTACGTTAGCATTCTGTTCCCGAGGTATCTGCTCGATTGAGCCTCACCCAAACGCGGACAGTTCCACTTTTACCTTTGCTAGGTAGGCAGCCATCTTGGGTCCTCGTGCCTGATATTTGCCCAGAACCTGGTTTACCACGAGCTGGGAGTCACTGAAGAACTGGACGGAGCTCGCCTTCAGCTCCTGGGCTATTCTTAGCCCGGCCAGCAAAGCTTCATATTCGGCCTCATTGTTGGAGGCCTTAAATCCGAATCTCAGCACCGAGTGGAATCTATGCCCCTCAGGGGATATTAAAATGATTCCAGCCCCGGAGCCGTTCTCATTGGATGAACCATCCACGAAGATCCTCCACGACGCCTGGGCCGAGGTGACCTGGGGTGAGTCTTCTGCAGGATCCTCCCGGAATCCTGTGCATTTTGCTACAAAATCGGCCAGGGCCTGACTTTTTATAGCAGTTCGTGGGGTGTACAAAATCTCAAACTGACTGAGTTCGATAGCCCACTTTAACAGACGTCCCGATGCTTCAGGTTTTTGCAAAACCTGCCTTAAAGGCTGATCGGTTATGATGTGTATTGAGTGGGACTGGAAGTACGGCCTGAGCTTTTGAGAGGCCGTAATAAAGCAGAATGCCAATTTCTCCATCAACGGGTACCGAGACTCAGCTCCGAGAAGTCTCTTGCTGATGTAGTAGACAGGTCTCTGAACCTGGTCTTCTTCTCGGACCAATACGGCACTAGCTGCATCCTCTGTGACAGCTAAGTAGAGAAAAAGAGGCTCTCCTGCTTTTGGTTTGGATAATACGGGTGGCTCGGCCAGATGTGCCTTCAGGTCGAGGAAAGCGCTTTTGCACTCTTCTGTCCATTTGAACTTCTTATTTCCTCGGAGCAGGTTGTAGAATGGTAAGCACTTATCGGTGGATTTTGAAATAAACCGATTGAGGGCTGCCACCCTTCCCGTCAGGCCTTGGACATCTTTGCGCGACCTGGGTGAGGGAAGCTCGAGTAATGATCTGATCTTGTCGAGGTTTGCCTCGATTCCCCGGGTATTGACGATGAAACCCAGGAATTTTCCCGATGCGACTCCAAAAGTGCACTTCTGCGGATTAAGCCTCATGCCATACTCCCGTAGTATCTTGAAGCATTCTTCCAGGTCGGAAATATGGTTATCGACAGTCTTTGACTTGACTAGCATGTCATCAACGTACACTTCCATGTTCTTCCCGATCTGGTTTGCGAACATTCTATTTACTAACCTTTGGTACGTAGCACCGGCGTTCTTCAGCCCGAATGGCATGACCTTGTAACAATAAACGTTAGTCGGGGTCATGAAGCTGGTGTGCTCCTGGTCCATCGGATTCATGGTGATCTGATTGTAGCCTGAGTACGCATCCATAAAGGACATGAGCTCGTGCTCCGCCGTGGCATCCACCAATTGGTCAATCCTTGGCAATGGAAAACAATCCTTGGGGCAGGCTTTATTCAGGTCAGAGAAGTCGATGCAGGTCCTCCACTTCCCGTTGGGCTTTGGGACCAGCACGGGGTTGGCGACCCAAATCGGAAACTTTGCTTCACGGATAAAGCCGCATTTCTTGAGCCGGGATACTTCTTCCTCTAAGGCTTCAGCCCGGGTTGTTCCGAGGCGCCTCTGCTTCTGAATTCCATCACTCTTTACTTAATCATAACACACACAAATTCCATCATCGTCCGTAACCAATCAAATCTTACCTTGTCTTCTGAATTTCTTTCTGATTTGACACCACTCAATCCGTCTAACCTCAAGTTTTGCTGTTCTTCTCATCTCTGATGTAGTCGTCTCCGGAGGTGCTTGTGCAATAAATGACGCGCTTACCAGTCTTGTCATGCTTTCAATTCTTCAGACGCTCTTCATTAGCTTCTTTGCGGCTTCAGATCAATTCTTCTCTTACCTGACCTTTCTTCTTGCAGCTGTAATCTGAGAACTCCTGACGACACCCAACTAACACTCCGTAGAACCTTACCTGAGACTCTGTCTTCTGGGTACTAACGTCTTCAGCATAATAATCAGTTGCTCACCATTTCTGTCTGGGAGTAATCCACATGCACTGCTCGTGAGCTTGAAGGGGACTTGCCCACACCGTTCATTCATTCTCTGTCTAAAGACTTACCTGTGCTACTATAGCTTGAACCATTCCAGAATCTTTGTTACTAGCTCCTCACACTCTAGCCGGCGCAAACTAGACCATCCACGAAATGTCTCTATCCTCGGTTTCCAACTGGCAATAACCATGTCATAGACCAACTCTTGGGGACATCGTCCCATCTTGTATCCAACATTGTACTTTTCGTCCTAACCCGACGATACTAGCAATCCTCGCAGTATAACACTCTGGCTAATCCAAGATCAAATTCCTTCGATTGCTTCATTAGATTTCCTGCCAGCCATAACCGTCCTTTGCCTCGTTCCTTATACCAATCCTATCTGTAGTCCAACCTTGAAGTACTCCCAAATATTTCTTTTCATACCCACATAATTTTTCCACTGGTCAGCTCTGTCTCCTTTACGTACTCCAGATGATATCCTCGACAATCCATCTGCCAGAGTTCTAATTCCTTCTCAATAAGTATTACTGTCTTCGGCCTCTCAAATGGCACCTTTGAGGTAACCTCTCTATGTCCATCTCCCTCTCGGAACATTCTCAACACCGAGCCCTTCCAGTTCGCTACATGTCCAAAGTATAAGCTCGTCAGTTAAATACTCATCCTTGAGGACTCAGCCTCGAACCTCGAATGTATCGATGCATTCCAGTTCTCCGTTTCCCGCACCATGGGAAATCCATCCTAACATCCCGAGTCATTCTACGTAGAAGTCATGTCCTCACCTGACCTCCTCTCAGGTGGCATCCTCCTCCTCATGTGCATACCAATTAACCTCCTGGTTCCTGTCGCCATCTCGATAACTACCCTTTTCGATCAGGCTTCTTTCCAATCTCAATCTAGGCGCCCAAGCACTGTCTGGAGTCCTTTTTCCCTCAAAATTGAGAATCCGACCTCGCTGCGTTCTATCAACAAAAGTACCGTCTTATCAGTCAGACTTTTCCCCCTTTTCTTGGCAATCCAGAAGCCACAACACTATCCGGGGGTTCTTTCAACTTGATTATCACGAATCTATCTTTACTAATTCCATCAAAGGAAGCACCGCCCTTGCGGCTCTAGCACTCATGCTCTAATCATCAACCATCAGTTCCTCGAACAACATGGCCCTCTCTGCCATCAACATGCAGACGATAAACTCGTACCTCAGAGCAGCCCAAATACCTTAGACTATTCCCGATCTCACATCCTTAAATGGGTCGTCATCAATTCCAGATACATCCGCCAGTAAAATTCCCGAAATGAATTATCCAATTCACCAAACCCATTATTCTACACTGTTGTTACTCTATCAGTCCAAACCAAACTTATAAGTCCACCAGTCTCCACAGTTCAATTCACGTATTTATAACCTCTAACAATTCATCATCTAGGTTCTTCCCAACCTATTAAGCCAGTACCTCAGCCCAAGTACCAATTCCAGGCATCTCCCTGCCTCAACATTTAACATAACCCTCTAATCAGGATCTCTCATCCTCTTAACCATGGGTGGAATTAACTCTGCTCGTCTATTGATAAATTCCTTGTCAACTCGAACCTTCCTCAACACTAGAGGATAACACCCTTTAAGCCTTTCATATAATACCCTTGTCTGTCTGTACTTCACAGTAAACCAACACTTGTAACCTTACTGTCAAAACCTCGAAATCAGCTATTTCCCCAGAGAAATCCGCTATCCTTCTATCCCGTCACAACTGACAAACTCCACAGCTTACTCACACCCTAGTGACCCTTTGCTGCTGCTTTTTGGGATAACTGGAGATCCCAACTCCAACTTATACCTAGAATCCCTCTCTCAACGCAATATCAGGTCCACAAACCCTTCTAGGAACCAACAACACGAGTTCACCTGTCAAAACTGACCCAACTCCTGAACTCTGTGGTCCCTACTCTGAACCAAACCACCACGAGGTCCAAACATCCACAGGAATAATGCACACACAAGCATATACTAGGTCAAATCCACAATGATATACATTTAGCTACCAAATTCATCATCACCAAGTATACCCAGATCTCAACATGCTTCACACAAGCAAATAAACAGATATAACTAATGAATTAATTCAGAAAATTAACCACATACACTCAATATGCGAACCATTATGCCAATATTCATCCATATGCATAATAGTATTATTCAGCATGCATCAATCTCAACATGCAATAGTCAAGGGCCAGGCCCTATCAGTATCTCATGCATATGTCATCTCATTTCTCATGCTCCATCTAGATAAGCAGGCAAACAGGGCAATCAAACATATATTCAGTCATGTCAATCATTCATACCAACCAACCCTGAGTCGAGCTTGTCACTGACAGCGAGCGTACATGTTCGGTCGATCTCCAGAACCAATAAACCTTGGCTCGCTCTGATACCAAGTTGTAACGCCCTACTCCCTTAGAGCCGTTACTAAGTGAATTTTTAAGACAAAACAGTGCAATGAACTCGCTAACCGAGGTTTTGAGGCAAAAGTGTGACTAATAAAAGTTAAGGCTGTAATCCTTGAAAATGCGTTGACTCAATGAAAACTTCTAGTTTTAAACAATTGGGATCCCAAAAATAAGGTTTGAAAACCATTTTCATCTTGAAGTAAGTTTACAGTTGATCAGTTATAGAATCATAGATTATTACAGCCGATTTCAAATAAACCCCCAACCAAAGCAGTCGGGCAGGCCAAACATGTACGCGTCGCTTCACGCTCTCCATACTCATGGTTGGTTGACTCAGTCTTTGCCCTACCTGCAACACGGAGCACCCGTGAGCCGAAGCCCAGCAAGAAAACTCATGCAGAACATAACATATGCAGTTAATACAGTTTATCATAACAGATAATCCACAGATAAACAAGTCAATCAATAGACTAAGCAAACACGGCCATGCCGCCCCAGAGCCTTACCAAAGCCCTGGGGTATCGGTTCTCACCGCGAGGATAACTCATGTATCCCTTGGGTCCCACCCTGAATATAGCATCCCATGTGCTAGGTGTTACTTTCGGCCCACGGCCGCCCCGACCTACGCCGTTCTCGGCACTTTCCGTTCATTTCATCATAATCACACATATAGTACATTCAAAATAATCATTCACACATCATGATTCATTTAAGGTTAAACATTTGCACACAACACAATCTGGGGCCATGCCCTGCAATCATCTCATCATGCAACATGCAATATAGGGCCATGCCCGGCAATCACACTATGGGCCCATGCCCTATCCTACGGGTGTTATAGTTTTCTTACCTTAGTTCCAAATGCTTTAAATAGAAAATGACGGCCCCCGAGCACGATCCACTTCCCGAGCACTAGCTTAACACCTAGTCACAACCAAGATAATGGATACCAATAAGATTAATCTCAAATGAGTTTCTAAACCAAGTTCTAGTACTCGGAACGTTGAAATTCACCAAACATTGTAAAAGACTCAACCCCGAGCACCCTAGGTTAAATTCCCAAGCCCAAATTCCCAAAATTCCTTAAGCGCCGCGGCATGGCCCAACCATGCCGCGGCATGGCCCCCAAACAGAGCCACAAAATGCCCAGAAACAGGTAAGGGCCGCGGCCCTACATGGACCATGCCGCGACCCGCCCTCCATCCTCAGCACAACTAAGCCTTCAAGGGCCGCGGCCCTCCAAGAACCATGCCGCGGCCCGACCCTTCGAACCCAGAAAAACCCACCATTTTCAAGCTTAAAACCTCACCTTAAGCCATCCCAAAGCTCCCAAATCAAAACCAATTAATAATCACAACATTAGGATGGTTTAAACAGCACAATTCCACCAAAAATCCAACCTAACACTCACCAAGATCCCAATTCCAAATTTCTGAAATTTCAAACCTAAAACTCAAAACCAACAATGGAAATTCTCAATTTCAACCATCAAACTTTAATTTAAACCTTACCTAAGTTGTAGAATCATTTCCCAAAGGATCCCATGACCTATCTTCAAAATTTCAAGCCTCAAACTCCACCTTGAACATCAAAATCCATAAACATTCACAACCCAACAAAATCTCAGAAATTTAACTTGAGAAAAAGAATTAATTGCTTACCTTTACCCTGATTTGTTCTTGATTAACTCTTGAGCTAAACCTCCAAATCCCACAATCAATTTTCAGAAATTCAAGCTTGATTTCTCCTAAGATTTCTGTGGATTCATGAAAGAAAGAGGAAAGAAAGAAGAAGAAGAGAGGGTGGAGGCTGGGTCGGTTTCTCTAAGTCTCCAAATGGTTTATTTGTTTTGTTTTTATAACTTAAGCTGGTTACCTCAAGGTTCGGGGTACCAAAATATCCCCGAGGCAAAAATGGTAAAATCCCCCAGTATTCCCGCCTAGACATCCTAACCTCAAATATATCTCCAATTATTTATTTTCATAACCCAACATCAAAAATACTCCTTGACTCGCTCAAAGTCAAACATAATGCCCCGTTGTGACTTTTCCCCGCTATCCAGCTCTAGGATCGCCTCGTGCCGAAAGTTACACATCACGGATATACCCACATACCACTGTGGTCTCAACAATCATCACATATTAATACAGTTATGCTCAACATGGCCAAAATTACAATTATGCCCTTCTAACACAATCCGGGCCTACATGCATACTAATATACATAGTCATGCATCTCAAATAATCAAATAGTCACATAACACGCTTTAAATCATAACCATGCATTTAACTCATAAAATCACACATAAATCCCAACATGCCCTCCTGGCACACTAATCAAGGCCCTTAAGCCTTATTAGCGAATTTGGGTCGTTACAATCCTTCTCTCGAAAAACCATACAGCATCATGGAGGTCGCCTTTAGCTCAGCGACAGTCAAACCCATCTTCTCCAATGTGGACCACAATAGAAGGTTTACCGAGCTCCCATTGTCGATCAGCACCCTGCTAACTCTCCGATTAGCGAGCTGAATTGCTACGACCAGAGGGTCGTTGTGAGGGAGCTGGACATGGCCCGCATCTTCTTCCGTAAAAATGATCGGTGGCCTCTCCAATCGCTGCTGTTTTGGCAGACGCTGCTCTGGGACGAACTCTACTCCATTATGCGCCTTGAGTTCGTTTACGTACCTCTTCTGGGCACCCCTGCTCGCGCCAGCTAAATGCGGACCTCCAGAGATTGTGGATATCTCTCCTCCTATCACGGGAGGAGGGACGTCCTGATCTACCCGAGACCCGGGCTGACTGACCGGGACTTCCGGAGCAGGTCGACTTGCTGGAACCCTGTTCCGCGCGTACTGGGCCAAGGGGTCGGCTCGGATGAGAGTCTCGATCTCATCTTTCAAATGCCTGCAATCATCGGTATTGTGGCCAACATCATTGTGAAAACGGCAAAACTTGGAGGTGTCTCTCTTCCCCTTTTGGTGCTTCAACGGCTTCGGCCTCTTCCAAGGGAGGCGAGTAGAGTTAGTTAGGAAGATGTTCTCCCTAGAGTGGGTGAGCTCTGCATAAGTCGCGTAGACAGGCTTAAACTTATCTACGGACTTATTCTTCTTTGGGCCGTGCTGGTTGCCCTCGCCGTTCCCCTTTCTTTTGCCTCCACCGAGCTGGTTGTTCTGTGTGACATTTTGGGTCGCTGTCACGACCTCCGTCCCCACTCCAGCGGGCTGCTTAAGGGCTTGGCTGGTCCCTGCAGCTGAGGCTTCGGCCTCCTCCAAGTTGATCCATTCCTGGGCCCTATTTAGGAACTCGTTCACCGAGCTAACTCCCTTCATTTGTATATCTTTCCAGAGTCCCCCTCTGACGAGGATTCCAGTCCTCAAGGCCATGAGCTTGGAGCTGTCATCCGCGTCTCTGGCCCGAGCAGCGACGCTCGCGAACCTGCCCAGGTTAGCCTTCAGAGGCTCGTCGGGCTGCTGCCTCACGTTAGCCAGGGAGTCGGCCTTGACGCGGGCAGCCTGGGAGGCTCGGAATGCCCTTTTGAAGTCAGCCGAGAAAGATTTCCAGGAGCTGATTGATTGTCTTATGCTTTGCTTGAACCACTGCCTGGCTGGTCCAGTCAGTGTGGAAGGAAATATCAGACACCTCAGCTCGGGGCCAATGTTGTGGGCCATCATCAGGGTGTTGAACATCCCCAGATGATCCAACGGATCTCCGTCTCCATTGAATTTGGACAGGTGTGGCATATGGAAACCGGGTGGGTAAGCCGTTGCTGCTATGCTGGGGGCGAAGAGCTCCATCTCGTCCCCCGAATCATATTCATCTTTCTCTTTCTCCGACAGGAGCTTCCTCATCAGCTCCTCCATCTGAGCCAGGCGCTCAAGGGTTTTGTCCTGATTTCCTTGGTTATTCCGGGGCTGCTCAACAGCTCCGGATCCATTGTACATATTTGGTGGGTTATTGCCCCTCTTATCTTGAGATAGGTTATTTGGGGCATTCCCGCCGTTACATACTTCGGAAAGGTCCCCCCTGAGTGAGCATGGCTGCCACCTCCTACTGGCTCTCCTCTATGAGAGTTAAGGCGATCTCGCAGGTCGCCCCCCTGGGTGGTTTGAGGACTTTATGCCGAGCTTAAACACTGACGTAGGTCTCCGCCAGAAAGGTCACTCTGGCGGCTGCCGGTCCAGTTGCTCCCGTTAGAAAAGCTCGGAGTCCACCTTTGGGGGTGAGGATCCGGGCTCCCTCTCGGCGCCCCGCTACGTCGGGAAGTCCCACGGACGGGGGGTTTCTCCTACTGCTTCCATAAGCTGGGATATCTCGGATGGGCCGAGGCGGAGATGGATATCTTATTGGTGAGGGAGGATGCCTGACCGGAGATGCGATCCTAGTTCCGTCAGGGCGGATCAAGTTAGGTGGGGGCCTTTCGGCCCTGCCAACCTACGGTTCCCGCGCCTGGCGATCTGGACGAGGCGCAGGACAGCTGGTGGGGACGGGCTGATGCTGTGAGCCCTCCCCGGATCTCCTTCTGGAATTTCCTCGAGCTCTCCTGGGCGCGCTCGAGGCTAGTTGGGAGCTGGGAGTTGAAGTTCGGACCGAACGGCTGTACTGTTGTTGTTCGGCTCTAGGTGCTTCTTCGAAGTTTGCCTCTCGACGATGCGATGAGGGAATAGAGTTGGCTGCCGGAGGTCTGTCCGAGCGGCTAGGCCTGGACCGATTACCCCTGCGGGACTTATGAGTCTCGCCTTGCCTCTTTCTGACGTTAGCGTCGGTTGTAAGAGGGGGTAGTCGGGCCAACACATCCTTGATCTGCTGATTAGCTTTCGCTAGTTGGCTCCTCAGCTGAGCGTTTTCCATCTCTACCGTAGTGTAAAAATCTGGGTTTGGATTAGGTGGCCGGGGCGCCGAACTTCCAGTGTCATCTTGGCCCACCGGCTGTTTGCCCGGCCGCTGTTGGACCTCAGGAATTTGTTCACCGGGGATGGCGATATGATGAGCCTCCTGCCCATCATGCTGTTCCGTCTCGTTACCGTGCCTGGATCGAGTGTTCACCATAGTTGGATGTTTGCGACAGCAATCTAACTAGCTCTCAATGAAAGCACCAAACTGTTGACGCGGTTCTTCGCCAACAGGTAATTAAGAAAATAAGAGGAAGGGATTAGTGCTTATGTTGAACCGAAATAGATGAATGATCTTTTGAAAATGGGCTGGTGACACAATTACGTTTTTAGGTGGTTCAAAGGTTAAAATCCTTCTACTCCACCAGTCAATATTATTGCTATATGCTTGGTATTCTTTTATAGGGTATTTCTTACACAATAGAATCCAACCCTTTGCAACTCCCAGGGTCTCCATATTTATAGGAGAGGGCACCTGGGAGTTGGTAAGAAGGTCATCCCATGACCTTCTTACTTATCATGTCAACTCTGTGGCATTCATGATTAATTCCTAAAACCTGACACATGAAGTGTGGTCTAATCAATAGGTAAGGGGGGTAATGGGCCGCACGGCCCAACCCAGTCGTGGGTGCCAGAATGCGCATGTTCATGCTGCGTGTCCGAGAAGTTAGGGATATATCAGACACGTGATGTCTGATATATGCACGTTTACCTTGCGTGGTTGACTTTATAAAAAGTCACAGCCTCCAACTCTAGCTCGTACTACGAGCTGGATGCTTCCCTTGACCTGTGGCCTTCAGAGTCCAAACTCAGTCTAATCTTGGCGAACCCTTAGGTTACCTCGAGCTGAGGAGGTAGGATCTTTCGATGGTAGCTCCGGTCTTGGGGATGTCCACGTGGTAGACATGATTAGGCCGTATCTCAGCTTGCTAACAGCCCGTGGGAAAACCAGGGCGTACAGCAAGAATATGACATTTTTTTAAAGAATTTTCACTTTTATGACTTTATTTTCCCATATTTTTTTTTTATAAAAGTTGGTTTATGCTATAGTTTTACTCTTAATCAAGTTTTATTAATTTTGAAGGGTATGTTTGTAATTTGATTATAATTTTTTTATATTATTTTTATATAACTAATTTTATATTAAATTTTTCTTTGGTTTTTTTGCATTTATTTTTTGTAATATGAATTGTGTTTATTATTATTTTTATTTATTATAAATATTTTTTCTTTTTTTTTTAGATTGGACGTTTCTTTTTTCAAATCTTGGGTAATGTAACCAATTACTTAATTGATTTTTAACAATTATGTAAAAAAAAAATTCCTAGAGCTAGGTTAAATAACATGTACTAGGAGGAGTAACCATTTACCCTGAAATGAGTAACATTCTACCATAAGAGGGATAACCAATTACCATAAGAGGGGTGACGAGTTACTCATATTAAATATGAAAAGAAATATCAAATTTGAATAAAAAAGAGGAAGATCACTTCATTATAAAAGGAAGAAGAAGTAACTACTAATTTAGTAACATAGGTAACCAATTACCATAAAGAATACATAAATATACACACACATCATAATATGAAGGTAATCAATTACCTTTGGAAATATACCCACAAAGAACGGGAGAAAAAGAAAAAATAGAAGAAGAAAAAAAGAAAGAAGAAAAATCTCATATGTGTGAAAAAAGAAAAAAAATAGAATGAGAAAATAATAAATACAAAAATAAAGAAAAATAAAAGGAAAAAAAAGAAAAAAAAAGAAAGAAAACTAAAAATATGAAAAATAAAATAAAATAATACAAATGAAAGAAGAAAATAGATAAATGAATAAAAATTTTAAAAAATGAAAAATATGAAAGAAAAAATAAGTTAATTACTCCTCCATTTGCTATGTATTTTTGTTTAATTTTGAGCTCCTCATAAATCAATGGCTAAAAAGCCATCTTTACGAAAAATTCACAATAAATAAAAGGGAAATGGGTAATGTCACTTCCTATTTGCTATGTCAAAGTTGTATAAGACACTTTAATGGGAATAAGTCTTCTTATGTCAAAAACTTCAATATCATTCAGCACTTGTCCCCCTTCAAAATTTCATCTCTCACTTCTTCACCCCACCTCTCTCTCCCCCTACGTATATATATAGCTTCTGATGTCTCTGTTCGGCAGAACTTGTATAGGTATATCCTTATTGTTACTTTCAATGATCTGTTTGGCGGAAGAGAAAATCTGCTTCTTCATTTTTTGGCGGTGGACTGGTCTTGGATTAGAGTTGACTGTTCCAATTTTTCTATTTCTAAGCATGCTAGGGTTAGCAGAGCATTATTGCTGTTTTCTCGTTGACAAATCTTCTAATCTATTTATCTTGGATCGATGTTAATTTTTTTTTAAAAATTTCTCTTTTAACATCGTGTTTCTCTGTTGATTTCAAACCCTAATTAGACGGCTTTGATCAGAATCTGCGAATTTTTAATGAAATTTGGTTCAGTTCTCATTTAATTGATGTTCTTGCCTTTTTCTTTTCACAGAACACATACCGCGGGGAGGACTGTTTAGTGCTCCAGTGGGTGGCTGTGGCCCGGGCAGGTATGAGGGAGTTTATTGAGTACTTTATTCTTCTTTTTGAATACTTATTTGAAGAACTTCTTGGGTATGTAGTAGATGCCTTGGATATTGTAGCCGACGAGCTTATTGCATTCCGTCTTGACTTTGGTTATTTGCTTGGGGATCTTGTTCGTTTTTTACTATGTCGAATTGCTTAAAATATCTGGAACTTTAGTTCCCACTCTAAAAGTTGTAATCTTTTATGATTTTTTTGCCTCATGATGATATAGTGGACTTGTTGAGTGAAGTGGGTATTGAGGCTTGTAAAATAAAATCGGTATTTGAGAGTTGCTTTTATAGTTCTGGACAGTGAAGTATTTGGCCAAGTTGGTAGACTATAATTTTACGATTTGATTTAATTGTTCTAGTAATGGGTTCGATTCAGAATACAGTTTATTACTGTTGTGTGGCGAAGGGTAGTCGGGTTCTCCATGAACACAGTAGTGGAGATCATGAAATGGAGAGTTTAGCTTTATTGTGTTTGGAAAGAACTCCTCCGTTTCATAAGTTGTATTTTGAGACAATGGGAAAGAGAACCTTTGGTTTTTTGATTGAAGATGGATATGTTTATTTCATGATAGTCGATGAGAATGTTAGCAACCCTGGAGTTCTTCAGTTTTTGGAGCATCTTAGAGATGAGTTTAAGAAGGTAGCCAAATGGGGTTCAAGGGGAAGTTTGTCAAGTATGAACTCTATTTCTGTACAAGAGCAACTACTTCCTGTTATACGCCACTTGATTTCGTCCTTAGAGAATGTTTCCCAAGGAAGTAGAGGCTGGACAGGTGTTACCCCATTGATTCATGCCGGTTCATCTCCATCGCCAAGTAGTGCAAATGGGCAAATTGAAGTTTCGACTTCCACAAAAGCTCCTTTATTAGGCAAGTCTAGCAAACAAGAGAAGAAGGCAAAGGATCATGTAATTGCAATGAGAGATGTTGAATTGGAGGAGCATAGGAAATCAACAGATCATAGAGGAGTTAACATTGATTTGAATTCAGCAACTTTAGATTCTTCTAATCACGGTGGATCCAGTTCTTCAATTCCTTTACAAAAGGAGTTGGGCTCAATGAGGATCAGATCAAATACTCCAAGCATTCGAAAGAAGTGGTGGCGTCAAGTACGTATAGTGCTTGCTATAGATGTTGCTGTCTGTCTGGTACTGCTCATGATTTGGTTATTCATCTGTCGTGGTGTTGAGTGCATCCGTTGAAAGTTTTACACTTCTGTATAATTTATAAATGATCGAGGCTTCACATAAGATTAAGATTTCGAAAGTTGCTGGATGTCCCTGTATGTAATTTAAATCCCTGAAAATGATGATCATTTGGTCATAGAGTCGGAAACAAGCTATACTGAACTTTGTCAATTAAAATTTACCAATTTGGAGTTGGAGGAATGTGGTTTGAGACATTCGTTGGTTGAGATCGGATTTAGATCATTGTACAGTTCTCATAGCTTTTATGCTATATGCAAATGGAAATTTTATGAGATATTGGCATCTTGCTTGCGAGTGATTTTACACCGCCGCCTTTCTGCATCGTTCGTGAGTTTTTTTATGTATTTTATGTATTTGCCTTTAGCATATGTTGTACCGTGTGCATGAGTTTTTTTTTTAATAACCATTTCCCCGTTACAAGAATAAATATCACTGTTTTTTATAGTTCATACAATGTGAGATTATTCGCTTTTGTTTATTAATATTGAGTATCGAATACAGAGTCTTATCGGTGTAGCTCAAAGATAATGAGGTCGCATACCATTTTTTGCATTTTATTTTATAGGGGAATTTTCAGAAGTATGGGTTTTACACCTATCATTTGCAAAAATATGGGAAAAATTATTTTCCCAAATTTAATAGAAAAAATTAAAAAGAAGTTAAAGAATTTATGGAAAGAGAAATTTAATAGGCAACTAATTAAGAAAACTGAATTTTGAACTACAACACATCAATCAAGTAGGGGCATATTGGGAATTACTGTTCCAATAACTCCCACAAACCAAATGATCATCCTTGTGATCAAGCAACTCGACAAAATTTTCTCCCAAAAACCAATCGATCATTCTTCTAATCTTTATTATTTCTGATTAAACTTTAAATTTTTGGCAATTCAAAGTACTCTGATATTACTTTGATCTTCTTCGATGAAAGCTCTGGCGACGAGCACTTCAGAAACTGATTAAGAAGCAAAGAAAAATTGGAATAGCTCTAACAATCTTTAGTGACATTCAATCCAGAAACTACATCATCAACGCAAAAGAAATAGGTAACCAAATCACAATCATAAATTCTTTTTTCTTTATAATTTATAAAAGCATTGATTAAATTTAATTTAATTTAATACACATAATATGCCTATGAACAAACGAAGAAAATGAAATGAGAATATGAAATTTTGTATTTTGAATACACATGATAATAGAATCTGAAAACAAAGAACTGATTGCATAATGTATAGCTACTGAAACAATAACAACATAATTTGGATTTCAGCTTTGCTTTGCTGTGATAAAATTTTTCTAGGGCAAGAATTTGACTTTGAATTGTTATGTTGTTTTCATCAGGAATCGATCTTTGGAAACAATTTCATCTCTTCCCTGTAACTATTGCTTGGGTAGCTTACGGTAGTCAAATAAAATTTGAAGCTAGTGCGTGATTTACAATTCTTGTTTATTATATACATTTTTCTTGTGATAGTGAGTTTCATTCTTTGATTTTTTTTTACTGGTTTTGTTGACTGTATTTTGGGCACTTGCTATTGGGCTTCTTGGTATGTTACATGCTTAAAAAACTGTTCATCATCTTTTCCATGTTATAACTTTTCTTTATTTATATATATATATCGTAATTAGTTATTTGTTCTTTTTCCTCCCACCTTCAGCATCATACTAAATGCAAGCTTTAGAAGGAATGAGAAATTGGTGTTTAAGGTAATTATTCCTTCCACCAAACTAAACTTTGAATATTTGATAATGATGATACTGGTTGCCATTATTTATTTGGTTTCTAATGTCTCAATGATAATGATGATGCATAGCCTTTAATGTGACATATGCCTTATAATGTAAACTTTAATATGTAGTTATGTTTGCTCATATATAATTGCAGGGTCATATGGTTGTTGATCAAGCAGTACTCCCTTAAAACTCACTTGATTATAGACAAAGTATTCCTTAACTTCTATCGTATAGTATTAGAAATTTGGGGTTGTGGTATATTTATGATTTGATAAAGATTGTGCTTAAGGTTATTTCATTGATCTTGTCAAGTTTTAGGAACTGGGCATGGTTTGGGAGCTATACTAAATGATTGTACTCATCAGCTTGCTATATTGGCTTGTAATGCTAATATTTATGGAGACTTATCCTTGGTTTACATCCATGAGAATATATTATGTAATCATGTTAAATTTTAGTGTAATGGCTTTCCAATGAAGAAAAGTTTTAATTAAAAAAAAGAGTTCAAGTTAGCTTTCAAGATGTCTAATTTTGGTATGATATGAAGAATAAATTACACTTTTACTTGATGAAAGTTGTTGTAACATTATTCCAATTACACTTAATTTGAGTGCTTGATTATATGTAATCACTAAGACTGATTGGTTGATTTTTACGGATGCTTCTTTCAAGGATGGATGTGCTAGTGTAGCTGCCATTACTATCAAGGATAACCAGATACATGTATCCGGCTACCTTGCTGGAGTAACAAGTTACCTTGATGGTAACTGGTTACCCATAATATAGGTAACTGATTACCCCTTCAATAATAATTGGTTACCTTCTCGTTCTTTGTGTGTATATTTCTGGGAGTAACTGTTCACATTCTGATGTGTGTATATTTCTGGGTTCTTTATGGTAACTGGTTACCTATGGTACTAAAATCATAGTTACTTCTTCTTGCCTTTTTAATGAAGTGTTTTTTCTCTTTTTTCTTTAAATTTGATGCTTATTTTCATATTTAATATGAGTAAGCCGCCACCCCTCTTATGGTAACTGGTTGCACCTGTTATGGTAGAAAGTTACTCCTCTCAGTTACCCCTCCTGATACATGTTATTTAACCTAGCTCTAGATTTTTTTTTACATAACTGTCAAAGATCAATAAAGTAACAGGTTACCTTACCCAAGATTTGAAAAAAGAAACGTACAATCTAAAAAAAATAAGAAAAGATGTTTATAATAAATAAAAAATAATTTTAAACACAATTCATATTACCAAAAAAAAAAAATAGCAAAACAACCAAAAAAAAATTTAATGTAAAATTAGTGTTGACTCTCGAATTGGTCAACGACACAGAGTCAGATAAACGATAGAAAATAAGATGAAAATGAGATGAAATCCAGACGAAAAGATAAACGACACAAACAATTTATAGTGGTTCAGCCACAATCAAATGGTAATGACCTATGTCCACTTAGTGTTCTTATTGATGTAAAATTCCAAGAGCAGTGATCAATGGACTAGGGCTCACGAGTTTCACTAGCTCTCAGATAAATACAATTGTGGTGGCTAACAACACTCTTTTTCTCTCTTAGAATCTCTAAGCTTAAGCGTTCTAAAGCCAAAAGTCCAAAATCCAAAGTCCCCTCTCTTCTTTGATTCTTATTTATAGGCTCAAAGAGTGTTTACATGGGCCAACGGGCCTTAATTACATTTAATACAGACATATCTAAATAATAATGAAAATTGCAATTTATACGTAATCACAAGATTGCATATCTGAAGGAAATAAATGAATATATGCGACCAGGCTGGTCGCCCATAATTATGATGCCTGATCAGCCAATGATCTTCTGGTAGATAGTCGAGCAAGATACACTCACTTAAAACTGTCATGTGCATCCCACGTGCAGACCAATCCTGCCACGTCATCAGGTAGTCCATTTTTGGGTAAACATTTGCTCCCCAATTTTATTTTACTACGACTAGCATAAAGTAAACTTAAACGATCAACCCTTTGCGTGACCTGTCAGACATGTCAGAGTCGTCAGTGTCTTTTCAAAAAAGGTAATCAATCATGTCGTTGCAGTTTCCCAAAAAGCTTTTGACGGCTAACACATTTCCCCACGTTTCGAAAACTCATCCCCCATCATTACCTTATTAACCGTGCCTCGATCAATATAAATAATCCCTTATTTTCACTTTTCACTTTTTACTCTTCCTCTTTTCCTCAAGAACACTGAAGAACGAAGTACGAAGAACCCAGAAAACTCAGACAACTTTGGTGATCCAAGGAGTATCTGTCATGCCGCTCGAATCAACACTCATGTCTTCACTTCAACCTTTTATTCAAGTAAGTTTCTTGAGCTTTTTTTGTCTCTGATACGTCATGCAATAGTTATCCCTTGAGTTTTATGATGTTTTAGTATCTAAGTTTCCGAATGTTCTTGAAAAAATGATTTGGGGTAATCGTGCTTGCAGGTTGTAGCATGATAGGATAGGGAGAAAACACTAAATGATGCTTAGGAATTGGTTTGGGAGTTAGGATTAATGACTTAGGGCGCAAAATCAAAGTAAAAATTCGATTTTTAGGCACTCGGAAAAATCTGGGGTTTTCCCGCCCTTCCTTAGAGTCGAAAAGTTTTCCTTGAAAAACTTTTCACTTCTGTTTTTTAATCTATTTTCCAAACTGCTCGCATGCATACGTTAGAATGCTGCTGGTCGTATAAAAGCTTAACTTTTATACACGAGCAACGTTATATCAGCGTTTCCACTTCCTTTGTCTATTGGCCATAGATTCTCATCTCCTCTTCTCTGTTCACAGATTTTCATGCACGACCCGTGGGGAGTTGAGAGGCCGATTGACGACGACTTGCTCGCACTATTGTTCAAAGATCAAGAACAGCCGCCGTTGCCATTCTCAGAAGTTCCTTTTTCTCAACACAACCCTACAAACAGACCTCTGACCAAACCAACAAATATGGGTCGTGTAAAGTCCATTGCTCAAAGAAAAAAGAAAACAGCCAAGCCTTCTGCTAATCATCCTGCCTGTAACGCCCTGGGTAGCCAAGACCGTTACACTGCGTGTTTATAACAGTGCGGGACTTGCTAATCAAGTCATTTAGTTTAAAACGTGTCACTAACAACATTAATGAACTAGGGTTAAAAGGTTTTGGTCATAAAAATATATCTTTCATATAAGTAAACGTTTTACACAAGGGACCCCAAAAGAAACAGTGTTTGAAAGTCAGTTTACAAAATTTCCAGAGTATAAAACAACCACTAGCCATTCTAAGGGCAAAACCAACGTTTATGGTTCTCCTGTTCCTGTCTCCCCTCAACCGTGGCAGTCGAGCAGCTGATCATGTACATTATGCTCTTAGAGCTCTTCGATCCAGGGCTGATCAAGCTTGCCCTTGCCTTTACCTGCACCACGTAGCATCCGTGAGCCAAGGCCCAGCAAGAAAACATAACGTTATAGTGCAAATAATGATAACAACTGAATAAATCTTAAAGCATGTTCATATACTTAGCATACCACGTTGGTCATATAATCCACAGACATAACAAGAGAATCAACAAACCAACACTCAGCTAATCAACACAACAAATTCATCAATCAATAATAATAATCAATCAAATGATAATTAGGGTCGACACCCTTAGGTCGCACCCTCTGTTTAATCCCACTGACTCCGGTCTGCTTAAACCGAGCTCAGTGAATAATAAGCTGTCCTTAGCTACTAGTGGCTGAGCCGCGCCCTGTGCGCCAATGTAAACTCCGACACTCTTAGGCCGTTTGTCTACTATTCACATGGCATAATACCACCCTTTATAAAGCATACAAGACAGGGAACTCTTAGTCCCATTATAAATCCATAACCGAGTGCAGTTCTCTTACCTTTAGTTTCCAAATGTACTGGTTACGCGAGATGCCTTTTGAGCACGATCCGTTTCCCGAGCCCTTAGCTTATACCTAGTCACAACCAAGATAAGGGATACCATTAATAATTGTAAAAGGGCTTCTAAATAAGGTTCTAGTCTCCGGAACATCGAATTCCACCAAACACGGTAGTAGATTTGCCCCCGAGCACCCTAGGTTAAATTCCCATGATTAAAATCCCAAAAACCCAAATTTCCTTAAGGGTCGCGGCTCAAGCTTCCTATGCCACAGCATGGCCCCCAAACAAAAGCCCATCCACGCCCAGAACCAGACACAGGCCGCGGCCCTACAAGCCCCATGCCGCGACCCTACAAGCCCCATGCCGCGACCCGCCCTCCATCCTCAGCATTCATCAGCCTCAGAGGGCCGCGGCTCACCAAGAACTATGCCGCGACTCGACCCCTTTGAACCCAGAAAAACCACCATTTTTTACTCTCAAAACCATCCAAAATTATCCCAATTCCACAACTCAATTATCACAAAGCTTCTAAAATGATTCCAGCAACACAATCCAACTAAAACTTAGCATAGAAACTCACCAAAAATCCCACTTCAATCTCTGAAACTCAAAAGCTTAAGAACATGAAAGCCAGTCAAGAAAACACTAAGATTCAGCCATTAAACCATAAATTCGAGCTTACCTTCTTTGATGAACCAGCTCTCTAAAAGATTTATGAGCTAACTCCTAGGTTCCAAGCTTCAATTCTGTCCTCCAATGTCAAATCCATAAACACCTCAAAACCCATCCATAAACACATAATTTAATCACCATGCATAAAGCTTATGTCTTACCTTAATTCTTGATTGAATCCTCGGCTAATCCATGAGCTAATCTCCTAAATCTCAGCTCCAATCCTCAGAATTCCAGCCAAGTTCTTCTAAGTTTCTTGTGGTTTTCTTTGAGAGAGAAAAGGAAGAGGAGGGAAGGTCGGTTCTTTATGTTTCTACCAAGTTCTGTGTTTTACTTAGTCTATCCTTAGGTAATTAAGTCAATCCCGAAGCTTGGGGTGCCAGAAACGTCCCCGAGGGAAAAATGGTAAAATTCCCCAGTATTCCCACCTAAGCTTCCTAACCTCAAATATATCTCCAATTATTTATTTCCATAACCCGATAACCCAGATAACCAACTAATACCCAAAATACCCCTTGACTTACTCCAAGTCAAGCATTAGGTCCTGTTGTGACTTTCTCGCTAACTAGCTCCTTAGGATCGCCTCAAGTCGCATGCTGCAGATTTACCCACATAATAATGTGGTCCTCACAATTATAGCATATAATCTCATTACATTCATATAACCATACAAGCATGCTTATTATATAATCATGCATTAAATTAATAAATTCACATATAAACCAATTATGCCCTCCTGACACACTAATCAAGGCCCTTAAGCCATATTAATGATTTTGGGTCGTTACAACTATCCCCTCCTACTGAGAATTTCGTCCTCGAAATTTACCTGAATAGCTCGGGATACTGATCCCGCATCACCGTCTCTAGCTCCCAGGTCGCTTCCTCGACCTTGCCATTTCTCCACAATACTTTAACTAACGGAATCGTCTTATTTCGTAGAACTTTGTCCTTCCGATCTAAAATCTGAACAAGTCGCTCTTCATAGGACAAATCTGTCTGCAATTCTAAGTCCTCATACTTCAGTACAGTACATGCGTCGAATCTGAGACATATTTTCGCAACATAGAGCCATGGATATACGTTATGAACTCCCGACAACGACGGTGGCAAGGCCAATCTGTAAGCCACCTGTCCAACCCTTTTTAGAATCTCGAAAGGTCCAACAAATCGAGGGCTCAACTTGCCCTTTACTCCAAACCTCCTCACCTCTCTCAGTGGTGAGACACGCAGAAACACATGATCCCCAACCTGGAACTCCACGTTTCTACGCTTAGGATCAGCATAGCTTTTCTGTCTACTCTGCGAAGCAAGCATTCTGGCTCAGATCTTCTCAATAGCTTCATTCATCTTTGAACCATGTTTGGCCCCTAATATTTTCTCTCACCCATCTCATCCCAATGAATAGGTGACCTACACTTCCTTCCGTATATCATCTCATAAGGAGCCACTCCAGTCGTGGATTGATAACTGTTGTTATACGAAAATTCAATCAATGGAAGATACTTACTCCAAGATCCCTCAAAGTCAATCACACACCTAAGCATATCCTCCAACACCTAAATCGTCCTCTCAGACTATCCATCCGTCTGAGGATGAAAGGCTATGCTAAACTTCAACTGAGTCCCCATGGCTCTCTGCAGAGCTCCCCAGAACTTGGAGGTAAAGATAGGGTCTCGATCAGATACAATAGACTTAGGAACCCCATGGAGATGAACTATCTCCCTCACATACAACTCTGCATATTGTTCCACTGTGTAAGTCGACTTTAATGGCAAAAAATGAGCTGACTTGGTGTATCTGTCCACTATCACCCACACCGAGTCATAAAATCCCATTGTCCTGGGTAGACCTCCCACAAAATCCATGGTAATATCCTCCCACTTCTATTCTGGAATACCCAAAGGCTGAAGCAATCTCACAGGTCACTGATGCTCAACCTTCACCTGTTGACATGTCAAACATCTGGCCACATACTCCACCACATCCTTCTTCATCCCGGGCCACCAATATAATTCCCGTAGATCCTAATACATCTTCGTGGTACCTGGATGAAGCGAGTATGGCATAGTGTGAGACTCATCCAGTATCTCTCGTCTGATCCCTTCATCTGCCAGAACACAAATTCGCCCCTGATATCGAAGCACACCAGTCTCAGAAACGGAAAAGTCCTTAGCTATCCCTGCTAAGACATGCTGTCTAACCTCCTGTAACTGCGCATCTACTAATTGACCCTCCTTGATCCGCTCTAGCAGGGTAACCTGCAAGGTAACATTGGCCAACCAACCCACCACCAGCTTTATCCTTACCCTGGTTATCTCATCAGCTAACTCTCTGGAGATCTGAACATAACTAAAGAACTGCCCCGAGCCCCTTCGGCTCAATGCATCTGCCACAACATTGGCTTTCCCTGGGTGGTAAAGAATGTCACAATCATAATCCTTAACCAACTCCAACCAACGCCTCTGTCTCATGTTCAGTCTGGGTGAAGAAATACTTCAAACTCTTATGATCAATGTATATCTCGCACTTCTCCCCATACAGATTATGTCGCCACACCTTCAGTGCGAATACCACTGCTGCTAGTTCCAGATCATGGGTAGGATACCGCTACTCATACTCCTTTAGCTACCGCGATGCATAAGCTATAACTTTCTCATTTTGCATCAACACACAACCTAAACCCATACTCGATGCTTCACAGTATACCACAAACTTTCCTTCCTCCGAAGGAAGACTCAACACAGGTGCAGTGATTAATCGTCGCTTTAATTCTTGGAAACTGTCCTCACACTTCTCTGACCAAACGAACTTCTGATTCTCTCGTGTCAACTCTGTCATTGGTGAAGCAATCTTTGAGAATCCTTCTATAAACCACTTGTAATAACCTGCTAACCCGAGGAAACTCTGCACCTCTGAGGCATTCCTTGGCCTCGGCCAATCTCTCACTGCTTCCACTTTGGACGGATCCACCTTAATCCCCTCTGTGCCAACTGTATGCCCAAGGAAAGTAACCTCTGGCAACTAGAACTCACATTTCTTAAACTTTGCATATAACCGATGCTCCCTTAACCTCTGTAAGACCTGTTGAAGATGTCGCTCGTGCTCTGCCTCTGAACTGGAGTACACTAAAATGTCGTCGATGAAGACAATGACGAACCGATCCAAGAAGTCCTTGAACACCCTGTTCATCAGATCCATGAAAGCTTCCGGGGCATTAGTCAAACCAAAAGACATGACCAAGAACTCATAGTGCCTATACCTTGTTCGGAAGGTCGTCTTCGGTATGTCCTCATCCTTGATCCTCAACTAGTGATAACCAGATCGAAGATCAATCTTTGAGAACACCGTCTTTCCCAGCAACTGATCGAACAAGTCATCAATCCTTGGTAGAGGGTATTTATTCTTAATAGTTAACTTGTTCAATTCCCTGTAGTTTATACACATCCTCAGAGTCCTGTCCTTCTTCTTAACAAACAAAATTGGAGCTCCCCATGGAGAGTAACTATGCCTGATGAATCCCAAATCCAGAAGTTCCTGTAGCTGTAACTTCAGCTCCTTCAACTCTGCTGGTGCCATCCTATATGGTGCTCTTGATACTGGTTCTGTCCCCGGTGCTAACTCAATAACAAATTGAATCTCCTTGCGCGGCGGCAATCCTGGTAACTCCTCAGGAAATACATCTAAAAACTCACAAACCACTCGAGTCTCTCCCTTGCCCTGTTGGTAACACCCTGGTAGAGTCTACCACACTAGCCAGAAAACCTATACATCCACCCTGTAACAAGTCTCTGGTTCTCAACGCTGATATCATGGGTACGCGGGGTCCACACACAGCACCCATGAAGACAAAATGATTGATACGAACCACACCAACGATTGTGGTGAAACCCGACACCAAATATGGCAGCCACCAAGAACACACGAAATTTGGTATGAAGAACCGCGACCCAATGCTTAGCCAAGCACGAACCTTGGTATGAGGAAGACGCCACAAATGGGGATGGGAATCCGTTTGATAAGTCAGGTTGAACGCCACAAGGAACCCCTTGATAAGTTCTAATAGTTTCTTCAAGAACTCAAGAAGAAAAGCTCACAAATTTAATTTCATCATAATCTGATTTTTTCCAAATGTTTTCAAGGCCTTATATAGCCGAAAATTACATCATGACAAGCCCTTTGTCTTCCTAAAAACCGAAAATTAAAGACAACCTTTTGTCTTCCTAATGAAAACCGACAAATAAAGACAAGCCTTTTGTCTTCCTAATGAAAACCGAAAAATAAAGACAAAAGGACTCTTGGACTCACACAAGTCAAGTGTTTGACTTTTCACAAAAAAAAACAAAGACTAATAAAAAATACAAGATGACAAAATACAATAAGATTCATCAAGCTCCTAAACTGAGTCTTTTGGCTCGCGCCCTCGTCACCAAACCAACTGGAACTAGACTTGGATCTTTAGTCTTGGTGTCCTCATCAATGATCCTCGCCCTCAAACTCAAAAGTCACCATCTTCTTCCTACAGTCAATAGTAGCCCCATACCTGACCAACCAATCCATCCCTAAGATCATATCGAAATCCTCCATATCTAACTATATCAAGTCAACTGAAAGCTCCCTACTATCAACCATCACTGGCAGTGCCCTGATCCACCTCCTAGAAACTACCAGTTCCCCAGTAGGCAATAAAGTCCCAAACCCTGTAGTCCAATACTCACTAGGTCTACACAATCTATCAATCACTTTACTAGAAATAAAGGAATGTGTAGCACCAGAGTCAATCAATACAATAAAAGGAGAGCCAGCGCCAGAAAGCTGACCTATCACTACCGAGGGACTAGCCTCGGCCCCTGCCTGTGTCAAGGTGAACACTCGAGCTGGAGTCAAGCTGTCCACCTTTCCTGCTTCCCATTTCTTCACTGTTGGGCAGTCCTTCTTGAGGTGCCCCACTGTTCCACACACATAGCAAGCCTTGGCCTGACATTCGCCCTGATGGCGTCTTCTACACCTTGGGCACTCTGGATAACTCCACCACACCTCATCGCTGCCCTGACGGCCACCCTGACTACCCCGACCCCTCCTATCAGGACCACTGATACGAACCACACCAACACTGTGATGAAACCCGACACCAAATATGGCAGCCACCAAGAACACACGAAATTTGGAATGGTAAACCGCGACCCTATGCTTAGCAAAGCACGAACCTTGGTATGAGGAAGACGCCACAAACGGGGATGGGAATCCGTTTGATAAGTCGGATTGAACGCCACAAGGGATACCCTTGATAAGTTCGGATAGTCTCTTCAAGAACTCAAGAAGAAAACTCACAAATTTTCATTTCATCCAAATCTGATTTTTTCAAATGTTTTGGCAGTCCTTATAAGGACGAAAATTACATGAAAACAAGACCCTTGGTCTTCCTAATGAAACCGAAAAATTAAGGGCAGTCCCTTTGTCTTCCTAATGAAACCGAAAAATTAAGGGCAGCCCCTTTGTCTTCCTAATGAAAACCGAAATTAAAGACAAGCCTTTTGTCTTCCTCATGAAAACCGAAATTAAAGACAAGAGGACTATTGGACTCACACAAGTCAAATGTTTGACTTATCACAAAATAAACAAAGACTAAAAAAAAACGTGATTAAAAATAAAAAGACTCATTACAAGAAGCTAAATATTGATCAAGCTCCTAAACTGGTGTCCTCATCATTCCTCCCCTCTTGACTTGGATCAACTGGAACTTGACTTGGATTTTGAGTCTTGGTGTCCTCATCATTCCCCCCCCTCTTGAGAAATATTTGACCTCAAATCGTCACCTGCATCAAAAGGACTCAAATCAGAAACATTAAAAGTAGCACTAACAGTATACTCACCTGGTAAATCGAGTCTGTAGGCATTTTCATTGATCCTTTCTAGCACTTGAAACGGCCCATCTCCTCGAGGTAGCAATTTGGAACGTCTTTGTGCTGGGAATCGCTCTTTCCTCATGTGTAACCATACCCAATCACCGGGATCAAAAACCTGCTTGTGACGACCCTTGTTAGCATCAAGTTGGTTAGTGTTTAAAAGAGCCTCCTTAACCTCACTTTTTTTTGCATAAAAATTATTCTGTTTTCTCTCTAATTTTCCCTCATTGATCGAACTCTTCTCTTTCTTTTCTCGCTCACTTGATTCAACCCTTTTCTCTCTTTGTCTCTCTTTTTTCTCACTCTCATTCATCTTTTCACTCTCCTTCTTTTGCTCACTCAATATTTTTTTATCACTCAATTTTTGCAACCTCACTTGTTCTTCATATACTTGCTTTGGCGTCAATGGAGCTAGAGTGATTGTTCGTTGATGGAACGTGAATGAGTACTTGTTGGTGAAGCCATCATGCCGGACTCGCCGATCAAATAGCCAAGGCCTTCCTAGAAGGAGGTGTCCAGCTTGCATGGGAACCACATCGCACAGTACCTCATCCTCATACTTGCCAATTCGAAATGATACCAGCACCTGTTTTGTAACCCTCACTTCACCACTATCATTCAACCACTGCAACTTGTATGGACAAGGATGTTTAAGCGTTGAGAGCCCTAGCTTCTCAACCATGGAAGAACTAGCAACGTTAGTGCAACTACCACCATCAATAATAACACTGCATACCTTGTCTTTCACATGACAACGAGTGTGAAAGATGTTCTCCCGCTGAACCTCTTCTTCCTCTTCTTTTGCTTGCAAATTTAAGGCTCGTCGTGTGACTAGTGCAAGCATCTCACCAGATTCTGCCCCAAACTCCTCATCACCCATAGAAGCGTCCTCCAATGGTGGCATGTCATCAAGATCATCTTCCTCTTCGGAATCTATCTCTCCATTATCCTGAATTACCATAACTCGCTTGTTTGGACATTGGCTAGCTATGTGTCCTCGCCCCTGACATTTGAAACATTTTATCTCACTAGAATGGGACGAAGTAGGGGCTGTTTTACCTTGAGGGGTCGTGGCTGATTTTGGTGTAAAGGATGAAGTAGGTTGGTCTTCTTCCTTCTTTGGATAGTTCGACCGCCAAGGTGTTGCACTTGAATGGTGTGGGCTCGGTCTTGGCTTTGAACTTGTACTACCCCTCTTGAGCTGCCTCTCAACTTTGATTGCCATATGCACCAAATCTTCCAATTCCACATAATGGTGTAGCTCAATTGGATTAGCAATCTCTCAGTTCAACCCATTCAAAAACCTTGCCATTGTTGCCTCCCGATCCTCTTCCACATTGGCTCTAATCATAGCCATCTCCATCTCCTTGTAATACTCATCAACACTCTTGGAACCTTGATGAAGACCTTGCAACTTAAGGTAGAGATCTCGATAATAATGAGATGGTACAAACCGTCGCCTCATCACCCTCTTCATTGCCTCCCATGTGTCAATAGGACGATCTCCACTCCGCCTCCTGTTGATGCACAACTGATCCCACCAAACAATAGCATAATCAGTAAACTCAATGGCAGCAAGTTTTACCTTCTTCATGTCGGAGTAGTTGTGACAATCAAAAACTAGCTCCATCTTCTTCTCCCACTCAAGGTATGCTTCAGGATCGCTCTTCCCCTGAAATACTGGAATTCTCATCTTGATATTTCCCAAATAATTATCTACCTGGTTCCTAGCTTCTCTATCCCCGCCATACCTCCTATGGTTACCCGCCGACATCCTATCAAACTCATCATCAGAAATTACCCCTTCCAAATGCCCTTCATTCTCATCCTCCCTTTGGTGCATCCCATTCCTCCGTGGCCTCCGTTGTGTTCCCTCTTCTACCCTATCCAACCTCTCATGTATTTGTTCACACTCCTCCCTCAACATCCTCCTCATCTCCCCCATTAAAGCTTCAATTTGTAGATTTGGAACTGTAGGTGGTGGAGCGTCATTGCCTGCATTTCTTTCTGTATTTTGTGACATGATTGAAAATCTGCAAAAATAAGGTTAGACTAATATGGAGAAAAAGACCTCACCACACTCCCTCACGTGTTTTCACTCAAAAATTGTCACTCAAGTCCACTCGTGTTTCACTCAACTTTAATGGCTTTTACCCTCAAATAAGCTCACACCTCTGCCTTTTTCCACTCGTATTCTTCTTTAAGCCCTTTGAAAACTAATCAAACGGTAATATGGAGTATTCAAGCAGCAAATCCAACCAAACAACCAAACGAACACCGACGAAAACTGGTGAAAATGACGAAAAATGATGATTTTTGGAACACTTGTGTGGGATTTTGGCCAAAAGGCCTCTAGACCATATGGAACAAGAATAGAACAAAAATTTTTAAGACAGGTTTCCAGACTCTTTTTTTTTTTTTTTTAGAATTCGGATCCTCTTGGTTTTCTTCTCCTTTCTTTCTATTTTTTTTTTTCTCAAATGCAGATACAAGACACAAGAAGAATCAGAATTGGTGGAACTACAACAATTCGAAAACAATACAACTCGAATTGCACAACAAGAACAAGAACAATTAGATATTTCACAACAAGAACAAGAGACCCCAATCCCAATTTCGGATTTCACAATAAGAAAAGTGAACTCAATCCCAATTCGAATTTCACAACAAGAACCAGAGAAAAAAAAACTCGATCCCAATTCAGATTCTCAATCCCAATTTCAGATTTCACAATAAGAATAAGAGAACCTCAATCCCAATTTCAGAAAACCCAAATAGACTTGTAGCACTATAACAATCTCGAATTTCTCCCAAATAAAGGGAAACAAAATTTCAATCAGTGGCACTATAACAATTGGTGGTACACTCCCAATAACAGAGAACAAATATTCCAAAAAATAACAACCCCAAAATAGAAAAGGACCAATCAATCCGTGGCACTATCACAAAGTAAACAATTGACTCAATAACAATCTCAGATTTTTCACAAAGGAAACAAGGATTTTCACAAACTCAATAACAATTTCAGTTGATTAGTTTCAGATTTCAAGGGATTTCACAAAGAACTAATATAAACAAGGAAATAAGAACACGATTTGAACAAAGAAACAATCTGGAATAAAGAGATTAACTATAATGGTTTCGGATTTTTAGAAGGAAAACAAGAACAAAGACTAAGAAAATCAAGAACACGAATAGATAGATTTTTTTTTTTTTTTTTGATTTCAGAAACCCTAAAATTGAAATACGAATAGAATAGAAACACAAATGAAAGAAAAAAAAAGGATAGGCCAAACCGAATGATCCTAAGCTCTGATACCAACTGATACGAACCACACCAACATTGTGATGAAACCCGACACCAAATATGGCAGCCACCAAGAACACACGAAATTTGGAATGGTAAACCGCGACCCTATGCTTAGCAAAGCACGAACCTTGGTATGAGGAAGACGCCACAAACGGGGATGGGAATCCGTTTGATAAGTCGGATTGAACGCCACAAGGGATACCCTTGATAAGTTCGGATAGTCTCTTCAAGAACTCAAGAAGAAAACTCACAAATTTTCATTTCATCCAAATCTGATTTTTCAAATGTTTTGGCAGTCCTTATAAGGACGAAAATTACATGAAAACAAGACCCTTGGTCTTCCTAATGAAACCGAAAAATTAAGGGCAGTCCCTTTGTCTTCCTAATGAAACCGAAAAATTAAGGGCAGCCCCTTTGTCTTCCTAATGAAAACCGAAATTAAAGACAAGCCTTTTGTCTTCCTCATGAAAACCGAAATTAAAGACAAGAGGACTATTGGACTCACACAAGTCAAATGTTTGACTTATCACAAAATAAACAAAGACTAAAAAAAAACGTGATTAAAAATAAAAAGACTCATTACAAGAAGCTAAATATTGATCAAGCTCCTAAACTGGTGTCCTCATCATTCCTCCCCACTTGACTTGGATCAACTGGAACTTGACTTGGATTTTGAGTCTTGGTGTCCTCATCAACCAGCATCGGTCAAAGTGTTAGGAGTCTTCCTTTTCACATTAGTGGGGCCTCCGCCCCTACCTGACCCAGAATAAGGAGGCACCACTCTTCACTTTCCTTCCAAATCTTGTTCTTCGCTTCCTCAGCGGTAAGAGCCTTTTCAACGGCCTGGGCATAAGTTGTTCCCCCAGGTACCTTTGTGATCCTTACATCCTGGGCTATCATAGCATTAAGCCCTCTAATGAATCTGTCTTGCCTAGCAGCATCAGTAGGCATAAGGTTTGGTGCAAATTTTGCTAGTCTATCAAATTTTAGGGCATACTCAGTAACTGTCATGTTGCCCTGCACCAATCCCGCGAACTCATTAACTTTTGCTGCCCTGATGGCAACATTGTAGTATTTCTGATTGAACAAATCTTTAAATCCTTCCCAACTCAAAGCAGTGACGTCCCTGGTTTGTGATGCCACTTCCCACCAGATGCGGGCATCCTCTCTCAACATATATGTGGCACAAGCCACTCTATCATAACCCTCTATCATCATGAAGTCCAGGATAGTAGTAATCATAGTCATCCATTGCTCGACCTTCAGTGGGTCAGGTCCTCCCTCAAAAGTTGGGGGATGCTGCTTCCGGAACCGCTCATACAATGGCTCCCACCTGTTCCCAACTGCTGCTAGCTGAATAACTAATGCCACTACAGGTGGCACAATAGGTGCAACACTCCCTGCTGGAGCCTGCTGTCGTAGAAGACGAATCTGTAATCGCGCTTGCATCTCTGCCATAATCTGCTGCCAGTTTTCAAGAACTGGCGGAGGAATCTGGCCCTGGTCATCACCCCCGGTCCCAGACCTAGTGCCGGCTAGTCGCGTAGATTTTCTTGGACGCATACTATCCAAGTCAATCTGCAATCAACGACTCGGCAGTCAGACCATGATGACTAGGTAAAAGCTTCTCCATAATCCACCAATGGAACATAATCGATCATAAATAATCAGGATATAGGCATTTATCCACATGCACCGGCATTGCTGATAAGCATGCCCCAACATCACCACACAACAGTTAAGATATAAACATTCATCCATACACAATATGCAGTTAATCATTAAGATGTTATTTACATGCATAACGATGCTAATAAGCATGCCTCAATATTTTCACACAGCAGTCAAGGGCCAGGACCTATCAGTATCTCATCTTTCCTATTAATTCAACTGATAACAACACTCATAATTCATTCTAGGCATACAAGCATATCAGCACATATACACATTACCAAACCCTGAGTCGAGCTTGTCTCTAACAACGAATGTACATGTTCAGCCGGTCTTCAGGAACCCTTAAACCTAGGACGCTCTGATACCAAGTTGTAACACCCTGAGTAGCCAAGACCGTTACACTGTGTATTTATAATAATGCGGGACTTGCTAATCAAGTCATTTAGTTTAAAACGTGTCATTGACAACATTAATGAACTAGGGTTAACAGGTTTTGGTCTTAAAATATATCTTTCTTATAAGTAAACGTTTTACACAAGGGATCCCAAAAGAAACAGTGTTTGAAAGTCAGTTTACAAAATTTCCAGAGTATAAAACAACCACTAGCCACTCTAAGGGCAAAACCAACGTTTATGGTTCTCATGTTCCTGTCTCCCCTCAACTGTGGCGGTCGAGCAGCTGATCATGTACATTCTGCTCTCAGAGCTCTTCGATTTAGGGCTGATCAAGCTTGCCCTTGCCTTTACCTGCACCACGTAGCACCCTTGAGCCAAGGCCCAGCAAGAAAACATAATATTATAGTGCAAACAATGATAACAACTGAATAATTCTTAAAGCATGTTCATACTTAGCATACCACGTTGGTCATATAATCCACAGACATAACAAGAGAATCAACAAACCAACACTCAGCTAATCAACACAACAAATTCATCAATCAATAATAATAATCAATCAAATGATAATTAGGGTCGACACCCTTAGGTCGCACCCTCTGTTTAATCCCACTGACTCCGGTCCGCTTAAACCGAGCTCAGTGAATAATAAGCTGTCCTGAGCTACTAGTGGCTGAGCCGCGCCCTGTGCGCCAATGTAAACTCCGACACTCTTAGGCCGTTTGTCTACTATTCACATGGCATAATACCACCCTTTATAAAGCATACAAGACAGGGAACTCTTAGTCCCATTATAAATCCACAACCGGGTGCAGTTCTCTTACCTTTAGTTTCCAAATGTACTGGTTACACGAGATGCCCTGTAATGCCCTGGTTACCCCAGAACAGTTACGGTGAACGGTGAACCGGAAATTTGACTCATTGCCTGAGTCCTTTGGTTAAAAACGTGATTTTAAGTGTTATTAACATGTTAAGGTGAAAACCAATAAAAAGGAAAGGATATGTTTTATTGATACATAAAACTGTTCATGGGCCCACAAGAACATTTACAAGTTATTTACAACTCAAAAAGGTCATTACTGTTCCAAAGTTTCAAACCCCGCCGACCTAAGCGGCAAAAATAGGGTAAACCCCTTGTTCCTCTGAGAACTCCTTGGCCGTGGTGGTCAAGTGGCCGCATATGTACACATCACCATCAAAGCTCTCCACTCAAGGCTAGGTGAGCTTTTCTTTTCCTTTACCTGCACCACATAGCACCCATGAGCCAAAGCCCAGCAAGAAAACATAACATTATATGTAAACATCATCAAATGATTATCATTATAATCACACTAAGCTTGATACGAACCATGCCAACAAGTGTGCGAAACCCGACACCAAATATGGAACAGCCACCAAGAACATACGAGATTGGAATGGAACCGCAACCCAATGCTTAGCCAAGCACGAACCTTGGTATGAGGAAGACGCCACAAACGGGGATGGAATCCGTTTGATAAGTCAGGATGAACGCCACAAGGAATCTCCTTGATAAGTTCAAAAGTTTCTTCAAGAACTCAAGAAGAAATAAACTCACAATTTCATTCAACATAATCTGGTTTTTCCAAATGTTTTGGCAGTCCTTATAAGGACGAAAATTACATGAAAACAAGACCCTTGGTCTTCCTAATGAAACCGAAAAATTAAGGACAGCCCCTTTGTCTTCCTAATGAAAACTGAAATTAAAGACAAGCCTTTTGTCTTCCTCATGAAAACCGAAAATTAAAGACAAAAGGACTATTGGACTCACACAAGTCAAATGTTTGACTTATCACAAAATAAACAAAGACTAAAAAACGTGATTAAAATAAAAAGACTCATGAAGATAAGACTCATGAAGCTCCTAAACTCAGTCAACTTTGATGAGTAAGACAAGTCTTTGTTCTCCTTCAATGTTGACCACGGTCTCCTCTTGTTTTAGGACTTTGTGGACTAGGCTGTTAAGTTCTTCCTTGAATCTCTTGGCTCGTGCCCTCGTCACTGGACCAACTGGAACTTGACTTGATACTTGGGTCTTGGTGTCCTCATCATTCCCCCCCTCTTTAGAAGGATTTGACCTCAAATCGTCACCTGCATCAAAAGGACTCAAATCAGAAACATTAAAAGTAGCACTAACATTATACTCACCTGGTAAATCGAGTCTGTAGGCATTGTCATTGATCCTTTCAAGTACTTGAAATGGACCATCTCCTCGAGGTAGCAATTTTGAACGCCTTTGTGTTGGGAATCGCTCTTTCCTCATGTGTAACCATACCCAATCACCGGGCTCAAAAACTTGCTTATGACGACCCTTGTTAGCTTGCTTAATGTATTGTTCAGTCCTTCTCTCTATGTTGAGTCGCGCCCTCTCATGGATTTTCTTCACAAATTCGGCCTTCTTCTCGCCATCTAAATTCAAATGCTCAGAAACAGGCAAAGGTGATAAATCCAAAGGAGTTAGAGGATTAAAACCATAAACAATTTCAAATGGTGAAAATTTAGTAGCAGAATGCATTGAACGATTATAAGCAAACTCAACATGTGGCAAACAATCTTCCCAAGTCTTAATATTTTTACTTATGATAGCCCTCAACAAGGTGGATAGGGTCCTATTAACTACTTCTGTTTGACCATCGGTTTGAGGGTGACAAGTAGTAGAAAATAATAGTTTTGTCCCAAGTTTTCCCCACAATGTTTTCCAAAAATAGCTTAAGAACTTAGCATCCCTATCTGATACAATTGTTCTAGGCATACCATGCAATCTCACAATCTCCCTAAAGAACAAATCTGCAACGTTAGAGGCATCATCAGTTTTATGACAAGGAATAAAATGAGCCATCTTAGAAAATCTGTCTACAACCACAAAGATTGAATCCCTCCCACGCTTACTTCTAGGTAAACCCAACACAAAATCCATTGAAATGTCAACCCATGGTGAACTAGGGATAGGTAGGGGTGTGTAAAGGCCATTTGGCTGAACTCTTGATTTAGCTTGTCTACAAGTGACACACCTACCACAAATTCGCTCAACATCTCGTTTCATGTGGGGCCAAAAGAAGTGCTCTTGCAACATAGCTAGGGTCTTAGCAACTCCAAAATGTCCCATCAACCCTCCCCCGTGGGACTCTCTAACTAGCAAATCTCTCACAGAACAATTAGGTACACACAACCTATGCTCCCTAAACAAGAAACCCTCATGCCTATAAAATTTTCCGTCAGCAGACTTTTCACAAACAGCATAAGTTTCCCCAAAATCATGGTCAGCAGAATACAACTCCTTTATGTGTTCAAACCCAAGAAATTTAGCATCAAGAGTAGAGATTAGGGCATACCTGCGAGAAAGGGCATTAGCAACCACATTCTCCTTACCTTGTTTATAGCGAATGACATAAGGAAATGTCTCAATGAACTCAACCCATCTTGCATGTCTCTTGTTGAGCTTGTGTTGGCCTTTCAAATGTTTCAAGGATTCATGATCTGTGCGAATCACAAACTCCTTTGGCCACAAATAGTGCTGCCATGTTTCTAAAGCACGCACTAGTGCATACAATTCTTTGTCATAGGTGGGGTAATTGAGGGCAGCCCCACTTAGCTTTTTGCTAAAGTATGCAAGCGGTCTCCCATCCTGCATAAGAACAGCGCCAATACCTATTCCAGAAGCATCACATTCAACTTCAAAAGTGTTAGAAAAGTTAGGCAACGCAAGTAAAGGAGCATGAGTAAGCTTGTATTTCAGTAGCTGAAATGCCTCCTCTTGAGCTTCACCCCATTTAAATATCACATTCTTTTTGATAACTTCTGTAAGTGGTGCGGCGATGGTGCTAAAATTTTTCACAAACCTCCTGTAGAAGCTAGCAAGTCCATGAAAACTTCTAACATTACCTATAGTTGTAGGGGTCGGCCACTCTTGGATGGCTTTGATCTTTTCTTCATCCACCTGAATACCTGTAGCACTTACAACAAAGCCTAGGAAAACAAGCTTATCGGTGCAGAAAGTACACTTACTGAGGTTAGCATATAAACTCTGTTTCCTAAGAACATCCAAAACAGAATGCAAATGCAAAACATGGTCATGTAAATTCTTACTATAAATAAGAATATCATCAAAATACACAACCACAAATTTTCCAATGAAAGCACGCAATACATGATTCATTAAGCGCATGAAAGTGCTAGGTGCATTAGTTAGTCCAAAAGGCATGACTAACCACTCATACAATCCATGTTTAGTTTTAAAAGCAGTTTTCCACTCATCCCCTTCTTTCATACGTATCTGATGATACCCACTTTTAAGATCAATTTTGGAAAACACACAAGAACCATGCAATTCATCTAACATGTCATCTAAACGAGGAATGGGATGTTGATATTTTACCGTTATATTGTTGATGGCTCGACAGTCAACACACATCCTCCATGTTCCATCCTTCTTGGGAACTAGAATCACTGGAACAGCACAAGGGCTCATGCTTTCTCTCACATGCTCTTTCTCCATCAATTCTTCAATTTGCCTTTGCAATTCCTTTGTTTCATCAGGATTACTTCTGTAGGCTGGTCGGTTTGGGATGGAAGCACCTGGAACAAAATCAATTTGATGTTCTATTCCTCGAACAGGTGGCAAACCATGTGGTACTTTCTCAGGAAACACATCCTCAAATTCCTGCAAAATAGACACAACAACACTTGGCAGCGAAGAATCAAGTTGGTTAGTATTTAAAAGAGCCTCCTTATACATGAGTAAAATCATGGGCTGTTTTGTACACAATGCTCTCTTAACCTCACTTTTTTTTTGCATAAAAATTATTTTGTTTTCTCTCACTTGATTCCACACTTTTCTCTCTTTGTCTCTCTTTTTCCTCACTCTCATTCTTCTTTTCAATCTCTTTTTGCTCACTCATTTTCTTTTTGTCACTCAATTTTTGCAACCTCACTTGATCTTCATACACTTGCTTTGGTGTCAAAGGCGCTAGAGTGATTGTTCGTTGACGGAATGTGAATGAATACTTGTTGGTGAAGCCGTCATGCTGCACCCGCCGATCAAATTGCCAAGGCCTTCCTAGAAGGAGGTGTCCAGCTTGCATGGGAACCACATCACACAACACCTCATCTTCATACTTGCCAATTCGAAATGATACCAGCACCTGTTTTGTAACCCTCACTTCACCACTATCATTCAACCACTGCAACTTGTATGGACAGGGATGCCTAAGAGTTGTAAGCCCCAGCTTGGCAACCATGGAAGCACTAGCAACATTAGTACAACTACCTCCATCAATAATGACACTACATACCTTGTCTCTCACATGACAACGAGTGTGAAAGATGTTCTCTCGCTGCACCTCTTCTTCCTCTTCTTTTGCTTGCAAATTCAGGACTCGCCTTGTGACTAGTGCAAGCATCTCACCAGATTCTGGCCCATACTCATTGTCAGAAGCATCTTCCAATGGTGGCATGTCAGCAAGATCATCTTCATCTTCAGAATCTATCTCTCCACTTTCTCGAATCACCATGACTCTCTTGTTTGGACACTGGCTAGCTATGTGTCCTCGCCCCTGACATTTGAAACACCTTATCTCACTAGAATGAGACTTAGTAGGAGTTGTTTTACCTTGAGGTGGTGTGGCTGTGGTGGCTGGTTTTGGTGTAGATGATGAAGTGGGTTGGTCTTCTTTCTTTGGATAGTTCGACCTCCAAGGTGTTGTACTTGGATTGTGTGGGCTCGGTCTTGACCTCGAACTTGAACTACCCTTCTTGAGCTGCCTCTCAACTTTGATTGCCATATGAACCAAATCCTCCAATTCCACATAATGGTGTAGCTCGATTGGGTCAGCAATCTCTCGGTTCAACCCATTCAAAAACCTTGCCATGGTTGCCTCCCGATCCTCTTCAACATTGGCTCTAATCATAGCCATCTCCATCTCCTTGAAATACTCATCAACACTTTTGTAGCCCTGACGAAGACCCTGCAACTTAAGGTAGAGATCTCGATAATAATGAGGTGGTACAAACCGTCGCCTCATCACCCTCTTCATGGCCTCCCATGTGTCAATAGAGCGATCTCCACTCCGCCTCCTGTTGATGCACAACTGATCCCACCAAACAATAGCATAATCAGTAAACTCAATGGCAGCAAGTTTTACCTTCTTCATGTCGGAGTAGTTGTGACAATCAAAAACTAGCTCCATTTTCTTCTCCCACTCAAGGTATGCTTCAGGATCACTCTTCCCCTGAAATGCCGGGATTCTCATTTTGATATTCCCCATATAATTATCTACCTGGTTCCTATCTTCTCTATTCCCACCATACCTCCTATGGTTACCCGTCGACATCCTATCAAACTCATCATCAGAAACTACCCCTTCTAAATCCCCTTCATTCTCATCCTCCCTTTGGTGCACCCTATTCCTCCTTGGTCTCCGTTGTGCCCTCTCTTCTACCCTATCCAACCGCTCATGTATTTTCTCACACTCCTCCCTCAACATCCTCCTCATCTCCCCCATTAAAGCTTCAATTTGTAGATTTGGAACTGTAGGTGGTGGAGCGTCATTGCCTGCATTTCTTTCTGTATTTTGTGACATGATGGAGAATCTGCAAAACAATAAGGTTAGACAATTTTAGAAAGGACCTCACTGCACTCCCTCACGTGTTTCACTCAAAGAAAATGGTCACTCAAGTACACTCGTGTTTGCACTCAATGGTGGCTTTTACCCTCAAATAAGCTCACACCTCTGCCTTTTTCCCCTCTATTTTCTTCTTTAAGCTCTTTGAAAACTAATGAAACAGTGATATGGAGTATTCAAGCAGCAAATCCAACCAAACAAACCAAACGAACACCGACGAAAACTGGTGAAAATGACGAAAAATGATGATTTTTGGAACACTTGTGTGGGGTTTTGGCAAAAAGGCCCCTAGACCATAGGGAACAAGAATAGAACAAATTTTTTTTTAAGGTTCGGATCCTCTTGATTTTTCCTTTCCTTTCTTCCCTTTTTTTTTTTATCTCTCAAATTTGATAACCCAGATACTCAATTTTTGAAAAGAAAAAAAAATTTGAACACCAAAGAACCAATCCGAAAACCAAGCAAATTGTGGTACTATAACAGATTCAAGAACACTCCCAATAACAGAAAACCAATATTCCCAAAATCCAATCTGTGATTCAAACAATAAGATCAAAACCAAAATAATTGGTGGCACTATAACAGTCTCAGATTCCACAACAAATAAAGGAACCAATTTAAACCAGGGATACAATTGAAACAAGGGAATTATCAATACCAATTTCGGATTTCACAACAAGAAGAAGAAACCCAAGGCAAAATTCGGATTTCAAAACAAAACAGCACTAGAAACTCAATGAAAATTCAGATTCTACAATTAGAACAAGAGAAAAACTCAAAGCCCTAATTCACGATTTCAACAAGCTTTAGAATAGTTTCTGATTTCACAACAAACAATTGGAACAAGGATATCAAGAACACGATTTGAACAAAGAAACAATCTGGAATAAAGAGATTTACTATAATGGTTTCAGATTTTTAGAAGGAAAACAAGAACAAAGACTAAGAAAATCAAGAACACGAATAGATAGATTTTTTTTTTTTTTTGATTTCAAAAACCCTAAAATTGAAATACAAATAGAATAGAAACACAAATGAAAAAAAAGGATAGGCCAAACCGGATGATCCTAATCTCTGATACCAACTGATACGAACCACGCCAACAAGTGTGACGAAACCCGACACCAAATATGGAACAGCCACCAAGAACATACGAGATTGGAATGGAACCGCGACCCAATGCTTAGCCAAGCACGAACCTTGGTATGAGGAAGACGCCACAAACGGGGATGGAATCCGTTTGATAAGTCAGGATGAACGCCACAAGGAATCTCCTTGATAAGTTCAAAAGTTTCTTCAAGAACTCAAGAAGAAATAAACTCACAATTTCATTCAACATAATCTGGTTTTTCCAAATGTTTTGGCAGTCCTTATAAGGACGAAAATTACATGAAAACAAGACCCTTGGTCTTCCTAATGAAACCGAAAAATTAAGGACAGCCCCTTTGTCTTCCTAATGAAAACTGAAATTAAAGACAAGCCTTTTGTCTTCCTCATGAAAACCGAAAATTAAAGACAAAAGGACTATTGGACTCACACAAGTCAAATGTTTGACTTATCACAAAATAAACAAAGACTAAAAAACGTGATTAAAATAAAAAGACTCATGAAGATAAGACTCATGAAGCTCCTAAACTCAGTCAACTTTGATGAGTAAGACAAGTCTTTGTTCTCCTTCAATGTTGACCACGGTCTCCTCTTGTTTTAGGACTTTGTGGACTAGGCTGTTAAGTTCTTCCTTGAATCTCTTGGCTCGTGCCCTCGTCACTGGACCAACTGGAACTTGACTTGATACTTGGGTCTTGGTGTCCTCATCAAAGCTCAAAGCTTTCAAACAAATGAGTGAATATCACTTGAGGTTCCGATAAACCATACTGAGTGACTGACAAGCAGATCACTAGTTCAAATTGAAGAGTGGCTGCTAGGTAAGCCACTAGCCTTCAAGCACTTATAATGTTCATTGAACTTGAGGTCGGTTCGGCATTAATGCTCTTTGAGTCATTCAATGCGGATAATCGATTAGATCTAATCTTTGTTGGCTTGCGTTAACACGCTAAGACCGTTCTGACTAATGAGTCAGCACAATGTGACCAGTGCCCAGTACCACTGCCGAACCTGACTAATAAGTCACAGCTTCACAGTTGATACTAACACCTTTGCCAAATCTGACTAATGAGTCAGTACCATGCACAAGTGAGCAACATATGCTAAGTATTCCACAATCAACTCATGTCCACATTTATTCAACCAACATGCCTCATGAATAACCATGCATGTCACAAATGGGGTGCAAGTTTTCTTACCTTTGATTCGAGCTAGAATGAACAAAAGAACGACCCTTGAGAACGGTTTAGCTTTTAGTCCTTTAGCGATTACCTAATCATAACACATTATAGGATACCATCAATAATCATGATAATCAAGGGTTTTCAAACCATTATCTAGCCTCCAGGAGATCAATCCAAACTAATCCAAGTAGTAGGGACTCTCCCGAGGCCTAAAACTAGGTTCCCGGGGTCAAAAACTTGTTGTGAAAATTATATGTGCAAGTGTACACAGTCCAACACAAGTAATATAATGATAAGTGAATCGTCTCCACAGGGATTGGTATTAAAAAGTTCAATGTAAACACCAATTAATTACAACTTAGAAATTTAAGAAACTGAATTGAGTGGTTGTTGAAACTAAAATAGAAGGAAAGAAATTACAATATGCTTAAAATTAACCACAAGTTCTAGAGAAATAACAACAAGAAGAATTATCAATGGAAAAATTGGACTTGAATAGCTAAATCCCCCTATGTCAAAAACTGCCCAGAATGTTATAGCATTAAATTTAGCAAATCGCACCAGAGTTAACTAGAATTCCCAATATGCTCACCAGATTTTTTCAAAACTCGTGAATATAGTTCTACCATCCAATCAAATATATTCCTATATCAAATCAGGCTTAAGAACACAAATAACAGCACCAATTCTCAAAATTTATGCAAGGTAAGTAAACTATTCCTATTCTACTCACTAAGAACAACCTAACAATGGTTATGATCTTGCATCATTCAAGTACAAACTATTACATTCAACCTTTCCAGAATTAAATCTAGCTTAATAATCTGCCATTGTTGGCCAAACAACAACAAACAATAATCATGAACAACACTTGAATGAACAATGGTGAATTTACGTAAATATGCATTTAAACTTTAATAACTATGACATAGGGTTCTTTAACCATTCAAGTCTCAAAAAGCTTAGCTCATAGCTAAATTAGTATCCAAAATCTGAAATGGAAAATTGATATCCATTAGTTCTAAAATAGCTATTCTAAATTAGGAAATACAAAAATTAAAGAAGAAGAGTAAATGGGACAAATCCGATATAGTTGGTGTGTGAATCCTCCTTGTCCTTCTCGTTCCCCTTCAACAATTGTACTTCTCTATATTTTTCTCTCTGTTTTTCTGTACTTTTTCTTCTGATGATAGTCCTCCAATGGCTGCTACCAAGGTGATACGGCTAGTACTCTCCTTTACTCCCAATTAGGGTAAAAACATGATGTCTCCAATTAGAAAGCCCACCTTATTTTCCTCCACTTAGGCCCACTAAATTGGACCACTTTTCTGCCCAAAATAACTCCAGCTGGCGCCATTTATGGACCCATGCCACCTGGCCACGAATTAAAAGGAAATGACACAGCTGCCTTTAATTTTCCACGTCAGCAAGTGAGCTCCAGCATGCTGCAGCATGAATTTAGCAATCTGGAAAGTTTCAGCTTTTGCTTCCAAACCAAACTTCCAATTTTTCTTCTTCAATCCTTCCATGGATAGCTTGATTCCCTTTTTTCACAGAAAACGATAACAAGATTAGTTATTTAATTTCAATTTAAACCCAAAACATTGCAAGATTCCAATATTAGATCAACTAATTATATAGATAGATAACAACTTAAAATTAACAAACAAACACCAAAATCATCACTCTTTTTATGAATAATTAAGTTTAAAAGTCAAATAAATAACTCTATATCATAGAGTTATCAGACACCATCAATAATCAAGAAAATCAAGGGTTTTCAAACCATTATCTAGCCTCCAAGAGATCAATCCAAACAAATCCAAGTAGTAGGGACACTCCCGAGGCCTAAAACTAGGTTCCCGGGGTCAAAACGAGCAAACGGGGAGAAAACAGGGCAAGGGCTGTGGCCCTAGCACCTTGGGCCGCGGCCCCCAAGGTTCTCTGAGGCAAGGGCCGCGGTACCCTCCAAAAAGGGCCGCGGCGCCCAGCAAGCACAAAAGCTTCACCTGCTTCTTCAAGGCAGGGCCGCGAAGCCCCAAGAACAGGGCCGCGACCCTTCACCCTGGGCCATTCCCAACCGCGTTTTTAACACTCCAAAGCCTCCAAAATCATACCTAAACATTCCCCAATCATCAAAAAAAAGTTTCCAAGCTTCCCCATGCATCAAAACCCTCAAAACCCAAGGTTCAAACGAATCGAAAACTCAACAATTCACAAAATCAATTCAAAGCTTAGAAACTCGGAAAAACTCAAAACTTAAACTTTGATTAGCTTCGATTAGGTTGTTCTCTATCAAATCCTTCAACCAAGAAGCTTCTAATCTTTCATAGGATCGCTATGCCTCGATCCTCACTTGATTATGGCTCCTAGAACTTAAGATTTCGTCAAAAATGCTTCGGGTGGCGAAAATGAACTAACGAAGGAGAACGAGAGATTTTCTTATCGTACGTTCTATCTGACAGTTACTTCAAGCTTAAGTAACCTCAAATAAAACCTAATGCTCGGGGTCCCAAAAAAAATACCCCCAGGGACATTATAGTCAAAACCTCCAGAATTTCACCCTGATCTCAAATATTCCCAATTTATCATCAAATAAACATTCCTATTACCCCAAAATTGACCCCGTTATGACAAAACCGCTAATCCACTAAAAATAACCGTCTCATGCCGAATCGCTCGAATATATCTCCATAATAATGGAATCTCATTCACAAATCACATCATGCACCCAAATACACAAATTACCCTCAATGGGCCGAATTATCAAAACAGCATAATATATCAAATGTGGACCCACATGCATGCATATATCATTATATCATAATATAATTCACATAGACATGCATAAAATCATTTAATGGCGTAATTAAACAATTACGGCCCTCCCGGCCTACTAAACCGCCGCTAAACCATATCGGAGAATTCGGGGCATTACATGCCTCTTGAGCACGATCCGTTTCCCGAGCCCTTAGCTTATATACCTAGGCACAACCAAGATAAGGGATACCATTAATAATTGTAAAAGGGCTTCTAAATAAGGTTCTAGTCTGTGGAACATCAAATTCCACCAAACACAGTAGTAGATTCCACCCCGAGCACCCTAGGTTAAATTCCCATGATTAAAATCCCAAAAACCCAAATTTCCTTAAGGGCCACGGCTTAAGCTTCCTATGCCACGACATGGCCCCCAAACAGAAGCCCATCCATGCCCAGAACTAGACACGGGCCACGACCCTACACTATGTGTATTAGTATGCATGTAGGCCCTGATTAGGTTATAAGGGCATATTCGTAATTTTGGCCCATTGAGGGCATACATGTAAATATCTGTGATAAAATGTTGAGACCACATTATTATGTGGATATATTTGTAGCTTGTGACTCAAGGCGATCCTAGCAAGCGGTTTAGCAGGAAAGTCACAGCGGGGATTTATACCCGGCTCGGGGTGAGTCTAGGGGTATATCTGGGGATTTAGAGAATATATTGGAGACTATTTGTTATTGAGGAAAGTATTTGGTGATTAGTTAAGTGTCGGGATGTAAGTGGAAATTACTAGGGACACTCGAGGAATTAGCGGGAACCTTGGTGTGCTTTAAGGCTTAGGAATTAATGGGAGGGCAAAATGGTCATTTGACTGAAAATAGATAAATGTTAATTGCCTTTTTTAGTTTTAGTGGACGCTGTAGAAAGTTTCAGAAGTTAAAAGAAAGAGAAGAGAAGGAAAGAAAGAAGGAAAAACAGGGGACTCTTTCTCTTTGTCGGTTTGGCCATACTTCACCATTCTTTGTGATTTTTGGAGCTGGAATCCCAGAGTAAGATCAGGTTGGAGCTTAGGGCTAAAGGCCTTGGTGAAGCTAAAAGAGTTAGCAGGTTTTGGATTTGCTCATAATGAACAAATTATATCCGGTCTTGTTTCTACTTTTCCAGTTATTTTAGATACAATTTTTAAATATTGGATCTTTCGTTATTTAAATCGTGTATCTCCGTCACTTGTAGTGATTTATCATTCAATGAATGATTGAAAAATGATCGACTGATCAAATTATATATAATGTTTGTTACTTTGTACATTAGCAAAACAGTCAAAACTGTACTTATTCTTTCTACCCACCCGGGAGATTCCTTCAATATTCCAGTAAAATTATTTCAGTAAATCTAAATAGCAGAATCATAGATAGGAAACTATACTAGCCACTCAATTGAGGTAAGCTTCAAGATTTCCTGATGTGTTTTTCTGAGTTTTATTGAGATGGTTTCTAAGCTTGAGTTTTGGATGGAATAAAGGGAATCAAGCTTGAGGAGTTGAAGGGCTTGAGCCTGGTTGGATGCTAGAGATAACTTAGGGTCGGAATTCTCCATAGAAGGTAACAAATTATGGCTTTGAAGTTCTAAGTTCCTGAGTTTCTTATTGAATCCTTGAGTTCTTGAGTTCAATGTTTATTTTCTTAGTTTGATGATGCATGTGGTTAAGTATTGTGTTATTGGGTTGTGTGGGATGAGTTATAGGTGGTGGTAGACTCAATTTGGTGTGTAGTTGAGGTTTGGAAGGGTTTTAGAGGTTTTGGTTCGAGGAAAATCGAAGGAAGAAAAACTGGGTGTTGCTGGTCTGTGACTAGCACTGTAGCGCTAGCCTTTGGGCGGTATAGCGCTAGGCTTGGGTTTCATGGCGCCTCTGGCTCTGCTTGTAGCGCTATAGCGCCCTCTTTGTAGCCCTACCCTGTGTCCAGAAGAGGGTTTTTGGGTTATTTCTTAGGGTTTTCGCCCAGGGGCTCGGGGTTTGATTCCACCACCCCGTTTGGTGGAATTAGGGCTTCCCAAGGGCTCGGGATGAGTCCCGAGGTTAGGTTTTAAAATTGTGGTTTGGTGATGATTCTAATTTGTGGCTGTGACTAGGTGTATGCTAGGGCTCGGAAGGGATCGTGCTTGAGGGTTGATCTCGATGAATAAAGCTAGTGGAATCAAAGGTAATAAAATTGCACCCGGATATGTGATTGTGTTGGGACTAAGTGCTCCCTATATCTGTATAATGTCATAGATGGTATTATGCCATGGGACATGTGATAAATGGCCTACGAGTGTCGTAATCAATATTTGCGCACAGGGCGCGGCTCGGCCACTGGTAGCTGAGGACAGCTTAATATTCACTGAGCTCGGTTTGAGCGGGCCAGGGTCAGTGGGATAAACAGAGGCTGCGGCCTAAGGGCATTAACCCTGGTTATCATATGTGATTTGATTATTGATATGAAATGATGTATTTAGTATGTGAATATCTGGAATGTTGAGTATATGAGTATACTGTATGAATTATCTGGTTGTTTATTTGATGATTATGCTCTGTCATAGTGTTTTCTTGCTGGGCCTTGGCTCACAGGTGCTACGTGGTGCAGGTAAAGGCAAGAGCAAAGTGGACTAGTCCTGAGTTGGAGAGCTTTGGGGCTGAATGTACATAGTCAGCTGATCGGCTGCCACGGCCGAGGAGTGATACAGGACGGGGTGAACCTAAATGTCTATTTTGCCCTTAGAGTTGCTAGTAGCGGTACATTTGTTATGAATTTTGTGAACTGTCTTTTATCTTTACTACTTTTGGGATCCCATGTAGAATGTTTGATTATAAGAAATGAAACTTTTGAGACCGAAATCTTTTAACCCTAGTGTAACTTTAGTTATTATAACACGTTTCCAACTAAATGACTTAGTTAGCATGTATCACACATTTGTAAGCACACAGTGTAACGGTCTTGGCTATCCAGGGCGTTACAACTTGGTATCAGAGCGTCCTATGTTTAAGGGTTCCTGAAGACTGGTTGGACATGTACTTTCGCCGGAAAAGACAAGCTTGACTCAGGGTTTGGTAATTGTGTATATGGTTATATGCTTAGATGAATAGAATGGAATATGACTGTTGATATCTGCTTGATTAATAGGGAGCATGAGACACTGATAGGGCCTGGCCCTTGACTATAGCATGATGAGATTGAAGCGTGCTGATTAGCATCGCTATTGCATGTGAATGAATATTTGGATAATGGTTTGCATATTGAGTATATGTGGTTAATTGCCTAAATTGAATTCATATGTCATATCTGTTTATTGGCTTGTAGGAAGCATGATAAAGTGTGAGTATACTTGGTTGTAATAAGAACTCGATAGCTAAATGTATCGTATTGTGGATCTGTGCTTAATATGTTTTATGTGTGCATGATAACCATGGTTATTTGGACCTAGCTTTGGATTGGTTCAGAGTGTGAATCTCAGGGTTGAGGAGTTTAGTCAGCAGTGGCGGATGAACTCAAATGGTTTGCGCCTAGAATGGTTAAGTGGATTTGGCATTGTTTTATAGGGGGATTGCAGATAATAGCTGGAGTTGGAGACCTCCATCTATCCCTGAAAGCTGCAGCAGATGATCGCAAGTATGTGGGTAAGCTGTGGGGTTTAATAGCTGAGACTAGGTAGAAGAACAACGAACTTCTCTGGGAAAAGAGCTGTATTGTATGCTTTGACAGCGAGGTTATCAATGTTGGTTTATTGTGAGATTATAGACGGATAAGGGCATTTTATGGAAGGCCTAAAAGGTGTTATCCCCTGGTTTTGAGGAATGTTTGGATTGCTTAAGAATTGGTCGGAAGATGGGCAAAGTTAATTCCATCCTTGGTTATATGGAGATGAGAGGTCATGATTAAGGGGTTGTGTTAAGTATTTGTGGTAGAAGAATGCCCGGAAATGGTACTCGGATCGAGACATTGGCATGATGGGTTGGAAAGAACTCAGATGATGAATTGATAAAAGAGGTTATAAAGACATGGTTTGAGCTGTGGGAGTTTGATGAGGACACCAAGACTAAAAATCCAAGTCAAGTTCCAGTTGATCCAAGTCAAGAGGGGAGGAATGATGAGGACACCAGTTTAGGAGCTTGATCAATATTTAGCTTCCTGTAATGAGTCTTTTTATTTTTAATCACGTTTTTTATTTAGTCTTTGTTTATTTTGTGATAAGTCAAACATTTGACTTGTGTGAGTCCAATAGTCCTTTTGTCTTTAATTTTCAGTTTTTATTAGGAAGACAAAGGGTTGTCTTTAAATTTCAGTTTTCATTAGGAAGACAAAGGGTTGTCTTTATTTTTCGGTTTCATTAGGAAGACAAAAGGCTTGTCTTTAATATTTCGGTTTTTAGGAAGACAAATGGGCTTGTATTGATGTAATTTTCGGCTATATAAGGCCTTGAAAACATTTTGGAAAAAATCAGATTTTGATGAAATGAAAATTTGTGAGTTTTCTTCTTGAGTTCTTGAAGAGACTATCCGAACTTATCAAGGGTATCCCTTGTGGCGTTCAATCCGACTTATCAAACGGATTCCCATCCCCGTTTGTGGTGTCTTCCTCATACCAAGGTTCGTGCTTGGCTAAGCATTGGGTCGCGGTTCTTCATTCCCATTTCGTGTGTTCTTGGTGGCTGTGCCATATTTGGTGTCGGGTTTCATCACAGGTTGGTGTAGTTCGTATCAGTTGGTATCAGAGATTAGGATCATCCGGTTTGGCCTATCCTTTACTTTGTGTTTTTTTTTTCTATTCAATTCGTGTTCTTATATTAGGATTTCTGAAATAAAAAAAAAAAAAATCTATCTATTCGTGTTCTTGATTTTCTTAGTCTTTGTTCTTGTTTTCCTTCTAAAAATCCGAAACCATTATAGTTAATCTCTTTATTCCAGATTGTTTCTTTGTTCAAATCGTGTTCTTATTTCCTTGTTTCAATTGTTTTCTTTGTTTCCCTTATTTGTTGTGAAATCCGAAACTATGCTAGAACTTGTTGATTTATGAATTTCCTTGTTTCCTTGTTCCAATTGTCATTAACCAAATAATCTGTTTTCTTTGTTTCAATTTCCCCTAATTTGTTTTCTTTTTGTTTCTGAATTCGTGAATTAGGGTTCTTATTGTAAAAACCGAATTTTCATTGAGTTCCTCTTGTTTGGTTGTGAAATCCGAAAGTTCTTTGGGTTTCTCTTGTTCTTATTGTGCAATCCAAATTGGGATTGAGTTCCCTTGTTCTTATTGTGAAATCTGAATTAGGATTGGGTTTTCTCTTGTTCTTGTAGTGAAATCTGAATTGAGATTGGGTTTTATCTTGTTCTTATGGTGAAATCTGAGTTGGGATTGAGTTTCACTTATTCTTATTGTTAAATCCGAAAGTGGGTTGGGTTTTCTCTTTTCTTTTTGTGAAATCCGAATCTGCATTGTTTCTCTTTTCTTTTTGAGTCTCCAATGTTTCTCTTGTGAAAGCCGATTCATTTTGCTTTCAAATTCATTCCTTGCATCTGCATTTGAGAAATCAAAGAAAAGAAAGAAGAAGAAAACCAAGAGGATCCGAACTAAAAAAAAAAAAAAAAAGTCTGGAAACCCGTCTTAAAATTTTTTGTTCTATTCTTGTTCCCTATGGTCTACCGTTTTGCCAAAACCCCACACAAGTGTTCCAAAAAATCATCGTTTTTTCGTCATTTTTCACCAGTTTTCGTCGGTGTTCGTTTGGTTTGTTTGGTTGAATTTGCTGCTTGAATACTCCATATTACTGTTGGATTAGTTTTGAAAGAACTTAAAGAAGAATACGAGTGGAAAAAGGCAGAGGTGTGAGCCTATTTGAGGGTAAAAGCCATCATTGAGTGCAAACACGAGTGGACTTGAGTGACAATTTTTGAGTGAAAACACGTGAGGGAGTGTGGTGAGGTCTTTTCTCCATAATATTCTAACCTTATTTTGCAGATTTCCATCATGGCACAAAATCCAGAGAAAGATGCAAGCAATGATATTCCGCCACTTGAAGTTCCAAATCTGCAAATGCAAGCACTAATTGGGGAGATGCGAAGGATGATGAGGGCGGAGTGTGAGCAAATACATGAAAGGTTGGATAGGGTAGAAGAAGGAACACAACGGAGGCCACGGAGGAATAGGGTGTACCAAAGGGAGGATGAGAATGAAGGGGATTTGGAAGGGTTAGTTTCTGATGAAGAGTTTGATAGGATGTCGGCGGGTAACCATAGGAGGTATGGTCGGGATAGAGAAGCTAGGAACCAGGTAGATGATTATTTAGGAAATATAAAGATGAGAATTCCAGCATTTCAGGGGAAGAGCGATCCTGAGGCATACCTTGAGTGGGAAAAGAAGATGGAGTTAGTTTTTGATTGTCACAACTACTCCGACATGAAGAAGGTAAAACTAGCTGCCATTGAGTTTACTGATTATGCTATTGTTTGGTGGGATCAGTTGTGCATCAACAGGAGGCGGAGTGGAGATCGTCCTATTGACACATGGGAGGCAATGAAGAGGGTGATGAGGCGACGGTTTGTACCACCTCATTATTATCGAGATCTATATCTTAAAAGCAGGGCCGTCGTCAAGGTTCCAAGAGTGTTGATGAGTATTACAAGGAGATGGAGATGGCTATGATTAGAGCCAACGTTGAAGAGGATCGGGAGGCAACCATGGCAAGGTTTTTGAATGGTTTGAACCGAGAGATTGATAATCCAATTGAGCTACACCATTATGTGGAATTGGAAGATTTGGTGCATATGGCAATCAAAGTTGAGAGGCTGCTCAAGAGGGGTAGTACAAGTTCAAAGCCAAGACCGAGCCCACACCATTCAAGTGCAACACCTTGGCAGTCGAACTATCCAAAGAAGGAAGAAGACCAACCTACTTCATCCTTTACACCAAAACCAGCCACGACCCCTCAAGGTAAAACAGCCCCTACTTCGTCCCGTTCTAGTGAGATAAAGTGTTTCAAATGTCAGGGGCGAGGACACATAGCTAGCCAATGTCCAAACAAGAGAGTTATGGTGATTCGAGAAAGTGGCGAGCTCGATTCTGAAGATGAAGATCTTGCTGACATGCCACCATTGGAAGATGTTTCTATCGATGATGAGGAGTTTGGGGCAGAATCTGGTGAGATGCTTGCACTAGTCACACGACGAGCCTTAAATTTGCAAGCAAAAGAAGAGGAAGAAGAGGTGCAGCGGGAGAACATCTTTCACACTCGTTGTCATGTGAAAGACAAGGTGATGAGGACACCAAGACTAAAAATCCAAGTCAAGTTCCAGTTGATCCAAGTCAAGAGGGGAGGAATGATGAGGACACCAGTTTAGGAGCTTGATCAATATTTAGCTTCCTGTAATGAGTCTTTTTATTTTTAATCACGTTTTTTATTTAGTCTTTGTTTTGTGATAAGTCAAACATTTGACTTGTGTGAGTCCAATAGTCCTTTTGTCTTTAATTTTCGGTTTTTATTAGGAAGACAAAAGGTTGTCTTTAAATTTCAGTTTTCATTAGGAAGACAAAGGGTTGTCTTTATTTTTCGGTTTCATTAGGAAGACAAAAGGCTTGTCTTTAATATTTCGGTTTTTAGGAAGACAAAGGGGCTTGTATTGATGTAATTTTCGGCTATATAAGGCCTTGAAAACATTTGGAAAAAAAGATCAGATTATGTTGAATTAAATTGTGAGTTTATTTCTTCTTGAGTTCTTGAAGAAACTTTTGAACTTAACAAGGAGATTCCTTGTGGCGTTCATCCTGACTTATCAAACGGATTCCATCCCCGTTTGTGGCGTCTTCCTCATACCAAGGTTCGTGCTTGGCTAAGCATTGGGTCGCGGTTCCATTCCAATCTCGTATGTTCTTGGTGGCTGTTCCATATTTGGTGTCGGGTTTCATCACAATGTTGGTGTGGTTCGTATCACAAGGTATGCAGTGTGATTATTGATGGAGGTAGTTGTACTAACGTTGCTATTTCTTCCATGGTTGAGAAGCTGGGGCTCCCAACGCTTAAACATCCTTGTCCATACAAGTTGCAGTGGTTGAATGATAGTGGTGAAGTGAGGGTTACAAAACAGGTGCTGGTATCATTTCGAATTGGCAAGTATGAGGATGAGGTATTGTGCGATGTGGTTCCCATGCAAGCTGGACACCACCTTCTAGGAAGGCCTTGGCTATTTGATCGGCGAGTCCAGCATAATGGCTTCACCAACAAGTACTCATTCACGTTCTGTGAACGAACAATCACTCTAGCTCCATTGACGCCAAAGCAAGTATATGAAGACCAAGTGCGGTTGCAAAAATTGAGTGATAAAAAAAAATTGAGTGAGCAAAAGAAGGAGAGTGAAAAGATGAATGAGAGTGAGAAAAAAAAGAGACAAAGAGAGAAAAGGGTCGAATCAAGTGAGAGAGAAAAGAAAGAGAAAAGTTCGATCAATGAGGGAAAATTAGAGAGAAAACAAAATAATTTTTATGCAAAAAAAAAGTGAGGTTAAGGAGGCTCTTTTAAACACTAACCAACTTGATGCTAACAAGCAGGTTTTTGATCCCGGTGATTGGGTATGGTTACACATGAGGAAAGAGCGATTCCCAGCACAAAGACGTTCCAAATTGCTACCTCGAGGAGATGGGCCGTTTCAAGTGCTAGAAAGGATCAATGACAATGCCTACAGACTCGATTTACCAGGTGAGTATACTGTTAGTGCTACTTTTAATGTTTCTGATTTGAGTCCTTTTGATGCAGGTGACGATTTGAGGTCAAATCTTTCTCAAGAGGGGGGGAATGATGAGGACACCAAGACTAAAAATCCAAGTCAAGTTCCAGTTGATCCAAGTCAAAAGGGGAGGAATGATGAGGACACCAGTTTAGGAGCTTGATCAATATTTAGCTTCCTGTAATGAGTCTTTTTATTTTTAATCACGTTTTTTATTTAGTCTTTGTTTATTTTGTGATAAGTCAAACATTTGACTTGTGTGAGTCCAATAGTCCTTTTGTCTTTAATTTTCAGTTTTTATTAGGAAGACAAAGGGTTGTCTTTAAATTTCAGTTTTCATTAGGAAGACAAAGGGTTGTCTTTATTTTTCGGTTTCATTAGGAAGACAAAAGGCTTGTCTTTAATATTTCGGTTTTTAGGAAGACAAATGGGCTTGTATTGATGTAATTTTCGGCTATATAAGGCCTTGAAAACATTTTGGAAAAAATCAGATTTTGATGAAATGAAAATTTGTGAGTTTTCTTCTTGAGTTCTTGAAGAGACTATCCGAACTTATCAAGGGTATCCCTTGTGGCGTTCAATCCGACTTATCAAACGGATTCCCATCCCCGTTTGTGGCGTCTTCCTCATACCAAGGTTCGTGCTTGGCTAAGCATTGGGTCGCGGTTCTTCATTCCCATTTCGTGTGTTCTTGGTGGCTGTGCCATATTTGGTGTCGGGTTTCATCACAGGTTGGTGTAGTTCGTATCAGAGTTGGTAGGCTTATAAGCTTGATTTGGAATGCTAAGGTAACAACAGTGCATGACAATGAGTTTTGTAAGTTGGGTAGCTCATTTTGAGAAATTGATACAAGCGGATGTGGTTGGAAATGATGACCCATTTAAGGATTAAACTCTGGAATGGTCCAGAGCGTTTGGGCCGCTCCGATGTAAGAACTCATCATCTGCATTTGGCTAGCAGAGAGGGCCATGTTATTTGAAGATCTGTGGAATGAGGTATAGAGCATGAGTGCCGGAGTTGCAGATGGCGGTGCTTCCATTGGTAAAGTTAGTAAGGACAGATTCTCGATAATCAAGTAGAAGAACCCTGGATAGTTCTATGGCTCATGGTTTTGTCAGGAAGGGGAAATCTGATTTGCAAGATAATCGCCAGGATAGTGATGGGAACCAGTGAGGTTATTTATTATGCACCTGAGGCAGGATATGACACCTGGGAGGATGTCGGGTGAGGGCATGACTTCTACATGGAGAGATTCGATATGTTAGGATGGATTCCCATGGATAGGGGATGGAAGATTGGAATGTCTTGTTACATTTTAAGTCGGGGCTAGCTCCCCGGAGCTGATCAGCTAATAAGATAGTTTATGTTTGTGGTTATATAACGAGCTGGAAGAGTTCAGTGTTGAGAATGTCCCAAGAAAGATTCAGTTATAGAGAATATGCCTCAAGGGTACCATGCGAGGGACTAACGACACTAGTATTTGTTGAGAAGAAGCAGGTAGACACTTCTGGAAGGGGAAATGGAATACAAGTAATAGAGTGGTTCGTGGGAGAGCAATAAGCCTCGTCATGTGGAAGCCTTGATTCAAAGTGAGAGATAATTTGTTAAGAGACAACCATGGATTATAGGGGATATCATTTGGAGTACTTTAGTTGGACTGAATGGAAACTAAACTGATCATTAAGGATCCAAATAGATATACAAGGAAAGATTGGGTACGCTTCAGAATTCGGCTGCAGATAGGTTCGGTATCAGGGACACTATGGAGGATGATAATGGTTTGACAGGAAGGATTACTGGAGCTGTCGAATAAGTTTGAACTCGGGATGGATCAGTTATGATGAGGACACCAAGACTAAAGATCCAAGTCTAGTTCCAGTTGGTCTGGTGACGAGGGCGCGAGCCAAAAGACTCAGTTTAGGAGCTTGATGAGTCTTATTGTATTTTGTCATCTTGTATTTTTTATTTAGTCTTTGTTTATTTTGTGAAAAAGTCAAACACTTGACTTGTGTGAGTCCAAGAGTCCTTTTGTCTTTAATTTTCGGTTTTCATTAGAAAGACAAAAGGCTTGTCTTTAATTTCGGTTTTCATTAGGAAGACAAAAGGCTTGTTTTTTTTTTATTTCAGTTTTGCTTTAGGAAGACAAAGGGGCTTGTCTTGATGTAATTTTCGCCTATATTAGGCCTTGAAAACATTTGGAAAAAAAATCAGATTTTGATGAAATGAAAATTTGTGAGTTTTCTTCTTGAGTTCTTGAAGAGACTATCCGAACTTATCAAGGGTATCCCTTGTGGCGTTCAATCCGACTTATCAAACGGATTTCCATCCCCGTTTGTGGCGTCTTCCTCATACCAAGGTTCGTGCTTTGCTAAGCATAGGGTCGCGGTTTACCATTCCAAATTTCGTGTGTTCTTGGTGGTTGCCATATTTGGTGTCGGGTTTCATCACAGTGTTGGTGTGGTTCGTATCAGTTGGTATCAGAGCTTAGGATCATCCGGTTTGGCCTATCCTTTTTCATTTTTTTTTCTATTCAGTTCGTGTTATTATATTAGGATTTCTGAAAAGAAAAAAAAAAATCAATTCGTGTTCATCTAGTCGTGTTTTTCTATTCTAGAGCTTGTTAATTTCCTTGTTTCAATTGTTTCCTTGTTTCCCTTATTTGTTGTGAAATCTGAAACTATTCTAGAGCTTGTTGATTTCCTTATTTCAATTGTTTCCTTGTTTCAATTATTTCTTTATTTCCAAAGTTTCCATTATTTCTTTGTGAAATCCCTTGAAATCCGAAACTAGTCTACACAAAGTTTCAATTCCTTTGTAATCCCCTATTTTGTTTTCTTTTCGTGTTGAAATCGTGAATTAGGGTTCTTAACGTGAATTAGGGCTTTGAGTTTTTCTCTTGTTCTAATTGTGGAATCTGAATTTTCTTTGAGTTTCTCTTGCTGTTTTGTTTTGAAATCCGAATTTTGTCTTGGGTTTCTCTTGTTCTTGTTGTGAAATCCGAATTTGGTATTGATAACTCCCTTGTTTCAATTGTGTCCCTGGTTTCAATTGGTTCCTTTATTTGTTGTGGAATCCGAGACTGTTATAGTGCCACAAATTATTTTGGTTTTGATCTTATTGGTTGAATCACAGATTGGATTTTGGGAATATTGGTTTTCTGTTATTGGGAGTGTTCTTGAATCTGTTATTGTACCACAGTTTGCTTGGTTTTCGGATTGGTTCTTTGGTGTTCAAAACTTTTCTTTTCAAAAATTGAGTATCTGGGTTATCAAATTTGAGAGATAAAAAAAAACAAAAAGGAAGAAAGAAAAGGAAATTTCAAGGGGATCCAAACTCTAAAAAAAAAAAAAAAAAACAAAAAAAGAGTCTGGAAACCTCTCTTAAAAAAATTTGTTCTTGATCCCTATGGTCTAGAGGCCTTTTTGCCAAAACCCCACACAAGTGTTCCAAAAATCATCAATTTTCGCCAATTTTTCATCGGTTTTCGTTTGGTTTGTTTGGTAGGATTGGCTGCTTGAATCCTCCATGATATTGTGTGATTAGTTTTGAAAGAACTTAAAGAAGAATACAAGTGGAAAAAGGCAGAGGTGTGAGCCTATTTGAGGGTAAAAGCCATTGAAATTGAGTGAAACACGAGGGGATTTGAGTGAAATATATTGTTCAAGCGAAACACGTGAGGGAGTGTGGTGAGGTCTTTTCTCCATATTATTCTAACCTTATTTTGCAGATTTCCATCATGGCACAAAATCCAGAGAAAAATGCAAGCAATGATATTCCGCCACCTGAGGTTCCAAATCTACAAATGCAAGCACTAATTGGGGAGATGCGAAGGACGATGAGGGCGGAGTGTGAGCAGATACATGAGAGGTTGGATAGGGTAGAAGAGGGAACGCAATGGAGGGCACGGAGGAATAGGGTGCAACAACGGGATGTTGAGGGTGAAAGAGAGTTTGATGGGGGCGATTTAGAGGAAGAATATGATGGGATGTCAGAGGGTAACCATAGGAGGTATGGCCGAGATAGGGAAGCTAGGAACTGGGTAGACAATAATTTGGGAAATATCAAGATGAGAATCCCCGCCTTTCAAGGCAAGAGTGATCCTGAGGCATACCTTGAGTGGGAAAAGAAGATGGAGTTGGTTTTCGATTGTCACAACTACTCTGACATGAAGAAGGTAAAACTAGCTGTCATTGAATTTACTGATTATGCTATTGTTTGGTGGGATCAATTGTGCATCAATAGGAGGCGAAATGGAGATCGTGCCATTGACACTTGGGAGGCTATGAACAGGGTGATGAGGCGACGGTTTGTACCATCTCAATATTATCGAGATCTATACCTTAAGTTGCAGGGTCTTCGTCAAGGTTCCAAGAGTGTTGATGAGTATTACAAGGAGATGGAGATGGCTATGATTAGAGCCAATGTTGAAGAGGATCGGGAGGCAACCATGGCAAGGTTTTTGAATGGGTTGAACCGAGAGATTGCTAATACAATTGAGCATACCATTATGTGGAATTGGAAGATTTGGTGCATATGGCACTCAAAGTTGAGAGGCAGCTCAAGAGGGGTAGTACAAGTTCAAAGCCAAGACCGAGCCCACACAATTCAAGTGCAACACCTTGGCGGTCAAACTATCCAAAGAAGGAAGAAGACCAACCTACTTCATCCTTTACAGCAAAACCATCCACGAACCCTCAAGGTAAAACAGCCCCTACTTCGTCCCATTCTAGTGAGATAAAGTGTTTCAAATGTCAGGGGCGAGGACACATAGCTAGCCAATACCCAAACAAGCGAGTTATGGTAATTCGGGATAATGGGCAGATAGATTTCGAAGAAGAAGATGCTCTTGATGACATGCCGCCATTGGAGGACGCTTCTATGGGTAGTGAGGAGTTTGGGGCAGAATCTGGTGAGATGCTTGCACTAGTCACATGACGAGCCTTAAATTTGCAAGCAAAAGAAGAGGAAGAAGAGGTGCAGCGGGAGAACATCTTTCACACTCGTTGTCATGTGAAAGACAAGGTATGTAGTGTGATTATTGATAGTGGTAGTTGCACTAACGTTGCTAGTTCTTCCATGGTTGAAAAGCTGGCGCTCCCAACGCTTAAACATCCTCGTCCATACAAGTTGCAGTGGTTGAATAATAGTGGTGAAGTGAGGGTTACAAAACAAGTTCTGGTATCATTTCGAATTGGAAAATATGAGGATGAGGTATTGTGCGATGTGGTTCCAATGCAAGTTGGACACCTCCTTCTAGGAAGGCCTTGGCTATTTGATCGCCGAGTCCAGCAGGATGGCTTCACCAACAAGTACTCATTCACGTTCCGTCAACGGACAATCACTCTAGCTCCATTGACGCCAAAGCAAGTATATGAAGACCAAGTGAGGTTGCAAAAATTGAGTGATAAAAAAAAATTGAGTGAGCAAAAGAATGAGAGTGAGAAAAAAGAGAGACAAAGAGAGAAAAGGGTCGAATCAAGTGAGAGAGAAAAGAAAGAGAAGAGTTCGATCAATGAGGGAAAATTAGAGAGAAAAAAAAATAATTTTTATGCAAAAAAAAGTGAGGTTAAGGAGGCTCTTTTAAACACTAACCAACTTGATGCTAACAAGGGTCGACACAAGCAGGTGATTGGGTATGTGTACACATGAGCAAAGAGCGATTCCCAGCACAAAGACGTTCCAAATTGCTACCTCGAGGAGATGGTCCGTTTCAAGTTCTAGAAAGGATCAATGACAATGCCTACAGACTCGATTTACCAGGTGAGTATACTGTTAGTGCTACTTTTAATGTTTCTGATTTGAGTCCTTTTGATGCAGGTGACGATTTGAGGACAAATCCTTCTCAAGAGGGGGGGAATGATGAGGACACCAAGACTAAAGATCCAAGTCTAGTTCCAGTTGGTCTGGTGACAAGGGCGCGAGCCAAAAGACTCAGTTTAGGAGCTTGATGAGTCTTATTGTATTTTGTCATCTTGTATTTTTTATTTAGTCTTTGTTTATTTTGTGAAAAAGTCAAACACTTGACTTGTGTGAGTTCAAGAGTCCTTTTGTCTTTAATTTTCAGTTTTCATTAGGAAGACAAAAGGCTTGTCTTTAATTTCGGTTTTCATTAGGAAGACAAAAGGCTTGTTTTTTTTTATTTCGGTTTTGCTTTAGGAAGACAAAGGGACTTGTCTTGATGTAATTTTCGCCTATATTAGGCCTTGAAAACATTTGGAAAAAAAATCAGATTTTGATGAAATGAAAATTTGTGAGTTTTCTTCTTGAGTTCTTGAAGAGACTATCCGAACTTATCAAGGGTATCCCTTGTGGCGTTCAATCCGACTTATCAAACGGATTTCCATCCCCGTTTGTGGCATCTTCCTCATACCAAGGTTCGTGCTTTGCTAAGCATAGGGTCGCAGTTTGCCATTCCAAATTTCGTGTGTTCTTGGTGGCTGCCATATTTGGTGTCGGGTTTCATCACAGTGTTGGTGTGGTTCGTATCAGAAGGAAGAAGACCAACCTAATCCTTTACAGCAAAACCAGCCACGACCCCTCAAGGTAAAACAGCCCCTACTTTGTCCCGTTCTAGTGAGATAAAGTGTTTCAAATGTCAGGGGCGAGGACACATAGCTAGCCAATGTCCAAACAAGAGAGTTATGGTGATTCGAGAAAGTGGCGAGCTCGATTCTGAAGATGAAGATGATCTTGCTGACATGCCACCATTGGAAGATGCTTCTATCGATGATGAAGAGTATGGGCCAGAATTTGGTGAGATGCTTGCACTAGTCACACGACGAGCCTTGAATTTGCCAGCAAAAGAAGAGGAAGAAGAGCTGCAGCGGGAGAACATCTTTCACACTCGTTGTCATGTGAAAGAAAGGTATGTAGTGTGATTATTGATGGAGGTAGTTGTACTAAAGTTGCTAGTTCTTCCATGGTTGAGAAGCTGGGGCTCCCAACGCTTAAACATCCTCGTCCATACAAGTTGCAGTGGTTGAATGATAGTGGTGAAGTGAGGGTTACAAAACAAGTTCTGGTATCATTTCGAATTGGCAAATATGAGGATGAGGTATTGTGCGATGTGGTTCCAATGCAAGCTGGACACCTCCTTCTAGGAAGGCCTTGGCTATTTGATCGGCGAGTCCAGCATGATGGCTTCACCAACAAGTACTCATTCACGTTCCATCAACGAACAATCACTCTAGCTCCATTGACGCCAAAGCAAGTATATGAAGACCAAGTAAGGTTTCAAAAATTGAGTGATAAAAAAATATTGAGTGAGCAAAAGAAGGAGAGTGAAAAGATGAATGAGAGTGAGAAAAAAGAGAGACATAGAGAGAAAAGGGTTGAATCAAGTGAGCGAGAAAAGAAAGAGAAGAGTTCGATCAATGAGGGAAAATTAGAGAGAAAACAGAATAATTTTTATGCAAAAAAAAGTGAGGTTAAGGAGACTCTTTTAAACACTAACCAACTTGATGCTCACAAAGGTCGTCACAAGCAGGTTTTTGATGATGAGGACACCAAGACTCAAAATCCAAGTCAAGTTCCAGTTGATCCAAGTCAAGAGGGGAGGAATGATGAGGACACCAGTTTAGGAGCTTGATCAATACTTAGCTTCTTGTAATGAGTCTTTTTATTTTTAATCACGTTTTTTTCTTTGTTTATTTTGTGATAAGTCAAACATTTGACTTGTGTGAGTCCAAGAGTCCTTTTTGTCTTTAATTTTCGGTTTTCATTAGGAAGACAAAGGGGCTGTCCTTAATTTTTCGGTTTCATTAGGAAGACCAAGGGTCTTGTTTTCATGTAATTTTCGTCCTTATAAGGACTGCCAAAACAATGTGAAAAATCAGATTATGTTGAATGAAATTGTGAGTTTATTTCTTCTTGAGTTCTTGAAGAAACTTTTGAACTTATCAAGGAGATTCCTTGTGGCGTTCATCCTGACTTATCAAACGGATTCCATCCCCGTTTGTGGCGTCTTCCTCATACCAAGGTTCGTGCTTGGCTAAGCATTGGGTCGGGGTTCCATTCCAATCTCGTATGTTCTTGGTGGCTGTTCCATATTTGGTGCCGGGTTTCATCACAATGTTGGTGTGGTTCGTATCAGTTGGTATCAGAGATTAGGATCATCCGGTTTGGCCTATCCTTTTTTTTTTTTCATTTGTGTTTGCTATTCTATTCATATTTCAATTTTAGGGTTTCTAAAATCAAAAAAAAAAAAAAAATCTATCTATTCGTGTTCTTGATTTTCTTAGTCTTTGTTCTTGTTTTCCTTCTAAAAAAATCCGAAACCATTATAGTTAATCTCTTTTCCAGATTGTTTCTTTGTTCAAATCGTGTTCTTATTTCCTTGTTTACATTAGTTCTTTGTGAAATCCCTTGAAATCCGAAACTAATCAATTGAAATTGTTATTGAGTTTGTGAAAATCCTTGTTTCCTTTGTGAAAATCTGAGATTGTTTTGGTGCCACGGATTGATTGGTTCTCTATTATTGGGCGTGTACCACAGATTGTTATTGGGAGTATTGGTGTTCACAGATTGGTTTTCTGAAATTGGGTTTGAGTTCCCTTGTTCTTATTGTAAAAACCGAATTTTCATTGAGTTCCTCTTGTTTTGTTGTGAAATCCAAAAGTTCTTTGGGTTTCTCTTGTTCTTATTGTGCAATCCAAATTGGGATTGAGTTCCCTTGTTCTTATTGTGAAATCTGAATTAGGATTGAGTTTTCTCTTGTTCTTATTGTGAAATCTGAATTAGGATTGAGTTTTCTCTTGTTCTTGTAGTGAAATCTGAATTGAGATTGGGTTTTATCTTGTTCTTATGGTGAAATCTGAGTTGGGATTGAGTTTCACTTATTCTTATTGTTAAATCCGAAAGTGGGTTGGGTTGTCTCTTTTCTTTTTGTGAAATCCGAATCTGCATTGTTTCTCTTTTCTTTTTGAGTCTCCATTGTTTCTCTTTTGATAACCGAATTCATTTTGCTTTCGAATTCGTTCCTTGCATCTGCATTTGAGAAATCAAAGAAAAAAAATAGAAAGAAAGAAGAAGAAAACCAAGAGGATCCGAACCAAGAGTCTGGAAACCCTTCTTAAATTTTTTTGTTCTATTATTGTTCCCCATAGTCTAGAGGCCTTTTGGCCAAAACCCCACACAAGTGTTCCAAAAATCATCATTTTTCGTCATTTTTTCCAGTTTTTGTCGGTTTTCGTTTGATTTGTTTGGTAGAATTGGCTGCTTGAACCTCCATATCACAGTTTCATTAGTTTTCAAAGAGCTTAAAGAAGAAAATAGAGTGGAAAAAGGCAGAGGTGTGAGCTTATTTGAGGGTAAAAGCCATCATTGAGTGCAAACACGAGTGTACTTGAGTGACCATTTTCTTTGAGTGAAACACGTGAGGGAGTGTGGTGAGGTCTTTTTCTAACCTTATTTTTTTGCAGATTTTCAATCATGTCACAAAATACAGAAAGAAATGCAGGCAATGACACTCCACCACCTACAGTTCCAAATCTACAAATTGAAGCTTTAATGGGGGAGATGAGGAGGATGTTGAGGGCGGAGTGTGAGCAAATACATGAGAGGTTGGATAGGGTAGAAGAGGGAACACAACGGAGACCAAGGAGGGGTCGGGTACACCAAAGGGAGGATGAGAATGAAGGGGATTTAGAAGGGGTAGTTTCTGATGATGAGTTTGATAGGATGTCGACGGGTAACCATAGGAGGTATGGTGGGAATAGAGAAGATAGGAACCAGGTAGATAATTATATGGGGAATATCAAAATGAGAATTCCAGCATTTCAGGGGAAGAGTGATCCTGAAGCATACCTTGAGTGGGAGAAGAAGATGGAGCTAGTTTTTGATTGTCACAACTACTCCGACATGAAGAAGGTAAAACTTGCTGCCATTGAGTTTACTGATTATGCTATTGTTTGGTGGGATCAGTTGTGCATCAACAGGAGGCGAAGTGGAGATCGTCCTATTGACACATGGGAGGCTATGAAGAGGGTGATGAGGCGACGATTTGTACCATCTCATTATTATCGAGATCTATACCTTAAGTTGCAGGGTCTTCGTCAAGGTTCTAGAAGTGTTGATGAGTATTACAAGGAGATGGAGATGGCTATGATTAGAGCCAATGTTGAAGAGGATCGGGAGGCAACCATGGCAAGGTTTTTGAATGGGTTGAACCGAGAGATTGCTGACCCAATCGAGCTACACCATTATGTGGAATTGGAGGATTTGGTGCATATGGCAATCAAAGTTGAGAGGCAGCTCAAGAGGGGTAGTACAAGTTCAAAGCCAAGACCGAGCCCACACAATTCAAGTGCAACACCTTGGCGGTCGAACTATCCAAAGAAGGAAGAAGACCAACCTACTTCATCCTTTACACCAAAACCAGCCACGACCCCTCAAGGTAAAACAACCCCTACTTCATCCCATTCTAGTGAGATAAAGTGTTTCAAATGTCAGGGGCGAGGACACATAGCTAGCCAATGCCCAAACAAGCGAGTTATGGTAATTCAGGATAATGGGGAGATAGATTCTGAAGAGGAAGATGATCTTGATGATATGCCACCATTGGAGGACGCTTCTATGGGTGGTGAGGAGTTTGGGGCAGAATCTGGTGAGATGCTTGCACTAGTCACACGACGAGCCTTAAATTTGCAAGCAAAAGAAGAGGAAGAAGAGGTGCAGCGGGAGAACATCTTTCACACTCGTTGTCATGTGAAAGACAAGGTATGCAGTGTTATTATTGATGGTGGTAGTTGCACTAACGTTGCTAGTTCTTCCATGGTTGAAAAGCTGGGGCTCCCAATGCTTAAACATCCTTGTCCATACAAGTTGCAGTGGTTGAATGATAGTGGTGAAGTGAGGGTTACAAAACAGGTGCTGGTATCATTTCGAATTGGCAAGTATGAGGATGAGGTATTGTGCGATGTGGTTCCCATGCAAGCTGGACACCTCCTTCTAGGAAGGCCTTGGATATTTGATCAGCGAGTCCAGCATGATGGCTTCACCAACAAGTACTCATTCACGTTCCATCAACGAACAATCACTCTAGCTACATTGACGCCAAAGCAAGTATATGAAGACCAAGTGAGGTTGCAAAAATTGAGTGATAAAAAAAAATTGAGTGAGCAAAAGAAGGAGAGTGAAAAGATGAATGAGAGTGAGAAAAAAGAGAGACAAAGAGAGAAAAGGGTCGAATCAAGTGAGAGAGAAAAGAAAGAGAAGAGTTCGATCAATGAGGGAAAATTAGAGAGAAAACAAAGTAATTTTTATGCAAAAAAAAATGAGGTTAAGGAGGCTCTTTTAAACACTAACCAACTTGATGCTAACAAGGGTCGTCACAAGCAGGTTTATGATCCCGGTGATTGGGTATGGTTACACATGAGGAAAGAGCGATTCCTAGCACAAAGACGTTCCAAATTGCTACCTCGAGGAGATGGGCCGTTTCAAGTGCTAGAAAGGATCAATGACAATGCCTACAGACTCGATTTACCAGGTGAGTATACTGTTAGTGCTACTTTTAATGTTTCTGATTTGAGTCCTTTTGATGCAGGTGACGATTTGAGGTCAAATCTTTCTCAAGAGGGGGGGGGGGGGGGGGAATGATGAGGACACCAAGACTCAAAATCCAAGTCAAGTTCCAGTTGATCCAAGTCAAGAGGGGAGGAATGATGAGGACACCAGTTTAGGAGCTTGATCAATACTTAGCTTCTTGTAATGAGTCTTTTTATTTTTAATCACGTTTTTTTCTTTGTTTATTTTGTGATAAGTCAAACATTTGACTTGTGTGAGTCCAAGAGTCCTTTTTGTCTTTAATTTTCGGTTTTCATTAGGAAGACATAGGGGCTGTCCTTAATTTTTCGGTTTCATTAGGAAGACCAAGGGTCTTGTTTTCATGTAATTTTCGTCCTTATAAGGACTGCCAAAACAATGTGAAAAATCAGATTATGTTGAATGAAATTGTGAGTTTATTTCTTCTTGAGTTCTTGAAGAAACTTTTGAACTTATCAAGGAGATTCCTTGTGGCGTTCATCCTGACTTATCAAACGGATTCCATCCCCGTTTGTGGCGTCTTCCTCATACCAAGGTTTGTGCTTGGCTAAGCATTGGGTCGCGGTTCCATTCCAATCTCATATGTTCTTGGTGGCTGTTCCATATTTGGTGTCGGGTTTCATCACAATGTTGGTGTGGTTCGTATCATTTGACCCCGGTGATTGGGTATGTGTACACATGAGGAAAGAGTGATTCCCAGCACAAAGACGTTCCAAATTGCTACCTCGAGGAGATGGTCCATTTCAAGTGCTAGAAAGGATCAATGACAATGCCTGCAGACTGGATTTACCAGGTGAGTATACTGTTAGTGCTACTTTTAATGTTTCTGATGTGAGTCTTTTTGATGCAGGTGAAGATTTGAGGACAAATCCTTCTCAAGAGGGGGGGAATGATGAGGACACCAAGACTAAAGATCCAAGTCTAGTTCCAGTTGGTTTGGTGACGAGGGCGCGAGCCAAAAGACTCAGTTTAGGAGCTTGATGAGTCTTATTGTATTTTGTCATCTTGTATTTTTTATTTAGTCTTTGTTATTTTGTGAAAAGTCAAACACTTGACTTGTGTGAGTCCAAAAGTCCTTTTGTCTTTAATTTTTGGTTTTCATTAGGAAGACAAAAGGCTTGTCTTTAATTTCGGTTTTCATTAGGAAGACAAAAGGCTTGTTTTTTAAATTTCAGTTTTGCTTTAGGAAGACAAAGGGGCTTGTCTTGATGTAATTTTCGCCTATATTAGGCCTTGAAAACATTTGGAAAAGCTGATTATGTGGAATGAAAATTGTGAGTGTTTTTCTTCTTGAGTTCTTGAAGAAACTTTTGAACTTATCAAGGGGTTCCTTGTGGCGTCTTCCTCATACCAAGGTTCGTGCTTGGCTAAGCATTGGGTCGCGGTTCTTCATCCCCAATTTCGTGTGTTCTTGGTGGCTGTGCCATATTTGGTGTCGGGTTTCATCACAGTGTTGGTGTGGTTCGTATCAAGAATGGACCGTATTAGACTATAAGTAAGGTGTTTGGACAGAGAAAAGTTTTAACTCAGCTGAACGAGTTAATGTGATTGGTTCAGGTGAGCTGGTAATGGGATAGAACGTTGATGGTACTGAAATGAGACCCTATATTTTTCCAAAGTCTTGGAAAGGAACTAGGGAATGAAGAGAACAGAGTGGAAACTTGGAATTATCGGTTGATTGTAAATGGATTAACAATCAGGAAACCTAACAGTTATTTTAAGAAATTAAGCGTTGAGTATGCGAATACTTGAGATATTAAGGAAAATGTAATCCTTGGTAAGATAGTCATGGTGATGAAAACCAGATTACAATTAAGGTGACATAATATAAGACATGGTAAGATGAGAAGTAAGAAGTACTATGCGAAGTAAAGAAATGAAAGATAGTGGATACTACGGTTTAGTGTTGATTCAAATGGAAAAGCCAAAGAGGTTGTGGGAATTCTTAAGGCAGAAGTGTTTGCCTATCCAAAAGGGACATAAGAACCTGTAAATTGTCAATTTCATAATACAAAGGTCCGGGATAAGAGATTTGTATCTCCCCAAGTAAGTGTAGAAAATGAAAATTATGATATTCAGAGAATGGAAGGGGAAGTTTTGACTCCCGACTCGACAGAAATTTTGAAGTTGTACCAAGGGTTAGGCCGGAGGGGCCTATAAACTGGCTCCACCCTGGTAGGGGTGTTGACTTATAGGTATTTCTGGTATCAAGAATAAGACAATGAAGTGATCGTTGTGGACCAAGCAGACCCTGAAGTGTCAGCAGGATTGTGGTGCAAGCGGGGGATTAACGAAAGTATGGCTATCAGACAAGATTTTGTGGAACAAGATTGTTACTCTAGTAAGAGTGTTATCGAGGAGTAAAGTAAAAGCGTTGGACCTTGGGAATTATGGTTAGAGGTACGAGGTTTCTATCTGATGTGTTTGAATAAATTTCGAGGACGAAATTATTATAAGGAGGGGATAGTTGTAACGACCCAAAAATCACTAATAAGGCCTAAGGGCCTCTTGATTAGTGTGCTGGGAGGGCACAATTGGAAGTTATGTGAATTAAGGGTTCAAATGCATGATTATGTGAAAAGCATGCTTATATGATTATTTGGATTAATGTGATGCATGACTATGTGTTTTAGTATGCATGTAGGCCCTGATTAGGTTATAAGGGCATATTCGTAATTTTGGCCCGTTGAGGGCGTAAATGTAAATATCTGCGATAAAATGTTGAGACCACATTATTATGTGGATATATTTGTAGCTTGTGACTCGAGGCGATCCTAGCAAGCGGTTTAGCGGGAAAGTCATAGCAGGGATTTATACCCGGCTCGGGGTGAGTCTGGGGGTATATCTGGGGATTTAGAGAATATATTGGAGACTATTTGTTATTGAGGAAAGAATTTGGTGATTATTTAAGTGTCGGGATGTAAGTGGAAATTACTAGGGACACTCGAGGAATTAGCGGGAATTGGGAGTAAGTGACTAAAATGCCCTTGGTGTGCTTTAAGGCTTAGGAATTAATGGGAGGGAAAAATGGTCATTTGACTGAAAATAGATAAATGTTATATTGTCTTTTAGTTTTAGTGGACGCTGTAGAAAGTTCAGAAGTTAAAAGAAAAAGAAGAGAAGGAAAGAAAGAAGGAAAAATAGGGGACTCTCTCTCTCTCTGTCGGTTTGGCCATACTACACCATTCTTTGTGAGTTTTGGAGCTGGAATCCCAGAGTCAGCTCAGGTTGGAGCTTAGGGCTAAAGGCCTTGGTGAAGCTAAAAGAGTTAGCAGGGAATAGCCACTCAATTGAGGTAAGTTTCAAGATTTCTTGATGTGTTTTTCTGAGTTTTATTGAGATGGTTTCTAAGCTTGAGTTTTGGATGGAATAAAGGGAATCAAGCTTGAGGATTTGAAGGGATTGAGGATGGTTGGATGCTAGAGATAACTTATGGTCGAAATTCTCCATAGAAGGTAACAAATTATGGCTTTGAAGTTCTAAGTTCCTGAGTTTCTGGTTGAATCCTTGAGTTCTTGAGTTTAATGTTTGTTTTCTTAATTTGATGATGCATGTGGTTAAGTATTGTGTTATTGGGTTGTGTGGGGTGAGTTATAGGTGGTGGTAGACTCAATTTGGTGTGTAGTTGAGGTTTGGAAGGGTTCCAAGAGGTTTTGGTTCGAGGAAAATCGAAGGAAGAAAAACAGGGTGTTGCTGGTCTGTGACTAGCGCTGTAGCGCTAGCCTTTGGGCGCTACAACGCTAGGCTTGGGTATCCTGGCGCCTTTGGCTCTGCTTGTAGCACTGTAGCGCCCTCTTTGTAGCGCTACCCTGTTTCCAGAAGAGGGTTTTTGGGTTATTTCTTAGGGTTTTTGCCCGGGGGCTCGGGGTTTGATTCCACCACCCCGTTTGGTGGAATTAGGGCTTCTCGAGGGCTCGGGATGAGTCCCGAGGTTAGGTTTTGAAATTGAGGTTTGGTGATGATTCTAATTTGTGGCTGTGACTAGGTGTATGCTAAGGCTCGGAAGGGATTGTGCTTGAGGGTTGATCTCGATGAATAAAGCTAGCGGAATCAAAGGTAAGAAAACTGCACCCGGTTATGTGATTGTGTTGGGACTAAGTGCTCCCTATATCTATACAATGTCATAGATGGTATTAGGCCATGGGACATGTGATAAACAGCCTAAGAGTGCCGTAATCAATATTTGCGCACAGGGCGCGGCTCAGCCACTGGTAGCTGGGGACAGCTTAATATTCACTGAGCTCGGTTTAAGCGGGCCGGAGTCAGTGGGATAAACAGAGGGTGCGGCCTAAGGGCATTAACCCTGGTTATCATATGTGATTTGATTATTGATATGAAATGATGTATTTAGTATGTTGAATACTTGGTTAATGTGAATATCTGGAATGTTGAGTATATGAGTATACTGTATGAGTTATCTGGTTATTTATTTGATGATTATGCTCTATCATAGTGTTTTCTTGCTGGGCCTTGGCTCACGGGTGCTACGTGGTGCAGGTAAAGGCAAGAGCAAAGTGGACCAATCCTGAGTTGGAGAGCTTTGGGGCTGAATGTACATAGTCAGCTGATCGGCCGCCACGGCCAAGGAGTGATACAGGACGGGGAGAACCTAAATGTCTATTTTTCCCTTAGAGTGGCTAGTAGCAGTGCATTTGTTCTGAATTTTGTGAACTATCTTTTATCTTTACTACTTTTGGGATCCCATGTAAAATGTTTGATTATAAGAAATGAAACTTTTGAGACCGAAATCTTTTAACCCTAGTGAAACTTTAGTTATTATAACACGTTTCCAACTAAATGACTTGGTTAGCAAGTCTCACACATTTGTAAGCACACAGTGTAACAGTCTTGGCTATCCAGGGTGTTACAGATATGGTGGTGGATTATAGGAATGGACCATATTGGACTATATGTAAGGTGATTGGACAGGGAAAGTTATAACTCAACTGAATGAGTTAATAATGTAACTTGGTTTAGGTGAACTAGTAATGGGACAAAGCATTGGTAATGCTGAGTTGAAACCCTATAGTTTTTCCAAGTTTTGGAAAGAAAATAGAAAACAAAGAGAATATATTGGAAACCTGGAGTTAGTGGTTAATTGCAGATGGGATGGCAATCTGAAGACTTAAAGTTAGTAAGAGAATATGTATGGAATGTGCGGATATTAGAGATAACCAGGAAAGTATAATCCTTTGATGGAATGGTCACAGTGATGAAGGCTAGAGTACATCTAAGGTGGCACGGCACAGGACATGATAAGATAAAAAGTAGGGGGCTTTGCTTTAAGTAAAGAAGTAAAGGGTAGTGGATATTACGGTTCAATATTGGTTCAGGGGAAAACCTTTTTGTTGGGATTCTTAAGGCAGGGTTGTCTCCCTATTTGAAAAGACATAGGAACTTGTAAATTGTTAACTTTGGAATACAAAGTTCCAGGATGAGAGATTTGTATCTCTCCAGGTAAGTGCGGACAAGGAAAAGTACAATATTCTGGAAAGGAAAGGGGAGTTCTGACTTCCGATTCGACATGAATTATGAGGTTGTACCAAGGGTAGGCCGAGGGCCTATAAGTTGATCTCACCCTGGTATGGGTGATGACTCATAGATATTTCTGGTATCGATGATAAGACAATGAAGCGATTGTTGTAAACTAAACAGACCCTGGAGTTTCAGCAAGTTTGTGGTGCAAGAGGAGGTTAACGAAAGTATAGTTATCAGACAAGATCTTGTGGAACAAGATTGTTACTCTCATAAGAGTGTTATCGAGGAGTAAAATTAAAGGCGTTGGACCTTGGGAATTATAGTCAGAGGTACGAGGTTTACTATCTGATGTGCTCAAGTAAATTTTGAGGATGAAATTGTTATAAGGAGGGGATAGTGATGAGGACACCAAGACTCAAAATCCAAGTCAAGTTCCAGTTGATCCAAGCCAAGAGGGGAGGAATGATGAGGACACCAGTTTAGGATTGATCAATATTTAGCTTCTTGTAATGAGTCTTTTTATTTTTAATCACGTTTTTTAGTCTTTGTTTATTTTGTGATAAGTCAAACACTTGACTTGTGTGAGTCCAAGAGTCCTTTTTGTCTTTAATTTTCGGTTTTTATTAGGAAGACAAAGGGTTGTCTTTAAATTTCGGTTTTCATTAGGAAGACAAAGGGTTGTCTTTATTTTTTCGGTTTCATTAGGAAGACAAAAAGGCTTGTCTTTAATATTTCGGTTTTTAGGAAGACAAAGGGGCTTGTATTGATGTAATTTTCGGCTATATAAGGCCTTGAAAACATTTGGAAAAATCAGATTATGTTGAATGAAATTGTGAGTTTATTTCTTCTTGAGTTCTTGAAGAAACTTTTGAACTTATCAAGGAGATTCCTTGTGGCGTTCATCCTGACTTATCAAACGGATTCCATCCCTGTTTGTGGCGTCTTCCTCATACCAAGGTTCGTGCTTGGCTAAGCATTGGGTCGCGGTTCCATTCCAATCTCGTGTGTTCTTGGTGGCTGTTCCATATTTGGTGTCGGGTTTCGTCACACTTGTTGGCGTGGTTCGTATCAGTTGGTATCAGAGCTTAGGATCATCCGGTTTGGCCTATCCTTTTTTTTTCATTTGTGTTTTCTATTCAATTCGTTTTTCAATTCTGAAATCAAAAAAAAAAAAAACAAAAAAACAAAAAAATTATTCATCATCTAGTCGTGTTTGAGTTCTTTGTCCTTGTTTATTTTTTTCTTGTGAAATCCGAAACTACTATAGTTAATTTCCCTATTTCAATTGTTTCCTTGTTCAATCATTCCCTTATTTCCAAAGTTTCCATTATCTTTTTTTTGTGAAATCCCTTGAAATCCGAAACTAGTCTACACAAAGTTTCAATTCCTTTGTAATCGTGAATTAGGGCTTTGAGTTTGATCTTGTTCTAATTGTGGAATCTGAATTTGCATTGGTTTTCTCTAGTTCTTATTGTGAAATCCGAATTTTCATTGAGATTCTCTTGCTTTGCTTTTGAAATCCGAATTTTACCTTGGGTTTCTCTTGTTCTTATTGTGAAATCTGAATTGGGGTTGAGTTTCTCTTGTTCTTATTGTGCAGTCCGAATTGGCATTGAGTTTTTTCTCTTGTTCTTATTGTACAATCCGGATTTGTTTTATTGTGAAATCTGATTTGGTATCGAGTTTCTCTAGTTTTATTGTGAAATCTGAATTGACAGTGAGTTTCTCTAGTTTTCATTGTGAAAATCCGAATTTGCATTGAGAATCTCTTGCTCTTTTGTGAAATCCGAGTTGTTTTGTTTTCGAATCCAAGTCTAATTTTTTTTTTCTTGTGTCTTGTACCTGCATTTGAGAAATCAAAGAAAAAGAAAAGAAAAGAAGAAAGAAAGAAAAGAAAGAAGAAGAAAACCAAGAGGATCCGAAATCTAAAAAAAAAAAAAAGAGTCTGGAAACCCGTCTTAAAAATTTTTGTTCTATTCTTGTTCCCTATGGTCTAGAGGCCTTTTTGCCAAAACCCCACACAAGCGTTCCAAAAATCATCATTTTTTCGTCATTTTTCACCAGTTTTCGTCGGTGTTCGTTTGGTTTGTTTGGTTGAATTTGCTGCTTGAATACTCCATATTACCGTTGGATTAGTTTTGAAAGAACTTAAAGAAGAATACGAGTGGAAAAAGGCAGAGGTGTGAGCTTATTTGAGGGTAAAAGCCATCAAAGTTGAGTGAAACACGAGTGGACTTTAGTGACAAATTTTTGAGTGAAAACACGTGAGGGAGTGTGGTGAGGTCTTTTCTCCATATTATTCTAACCCTATTTTGCAGATTTCCATCATGGCACAAAATCCAAAGAAAGATGCAAGCAATGATATTCCGCCACCTGAGGTTCCGAATCTACAAATGCAAGCATTAATTGGGGAGATGCAAAGGATGATGAGGGCGGAGTGTGAGCAGATACATGAGAGGTTGGATAGGGTAGAAGAGGGAACGCAATGGAGGGCACGGAGGAACAGGGTACAACAACGGGATGTTGAGGGTGAAAGAGAGTTTGATGGGGGCGATTTAGAGGAAGAATATGATAGGATGTCAGAGGGTAACCATAGGAGGTATGGCCGAGATAGAGAAGCTAGGAACTGGGTAGACAATAATTTGGGAAATATCAAGATGAGAATCCCCGCCTTTCAAGGCAAGAGTGATCCTGAGGCATACCTTGAGTGGGAGAAGAAAATGGAGTTGGTTTTCGATTGTCACAACTACTCTGACATGAAGAAGGTAAAACTAGCTGTCATTGAATTTACTGATTATGCTATTGTTTGGTGGGATCAGTTGTGCATCAATAGGAGGCGAAATGGAGATCGTGCCATTGACACTTGGGAGGCTATGAAGAGGGTGATGAGGCGACGGTTTGTACCATCTCATTATTATCGAGATCTATACCTTAAGTTGCAGGGTCTTCGTCAAGGTTCCAAGAGTGTTGATGAGTATTACAAGGAGATGGAGATGGCTATGATTAGAGCCAATGTGGAAGAGGATCGGGAGGCAACAATGGCAAGGTTTTTGAATGGGTTGAACCGAGAGATTGCTAATCCAATTGAGCTACACCATTATGTGGAATTGGAAGATTTGGTGCATATGGCAATCAAAGTTGAGAGGCAGCTCAAGAGGGGTAGTACAAGTTCAAAGCCAAGACCGACCCCACACCATTCAAGTGCAACACCTTGGCGGTCGAACTATCCAAAGAAGGAAGAAGACCAACCTACTTCATCCTTTACACCAAAACCAGCCACGACCCCTCAAGGTAAAACAGCCCCTACTTCGTCCCATTCTAGTGAGATAAAATGTTTCAAATGTCAGGGGCGAGGACACATAGCTAGCCAATGTCCGAACAAGCGAGTTATGGTAATTCGGGATAATGGGGAGATAGATTCCGAAGAGGAAGATGATCTTGATGACATGCCACCATTGGAGGACGCTTCTATGGGTGATGAGGAGTTTGGGGCAGAATCTGGTGAGATGCTTGCACTAGTCACACGACGAGCCTTAAATTTGCAAGCAAAAGAAGAGGAAGAAGAGGTGCAGCGGGAGAACATCTTTCACACTCGTTGTCATGTGAAAGGCAAGGTATGTAGTGTGATTATTGATGGAGGTAGTTGTACTAACGTTGCTAGTTCTTCCATGGTTGAAAAGCTAGGGCTCCCAACGCTTAAACATCCTTGTCCATACAAGTTGCAGTGGTTGAATGATAGTGGTGAAGTGAGGGTTACAAAACAGGTGCTGGTATCATTTCGAATTGGCAAGTATGAGGATGAGGTATTGTGCGATGTGGTTCCCATGCAAGCTGGACACCTCCTTCTAGGAAGGCCTTGGCTATTTGATCGGCGAGTCCAGCATGATGGCTTCAGCAACAAGTACTCATTCACGTTCCGCCAACGAACAATCACTCTAGCTCCATTGACGCCAAAGCAAGTATATGAAGACCAAGTGAGGTTGCAAAAATTGAGTGATAAAAAAAAATTGAGTGAGCAAAAGAAGGAGAGTGAAAAGATGAATGAGAGTGAGAAAAAAAAGAGACAAAGAGAGAAAAGGGTCGAATCAAGTGAGAGAGAAAAGAAAGAGAAGAGTTCGATCAATGAGGGAAAATTCGAGAGAAAACAAAGTAATTTTTATGCAAAAAAAAGTGAGGTTAAGGAGGCTCTTTTAAACACTAACCAACTTGATGCTAACAAGGGTCGTCACAAGCAGATTTTTGATCCCGGTGATTGGGTATGGTTACACATGAGGAAAGAGCGATTCCCAGCACAAAGACGTTCCAAATTGCTACCTCGAGGAGATGGGCCGTTTCAAGTGCTAGAAAGGATCAATGACAATGCCTACAGACTCGATTTACCAGGTGAGTATACTGTTAGTGCTACTTTTAATGTTTCTGATTTGAGTCCTTTTGATGCAGGTGACGATTTGAGGTCAAATCTTTCTCAAGAGGGGGGGAATGATGAGGACACCAAGACTCAAAATCCAAGTCAAGTTCCAGTTGATCCAAGCCAAGAGGGGAGGAATGATGAGGACACCAGTTTAGGATTGATCAATATTTAGCTTCTTGTAATGAGTCTTTTTATTTTTAATCACGTTTTTTAGTCTTTGTTTATTTTGTGATAAGTCAAACACTTGACTTGTGTGAGTCCAAGAGTCCTTTTTGTCTTTAATTTTCGGTTTTTATTAGGAAGACAAAGGGTTGTCTTTAAATTTCGGTTTTCATTAGGAAGACAAAGGGTTGTCTTTATTTTTTCGGTTTCATTAGGAAGACAAAAAGGCTTGTCTTTAATATTTCGGTTTTTAGGAAGACAAAGGGGCTTGTATTGATGTAATTTTCGGCTATATAAGGCCTTGAAAACATTTGGAAAAATCAGATTATGTTGAATGAAATTGTGAGTTTATTTCTTCTTGAGTTCTTGAAGAAACTTTTGAACTTATCAAGGAGATTCCTTGTGGCGTTCATCCTGACTTATCAAACGGATTCCATCCCTGTTTGTGGCGTCTTCCTCATACCAAGGTTCGTGCTTGGCTAAGCATTGGGTCGCGGTTCCATTCCAATCTCGTGTGTTCTTGGTGGCTGTTCCATATTTGGTGTCGGGTTTCGTCACACTTGTTGGCGTGGTTCGTATCAGATAGTTGTAACGGCCCAAAATTACTAAGAAGGCTTAAGGGCCTTGATTAGTGTGTCGGGAGGGCATAATTGGAAGTTATGTGAATTAATAGTGAAAATGCATGATTATATGATATGCATGACCCTATGATTATATGGATATGTGGAATGCATGTTTATGAGTATTAGATAAGCATGCGGGCCCTATCTAGTCTGTAAGGGCATAATTATTTTTTTGGCCCGTTAGGGCATAAATGTGATTATTTGCGATAACTGTTGAGACCACATTATTATGTGGATATATTTATGTTTGCAACATTCGACCCGAGACATTTATGGGGAGCGGTTTATCCAGATAGTCACCGGTGGCAATAATTGGTGGTTAGTGACACTTTGGTTACTTGGGTGACTATAGGTAACTCTTGAGAATAGTTGTTATAAGTGGGAATGTGGCATTCTTGCAAGAGGTTAAGGAAAAGTCTAGGCTGCCCTTGAGGATTAGTTAGAGTCTAAGTTAGAGGGGAGGGCAATTGTGTCATATGGCTTTAGTAGTAGATAGGCTTTGGCTAAAGAAAGGTTTGATATGTTTTTCTCATTTTTGACTTATACATGGGTTATTTTTGGGAGCTCTAGAGAAAACCAAGAACCAAAAAGAAGAAAGACCTCTGATTTTGAGGGATCAAGTGGGGAATCAAACCAAGGAACCTAGAGGGTGTTCTACATATTTGAGGTAAGGATTTTAAGTGGTTATTTTGTGGAATTCAGCCAAGAAATGTTATGGTTTGAGAGCTGAGTTGTGTTTTGTCTTGTGGATTATTGGAGTGAAATTCAGCTTGGGAATCAAAAGATTTGGGCTTGGAGTTGAATTTGAAAGAGGCTCAGGGATGAATTTCTACTCAAGGTAAGGGTTCTATGAATCTTTGAAGTTATAAGCTAGTGTGGTTTAAGTTTTCTGGTTTGTGGTTTAAGTTTTGTAAAGTTTGAAACCACTTTGTGATTCTGAGTTTGGAGGAGTGTTTGGGTGTGTTTCTGGTGTTCATAAGTTGTTATACTGTTTATATGAAGTTCTAGGTCGAATTGGGGACTTGGGTGTGCTTGGGTATTGATTTGGAAGAGTTTTGACTCGGGAAAAATGCTGGGAAAAACCCAATTTTCTGGGTTCGCATATGAGCGCCGCGGCCCTATTCTTCCGTGCTGCGGTGCTAGGTTGAATCAGGAGAAGGGAACCACTCTAGGCGCCGCGGCTGATGAGGACACCAAGACTAAAGATCCAAGTCTAGTTCCAATTGGTCTGGTGACGAGGGCGCGAGCCAAAAGACTCAGTTTAGGAGCTTGATGAGTCTTATTGTATTTTGTCATCTTGTATTTTTTATTTAGTCTTTGTTTATTTTTGTGAAAAGTCAAACACTTGACTTGTGTGAGTCCAAGAGTCATTTTTCTTTATTTTTCGATTTTCATTGGAAGACAAAAGGCTTGTCTTTATTTTTTCGGTTTTCATTAGGAAGACAAAAGGCTTGTCTTTATTTTTCGGTTTTCATTAGGAAGACAAAAGGTTGTCTTTAATTTTCGGTTTTTAGGAAGACAAAGGGGCTTGTCTTGATGTAATTTTTGGCTATATAAGGCCTTGAAAACATTTGGAAAAATCAGATTTTGATAAAATGAAAATTGAGAGGTTTTCTTCTTGAGTTCTTGAAGAGACTATTCGAACTTATCAAGGGTATTCCTTGTGGCGTTCAATCCGACTTATCAAACGGATTCCCATCCCCGTTTGTGGCGTCTTCCTCATACCAAGGTTCGTGCTTGGCTAAGCATTGGGTCGCGGTTCTTCATTCCCATTTCGTGTGTTCTTGGTGGCTGCCATATTTGGTGTCGGGTTTCACCACAATCGTTGGTGTGGTTCGTATCAGTTGGTATCAGAGCTTAGGATCATCCGGTTTGGCCTATCCTCTTTTTTTTTTCATCTGTGTTTCTGTTCGTATTTCAATATTAGGTTTTCTGAAGAAAAGAAAAAAAAGTCATCATCTAGTCGTGTTCTTGAGTTCTTTGTCCTTGATCTTCTTGTGAAATTCGAAACAATTATAGTTAGTTTCCTTATTTAAATCGTTTCCTTGTTTAATCGTTTCCTTGTTTCATTGTTTCATTGTTTCCATTATTTCTTTGTGAAATCCCTTGAAATCCGAAACTAGTTGATATTGCTAAGTCCGAATCTGTTTTCTTTTTATTTCAATTCAAGTTCGAATCTATTTGTTGTCAAATTCATTTGTTTTCCCTTGTTTCAATTGTTTTTGTGTTGTGAAATCCGAAAGTACTCTAGAGCCACAAATTAGTATTGTTGATTTCAATTCATTTGTTTTCCCTTGTTTCAATTGTTTCTTGATGAAATCTGAAATTACTCTAGTGCCACGGATTGATTGTGTTATTTTCTTTACTAGTTGAGAAATCTGAGATTGTTTTGGTGCCACGGGTTGTTTGGATCTCTAATATTGGTTTTGGGGAATATTGGTTCTCTGTTATTGGGCGTGTACCATAGATTGTATTGGGAGTATTGGTTTTCACAGATTGGTTTTCATGCTATAGGGAGTGTTCTTGAATCACATAATAGTTTGTTCTTGAATCTGTTTTAGTAACACAGGTTGCTTGGGTTTCGGGTTGGCTCTTTGGTATTTATTTTTTTTTCTTTTCCCTTTTCAGAAATTCGTATCTGGTTTCTCAAATTTGAGAGGCAAAAAAAAAAAAAAAAAATTGTTCTATTCTTGATCCCTATGGTCTAGAGGCCTTTTTGCCAAAACCCCACACAAGTGTTCCAAAAATCATCAATTTTCGCCAATTTTTCATCGGTTTTCGTTTGGTTTGTTTGGTAGGATTAGCTGCTTGAACCTCCATATCACCGTTTCATTAGTTTTCAAAGGTCTTAAAGAAGAATACGAGTGGAAAAAGGCAGAGGTGTGAGCTTATTTGAGGGTAAAAGCCATCAAAGTTGAGTTAAACACGAGTGGACTTGAGTGACATTTTTTTGAGTGAAAACACGTGAGGGAGTATGGTGAGGTCTTTTTCTATAACTGTTCTAACCTTATTTTTGCAGATTTTCAATCATGTCACAAAACACAGAAAGAAATGCAGGCAATGACGCTCCACCACCTACAGTTCCAAATCTACAAATTGAAGCTTTAATGGGGGAGATGAGGAGGATGTTGAGGGAGAAGTGTGAACAAATACATGAGAGGTTGGATAGGGTAGAAGAGGGAACACAAGGGAGGCCACGGAGGAATCAGATGCACAAAAGGGAGGATGAGAATGAAGGGGATTTGGAAGGGGTAATTTCTGATGATGAGTTTGATAGGATGTCGGCGGGTAACAATAGGAGGTATGGCGGGGATAGAGAAGCTAGGAACCAGGTAGATAATTATTTGGGAAATATCAAAATGAGAATTCCAGCATTTCAGGGAAAGAGTGATCCTGAAGCATACCTTGAGTGGGAGAAGAAGATGGAGCTAGTTTTTGATTGTCACAACTACTCCGACATGAAGAAGGTAAAACTTGCTGCCATTGAGTTTACTGATTATGCTATTGTTTGGTGGGATCAGTTGTGCATCAACAGGAGGCGGAGTGGAGATCGACCTATTGACACATGGGAGGCAATGAAGAGGGTGATGAGGCAACGGTTTGTACCACCTCATTATTATCGAGATCTATACCTTAAGTTGCAGGGCCTTCGTCAGGGCTACAGAAGTGTTGATGAGTATTACAAGGAGATGGAGATGGCTATGATTAGAGCCAATGTTGAAGAGGCTCGGGAGGCAACCATGGCAAGGTTTTTGAATGGGTTGAACCGAGAGATTGCTGACCCAATCGAGCTACACCATTATGTGGAATTGGAGGATTTGGTTCATATGGCAATCAAAGTTGAGAGGCAGCTCAAGAAGGGTAGTACAAGTTTGAGGCCAAGACCGAGCCCACACAATCCAAGTACAACACCTCGGAGGTCAAACTATCCAAAGAAAGAAGACCAACCCACTTCATCATTTGCACCAAAACCAGCCACCACAGCCACACCACCTCAAGGTAAAACAACTCCTACTAAGTCTCGTTCTAGTGAGATAAAGTGTTTCAAATGTCAGGGGCGAGGACACATAGCTAGCCAATGTCCAAACAAGAGAGTTATGGTGATTCGAGAAAGTGGCGAGCTCGATTCTGAAGATGAAGATGCTCTTGCTGACAAGCCACCATTGGAAGATGCTTCTATCGATGATGAAGAGTATGGGCCAGAATCTGGTGAGATGCTTGCACTAGTCACAAGACGAGCCTTAACCTTGCAAGCAAAAGAAGAGGAAGAAGAGGTGCAGTGGGAGAACATCTTTCACACTCGTTGTCATGTGAAAGACAAGGTATGCAGTGTTATTATTGATGGTGGTAGTTGCACTAACGTTGCTAGTTCTTCCATGGTTGAAAAACTGGGGCTCCCAACGCTTAAACATCCTTGTCCATACAAGTTGCAGTGGTTGAATGATAGTGGTGAAGTGAGGGTTACAAAACAGGTGCTGGTATCATTTCGAATTGGCAAGTATGAGGATGAGGTATTGTGCGATGTGGTTCCCATGCAAGCTGGACACCTCCTTCTAGGAAGGCCTTGGATATTTGATCGACGAGTCCAGCATGATGGCTTCACCAACAAGTACTCATTCACGTTCCATCAACGAACAATCACTCTAGCTCCATTGACGCCAAAGCAAGTATATGAAGACCAAGTGAGGTTGCAAAAATTGAGTGATAAAAAAATATTGAGTGAGCAAAAGAAGGAGAGTGAAAAGATGATTGAGAGTGAGAAAAAAGAGAGACAAAGAGAGAAAAGGGTCGAATCAAGTGAGAGAGAAAAGAAAGAGAAGAATTCGATCAATGAGGGAAAATTAGAGAGAAAACAAAGTAATTTTTATGCAAAAAAAAGTGAGGTTAAGGAGGCTCTTTTAAACACTAACCAACTTGATGCTAACAAGGGTCGTCACAAGCAGGTTTTTGATCCCGGTGATTGGGTATGGTTACACATGAGGAAAGAGCGATTCCCAGCACAAAGACGTTCCAAATTGCTACCTCGAGGAGATGGGCCGTTTCAAGTGCTAGAAAGGATCAATGAAAATGCCAACAGACTCGATTTACCAGGTGAGTATACTGTTAGTGCTACTTTTAATGTTTCTGATTTGAGTCCTTTTGATGCAGGTGACGATTTGAGGTCAAATCTTTCTCAAGAGGGGGGGGAATGATGAGGACACCAAGACTCAAAATTCAAGTCAAGTTCCAGTTGATCCAATTCAAGAGGGGAGGAATGATGAGGACACCAGTTTAGGAGCTTGATCAATATTTAGCTTCTTGTAATGAGTCTTTTTATTTTTAATCACGTATTTTAGTCTTTGTTTATTTTGTGATAAGTCAAACATTTGACTTGTGTGAGTCCAATAGTCCTCTTGTCTTTAATTTTCGGTTTTCATGAGGAAGACAAAAGGCTTGTCTTTAATTTCGGTTTTCATTAGGAAGACAAAGGGGCTGTCCTTAATTTTTCGGTTTCATTAGGAAGACCAAGGGTCTTGTTTTCATGTAATTTTCGTCCTTATAAGGACTGCCAAAACAATGTGAAAGGGGAGATTATGTTGAATGAAATTGTGAGTTTATTTCTTCTTGAGTTCTTGAAGAAACTTTTGAACTTATCAAGGAGATTCCTTGTGGCGTTCATCCTGACTTATCAAACGGATTCCATCACCGTTTGTGGCGTCTTCCTCATACCAAGGTTCGTGCTTGGCTAAGCATTGGGTCGCGGTTCCATTCCAATCTCGTATGTTCTTGGTGGCTGTTCCATATTTGGTGTCGGGTTTCGTCACACTTGTTGGCGTGGTTCGTATCATGACCTGACCATGAACCACACTATACTTCAAGAACCACAGTAAATTTGAGGTCGGAGATTTGTTGTTGCGAAGAGTTTTCTTGGCAACCCAAGACCCAACTACTGGAGTGTTGGGCCCTAATTTGGAAGGTCCATACCAAGTCAAGAGCACCATGTGTCGTAGAACATACAAGTTGGCCCGACTTAACAGGGAATCGGTACCCCATGCCTGGAATGTCGAGCACCTTCACCAGTATTACCAGCGATGCAAGTAGTTTATGTATTTTCTAAATTTTATGAATCATATATAGCCTACAAGAACTTAATGGAAATCATGTGTGGAAAATACGATAGATGAAATTCAGAGAATTTGGATGTATTTTTAAGTTTTTATTATATAAGTTTTACTACCCGAGGAGAACTCGCTCGCTGCCTTGGACAAGTGAATACAGACTAGTCTCCGATCACTTGGGGGGCATAAGTGAGATAGTCACCCTACGAGATAACCGCTCGCAGAGCATGACCTAGGGAACTCAATTTAAGGAGTCTAGTATGGGTGCCTCAGAGTAAATCTAGTTTCATAAAGCATGCTAGAGTTCCTAAGAAGCCCGACCTATGGAACTCAGTTAGAGGAGCCTACACGGGCACCCTAGAGTAAACCTAGAGTCACAAGACTTCGAGGAACAAAACGTAAATCACCTGAGGGTGGAGAACCCAAAGTACTTCCCAAGAACCAAGGGCCCGCAAAGCAATACCGAGTTTCCGACTTTCAAAATGGTAAAAGGTCTCCTTCTCCTGAGTTGCCTAGACTCGTGCACAAGCCTTAAGTTGCCTAAACTTAAGCAAACAATGCCCGGGTCCCGTAGACTTGGATACAAGTCTCAAGTATCCTAAACTTGGATACAAGCTACCTAAGTTTCCTAAACTCAAAGCTACTTCCCGAGGACCAAGCACCCACGAAGCAACACTGATCTTGAGAGCCAAAATTATTATGGGCTTTCAAAACCTGAGTCGCCAAGACTTGAGCACAAGTCCCAAGTTGCATAAACTTGGACACACAAGACCTAAGTCTCCTAGACTTAGACCCATTTATGTTAAAAAATTTGAGACAAACCTTGAGCATTGTATAAGTCTAATGTGAATCATTACTAACTGTTGTATGAAAAATTTGTTAAGTAAAAGGCAAAGAAGGCCACACATGCTCAGGACTTACCCCATCCCCTATAGACGTAACATTTTAAACTATAACGAGGGATTTACCCTGATCTTGCAAAGATGATTCTATCCCTGCCTGGTGCTTATCCTCGAGCTCCTGGTCCAACTGAGCCTCTTAGGCTGTGTAACGTCCCAAATTTCCTAATAAGGCATAGGGCCTTGATTAGGGGGTCGGGATGGAAAATTATGGAATTATGTGATATTATGTGCAATTGTGTGATTACATGCATGGTTATGTGAGTTATGTTATTATAGGATGATAATTTCGTGCATGTGGGCCCACTTCTCATTAGAAGGGCATTTTGGTAATTTTGGCCATTGAGAGTGTAATTGTATATTTATGTGCTTGTATGTGATATATGGATGAGACCACATTATTATGTGGATATGTTTGAGCTATTCGGCATGAAACGACCCTAGGATGTAAGTTAGCGGTTTGATCATAATGGGATTAATCACCGGGCTCGGGGTGTGATGGACCCAAAATGGGTATGTGTTAAAAATTTATAACTCGCAAGCGCACGAATCGTATATGAAATATAGTGTTCGTGTAAGCACGAGATCGAACCCAAATGAGTAGTCTAAAATAAAAAAGAAAACTATTTTAAATCAAAATTAATAAATTCTAACCTAGCTCCAAAGATTGATGAGATTTTTGTATAATGAAAATAAAATAAAAGACAATAATAAAGAAATTAAAGACAATATATAAAAATAAATAACAGTAGAAATCAATATGGTAAAAGAAGATTATTAAGGCATTAGAATCCACAAAATATAAGTTCAATAATATATATAAGTATATTGATTCCCAAGTTTTAGTGATAGTTAAAATAAGTCAAACTATCATTTTCCACATAGATTTATAATTTTAAGCACAAATTACTTCTAAAAAGATATGATTTTTCTTCACTTTTCAAAAAGTATAATTTCAAAGTATTTAATGTGAATCAACCTAATGAAACAATAAAAAATCAAATAACATTATTTATAAGGAAAAACATAATATTTTTGTTCTAAGCATTGGATGTGTACAATTTAATGACACATCTTACACAAAAAATATTATGGTTTTGCACTAATGAAGAACAAAGTGTAAATATGTTCTAACAATAAAAAATACAAGATATTTAAGATGATGGAAAATATTTGAAGAAGAAAATCCATAAACTTTATTGCACAAAATGGGAAATCAACACACAACATAAATACTATCTAGTTACATATTGTTTCATCATGACCTTAATAATCTTAAAAAGATTAGAAACTCATAACTAGCATAGAAATTACAAACCAAAAATTACAAACATAAATAGGAAAATTTGGAGAAACGCCTAAATTTTTCCTCTAAAAATTCATAGAAAAAATGACCAAAAAGATGAAGAGAATGGAGTGGTCTTCCAAGTGTAGGAATTTTGTGGTATGACCTCCCCTAAAATAAGCACTCCCAAATCCCTTATTTATAGCCAAAAAAAGTGTTTAAAATAATCAATTTAAATTGATTAAATTAAATTTGAAATGAAGAATAATAAGGTAAGTAGGGGTAAATTTTAAGGTGAAATGATGATTTTGGGGTAAAATGTGTAGAAAAGTTTGGGTAAAAATGGTATTTTTGGAAATAAGGGGACAATGTTGAAATTGTTGGGCTAAAATAAACACAAAAGGGCTGGTGGTGGCTGGGACAAGCAGGGGAGCAGCTGGGGTTGTGAGGTGGGCTCTGGCGTGCTTGGGTCGAAGGGAGTGGAGCAGAGGGGTGAATTGGGCTGGACTGAGACAGGTGGGCTTCGCTTGGCGTGGTGGGCCGAAGTGTGCTAGCGGGCGGAGCAGCTGGAGGAAGTGGAGCAGCAGCTAGTGGGCTTCGGCGTGGGCCGAAGGTTGTTGGGCCAGATGGCTGGGAAGATGCTTCATGCAGGCTGGGTGGCAGTTGGCTTGTGAAGGGAAACTGTGGGGTGCAAAGGGTTGAAGGCTTCTGGTGGTAGATTGGGCCGAAGGGGCTTCGGGTGGGTCTTGCGTGGAGGCAAGTGGTTGGGCTAGCTGGGTGCAGGCTTGCTGTCTTATGGCATTTTAAAAGTGCCATATTTCCTTACTTTCTTTTCCTTACTTTTCAAAGCCCAAAAATGTCATAAATTCCCTACAAAATAAATATAAAATAAATCATAATAAAATATTTCCAACTATAAAATAAATCAAGTTAACTCTTTGAAAATATTAATTATAACTTAATTTATATTTAACATTTAAGCACAATAATACAACATTTTTTACCTCAAATTAAACAACAATAATTCAAATAATTTTTTTTGGTCAAGAAGAAAATAGCTTCATTGATCAAACAAGCAATTACAACCAAGGCAAAAAGCCCAGAAGGAACCCGAATACAACCTGACTACCAACTACCTCATTGAACTAACAAGCAAGTTTCCTTAAAAAAAGCTTAAAATGAGGAAGAATCTTCCTACTATGAACACTATAAATTCTGTATTGAACTAAGGTAATTACTTCTTTAGCTATACAGTTAGTTGTGAGAGAGAAACCATCATATATGCATCTATTTCTATTCCTCCAAATTTGATAAACTACAGCTGCAAGAATCATATTTATGGTCATGTTCAATCTGTTTTTCTGGCTAACACTAAGCCCCAAGGTCCAAACCGAGAAGCTGGAAGCCCAAGCTCGATAACCCAGCCAGGAAAATATTCACTTCAGTACTTTCTTGGACAAACAGCAGTCAAAGAATAGGTGGCTGTGACTTTCCCACTGGTCTTCACAAACAGGGCACAGAAGGCTGTCAATGGTACATTTGGCCAAGTTGTCTCTAGTTAGGAGGAATGAGTTTACAGCCATCCATAATAAAAACCTATGCTTAAGGAGAATAGTGCGACACCAGATCCCATTCTTGTAAGCTACAACTTGCTGGTTTAGGGAGCTGTTATACAGCTTAGAAGGCTTGAATATCCCTGATAAACCAGCAGCCAGGATCTCTCTTTCACAGAACCTATTCCTGAGATGACAAAGCTTGTGCCAATACCAGCTACTATCATGCTTCAAAACTTAATCCCAAAAGTTCACCCCCTTTAGGTATTCATGTTGAATCCACTTAACCCAAAGAGAGTCTTGTTTGGTCGAAATAGCCCATATATACCTGGCGAGAAGGGCCCTATTCCAGCTAGAACCATCCCTAAGACCAAGACCACCGTACGCCTTAGGCAAGAAAACTTGATACCAAGAAGCCAAATGAAACTTGCTTCGAGTTCCTGAGGCCCCCCAAAGAAACTGCCTGCACAACTTTTCCACTTCCTTAATGATACTTTGAGGTAAGTTGAAAACAGACATCCAGAAATTCCTTAAACCAGCCAAGACAGTTTGAATGAGAAGTAAACGACCTGCATAAGATAGGTGTTTACTTGACCAGGAAAACAACTTCACTCTCATCTTTTGGATAATGATTTCACAGTCCATGTGCTTCCATTTTGTAGGCCTCGATGGCACTCCAAGATAATGCAAAGGAAAGGACCCAGCTGGAAGTTGCAGAACCTGCTGAATCTCAATCCTATCCTCTGCTATTACCCCTCCAAAATAAACTTGGGACTTCTTAGAATTAATAGCCAACCCAGAAGCATCATTAAACTTCATAAGAGAGTCTTTTAGGACAGTCACAGCCTCTACAGAGCCTTTACAAAACAGGATTACATCATCTGCGAAACATAGATTTATAAGTTTCAAGCTCTTACACATCGGGTGAAACCGAAATGTAGAGGACCTGCCATCAGATTGTAAGCATCTGGTCATGTACTCCATAATGAGAACAAAGAGAAGAGGGGACATTGGGTCCCCTTGCCGCAAACCTTTACCTCCTTTGAAAATGCATTGAACCCGGCCATTAATCAAAAGAGAATAAGAAGTAGTCCTGATACACTTCATGATCCAACTAATAAACTTTGATGGAAAACATAAAGCCTTCAGTAAGTTTTCCAAAAAATGCCAATCTACCGAATCATACGCCTTGCTAAGGTCAATCTTGATCGCACATCGAGGAGATGTAGTCGCTCTACCATAATTCTTAATTAAGTCTTGAAGAATCATGATATTATGAGCTATAGATCTACCCCGAACAAAAGCGCCTTGATTCGATTGAATGAGATAAGGAAGCACCACCACCAGTCAGGAACATAACAACTTAGCCATGACCTTATATAATGTCGAGCAACAAGCGATAGGTCTGTAATCGGAGGCCCTAGCTGGATTCGCAACTTTAGGAATAAAGGATAAAGTTGTTTCATACAGCTCTTTAGGAAAATGGCCCATGGCGAAACTATGAGTAATTGCTGAGCAAATATCCTGACCAATATCCTTCCACATAGATTTGAAGAAACCGGAACCATAGCCATCAGGACCAGGCGATTTAGTATTAGGAATACTAAACAACGCTGCTTTTATTTCCTTAGCCGAGAAGGGTTTCAAAAGATAAAGTTGATGTTCCACTGAGAGCTTAGAGCCTAACGTGACACAACGCTGATCTACTAACCCTGTAGCCGAGCTGGAACTGCCCAAATGACTTTTAAAATGCTCAACAAAATGGCCTATCACCTCCTAGAAATCATCTATCAATACCCCATTTTCATTAATAAATGAACCAATAGAATTCACAGCTTTCCTCTTCTTCAGGAAAGCATGAAAGAAAGAGGAGTTCACATCCCCATTCCTAATCCAATTGATCTTGCTTCTCTGGACTAGGAAACTATGATAAATCTGTTCATGATAGTGAAATTCTGAAGCCTTTTCCCTGACTGCCTCTTGTAACTGAAAGTCGAGAGGCCTCGCTTGAGCTTGAAACTGGGCAGTTTGAAGAGCTTCCATAGCCACTTGATAGCCTAGACCCACATCCCCAAACCAGTCCCTATTAAGCTTCTTAAGTTGATGTTTCAGCCGAACAAGCCTAGCAAAAATAGCCTTCAAACCAGATGCTTGCACAGGGGCATTCCAGCTCTTCAATACTAATTGATTAAAATCCGGGTGACTGGACCAAAAATTATAATACTTGAAAAGTTTAGTTCCCATAGACTTCAAGGCAATATTAGAAACAATGCATGAACAATGATCCGACACCACCTCCCATTGAAAAACAGCCAAACTTTGAGGAAAAACATCCAGCCAATCTTCATTAATTGCATGATCAATTTTGGAATAGATCCTAGCTAAACCATCTTGATTATTTGTCCATGTGAAGTAAGAACCCATACTTTTAATAGCCTCTACTTTAGCAATAGATTTCCACCCAATAGAATCCCCCAATTCAGAGCTAGCTATAGGGCAGCCACTAGATATATCACCAGCTGAAAATGGTGCATTAAAATCCCCAATGACCATCCAAGCATTGACAGAAAGAGATATACGAGATAGATCACGCCACAGGCTCCTCCTTGTATCAACTGAGTGGAATCCATAGAAAAACGTGACAAAGAAGCTAGTCTTGTGACCAACCACACTGACTTGGCAGTGAACCAATTAGGGAGAGTCTTCCGAGATGCTCACATTAGCTATTCCCTTCCTCCATAGAATCAACAGCCTACCTTCTGTGTTTGGGCTAGAAAAATAGTCCCAATTAGGAAATCTATGTTCCATGAACTCGTCAATTTTCCTCCCTTGCAACTTAGTTTCCATTAAACCACCAATACCAACCTTATTTTTCCTAAACATATCTTGGATTGAAATTTGTTTATTCAATCTGTTCAGCCCCCTTATATTCCAACTCAAAACGGGACAGTTATCCATTAGAAGAACTAGTAGCAATATTCCCCACCTTGTTTCCCCTTTCCTGATCCTGCAATACACCAAAGTGATTACCCTGAGCTTGAGCCAACCCAGCCCTTTAAATGACACCAGTAGCATTACCCTGTCTCTGAGAACTAACCCGCCTGGGTGTAAGCCATTGCCCCTCCTTATTCTTTTCTACAGCCAGCCCAGAAGTAGTCTCCTCTGGAATAGACACAACACCTTCATCTGCTTTTGCTTCAACAGTAGCTGTAGAACCCTCCTCTTGCTTGCTCGTAATCCCCTCCTTAGCTCCCTCTAAATTTTCTGTACTGTCCAGCTGTTTCTCTTCAGTAGGGTGAGTAATTTTTTCCACCCAAACTGCCTCAAGGTCCTTCTTACACTCTGCCATAGTATGCCCAAATCCCGAGCAGCTCTTACACTTAGTAGGCAACCACTCATACTCTATTCCTTGTTCAATCACCTGACCATATTCATTTATAAACTGGAAGCTACGTGGGGGGTTATCTGTGATTTCCACTAACACCCTCGCAAATTGAACACGAGATCGCTCCTTAGTAAATTTATCCACTAACAGAGGTTTTCCGATCGTACTAACCAACGCACTGAGACACTTACTCCCCCAATACTGAAGACCAAGATCATGAAGACGAATCCACAGCGGAACCGAACGAACCAAGCGAATCGCACTAAGATCAGCTGTCCATGGCCTCACAATGACGGGTTTTCTATCGAATTGAAGAACTCCATTCTCAAGTACATGGTCTCTTGTTGCTTCGTCATTGAATTTCACCAAAGTAAGCCCCAAAGTCATTCTAGATATCTGGGCAATTCCTAGATGACCCCAAACCCTTTTTATGAAACCCTCAAACACAGCCATTGGGGGATTTGCTCCAAGAACCATACAAACCACTGCAGAGCTCCAATTTGCAGACTGAATCCTCACCTCTTCAGCATCCACTTGAGCTAGCTTTTGTCCATTTCTAAAGATAGGTTCAGTGTATTCCAGTTTTGGTTCAGAGAAAGAGAGAGTGCTCGTTCGGAATTGCTGCCAATGGAGCTGCGAATTCGACTGGAAATCCTCTTCTATGCCCTTATCTCCATCTTCGCACCTGTCCGCCCAAGCAGCATTGGGCATCACCGTGTCCTTCCCATCATCCATTCCCTCCTTCAATTGAGTGCCCTTACCCTGTCGAGCCTTCGAATCTTCTTGCTTACCTCCAGACCCAGATCTATCTCCCAAACGCAAGTTCTGCTCTAGATCGGCCACACCATCTCCCTCCAATCCAGTCAATTTCTCCTATTGGACCTGTTGACGGTGAAATCTCTTCAACGAAATTAGATCGGAAAACTCAAAGGTAAGTCGAGTGAGGTTTTTGTAAGAACTAAGAATAAACTTTAAGAAAAAGTAGACACAGATAAATGATGGAGCAAATCCTGGTATATTTCTCAATAGCCTCTCCTTACAATGAATTTTCCAACCCCCTTTCAGGTGGTCTTAGGGTTCCTTTTATAGTAGGCTCTAATGGCCTTAGATACATAGTGGTCCAGGGGACCAAGTGGTACATACGTACTGTGTCAGGGGAGTGGCTTCAGAGGTTGTGGTCGTACACCCCGTACAGAAGCAGGTGTCAGGAGGATGTCTCCACCACTTGTCGGTACCCATGTCTAATGCGTGGTGGCAGGCGTAGTGGCGCAGGAGGTAGTGGTGTCGGCTCTGACCCATGGCCGTAGACGTACGGACCATAACTCCTATTCTTGCATAACCAATCCTGGCATTCCCACTACTTGTCTGGTAAGGGTACTATATCCGTACTCTGACTTCTTTAGGTTTGTAGGCACATTCCATATTCATGCATGTACCTTGCCCTTTATGAGTATTCTCACCTCCAAGGCCATGGGCGAGGCCATGGGAGAGGCCATGGGCGAGGCCATGGGCGAGGCCATGGGCGAGGCCATGGGCGAGGCCATGGGCGAGGCCATGGGCGAGGCCATGGTCGAGGCCATGGGCAAGGCCATACCTCATTGCGAGCCCCTGGTGCGCGCGGGGCGCGAGGCGCAATGGCGCGCGGGGCGCGAGGCCCCTGGTGCGCGTGGGGCGCGCGGGGCGCGAGGCCCCTGGTGCGCGAGGCCCCTGGTGCGCGCGGGGCGCGAGGCCCCTGGTGCGCGCGGGGCGCGAGGCCCCTGGTGCGCGCGGGGCGCGAGGCCCCTGGTGCGCGCGGGGCGCGAGGCCCCTGGTGCGCGCGAGGCGCATGGGCGCGCGGGGGCGAGGCCCTTGGTGCGCGCGGGGCGCGAGGCCCCTGGTGCGCGCGGGGCGCGAGGCGCATGGGTGCGCGGGCGCGAGGCCCCTGATGCGCGCGGGCGCGAGGGGCATGGGCGCGCGGGGCGCGAGGCCCCTGGTGCGCGTGGGGCGCGGGGCGCGAGGCGCATGGGCGCGCGGGGCGCGAGGCCCCTGGTGCGCGCGGGGCGCGAGGCGCATGGGCGCGCGGGCGCGAGGCCCTTGGTGCACGAGGGGCGCGAGGCCCCTGGTGCGCGCGGGGCGCGAGGCGCATGGGCGCGAGGCTCCTGGTGCGCGCGGGGCGCGAGGCGCATGGGCGCGAGGCCCCTGGTGCGCGCGGGGCGCGAGGCGCATGCCTTGATGAGACATGGGATACATCCTAGGTGCGAAATGTCTTCTTGGCGTGAGGTCCTTGGTGTGGGACACCTCGGGGCAAGGCTAGGCGCATGAGGTGTTGGCATGCGCGGGGTGCTGCTGGAGTGGTGTTCGCGAGGCTGGGGCCTTAACTTCGAGGGGCACGGATAAGGGCCATGTGTGCATGACAAACACGTCTAACAAGGTGATGCAGCTTGGAGGCCTGGAATGACCTCATGAGGCCTAGAGCTCTGCGAGTGTCTAACACTTCGATGGCCTATAATTACCTTCTGCCTTCATTGCGTACTTGGCGCCCTTGGTGCCCCTTAGCTATTTACTTCTTTAAGGGACTAGAAACTTCTTTTGTGTGTTTTTCTTATTTGGTGGATTTTCGGCATCCACACTTACCCCCCAGTCTATAGGGAGGCCTTTAGGCGTTCTTGTAGACTCTTCCGTTCCTTTTTATTATTCTCTTATTCTTCTTCTTTTTTTTTTTTATATATTTATCATGTTCGAGGTCCTTTGGAACCCACGCGAAAAGGGGGTTCGGTAGGCCTCTCTGTGATGCGTCTTAGTTGCACCTGTAAGGATATATTGACCCCTTGGGTTCTAGTTATCCTTTTATATATCTTCGCGCGCGGTTATTATATCTTGCGAGAAGCGTCCTTCTCGTCATTAGGCATAGTACTATTTTTGCAAGCGTCTTCTTTGAGACCCTTTTTGCAAGCGTCTTCTTTGAGACCCTTTTCGGAAGCGTCTACTTTGAGACCCTTTTGGATAGCGTCTACTTGGGAGACCCTTTTTGGAGGCGTCTACTTTGGAGACCCTTTTTGGGAGGTGTCTACGTTGTAGACCCCTTTTGGTGGGTGTCTACTTTGTAGACCCCTTTTGGTGGTGTCTACTTATGAGACCCTTTTTGCAAGCGCCTACTTTGGAGACCCTTTTTGCAAGCGTCTACTTTGGAGACCCTTTTTGGAGGTGTCTACTTTGGAGACCCCTTTTGGGAGGTGTCTACTTTGTAGACCCCTTTTGGTGGAGACTTTCATGGCTAGATGGTCTTCGTTCGATCTCTAATTTGGTCAGGGACCCCTCTAGCACGATGCCCCCCTTCTATATGGAATCCCCAGACATACTGGTAGTATGGCCACTGGAGGAAGGTTCGCTCTCTTCGACATGGAAGTTCTTATGGCCCTCTTCCACACGTATGTACTTCTGTGCTCTCTCGAAGAAGTCGTCCAAATCCGAAACTTCTCTTTTGAGCATGTTACTCCATAACTTGCTTCCTGGACGAACTCCGGCTGTAATAGCCATCTTGAGCTCTGCTTTGGTTAAACATCCCACCTTTGTTGCTTCTATACCGAATCTATGGATGTAGTCCTTCAAACTTTCATTCTCGCCTTGTTTGATGTTAGCGAGGCTGGTAGTTGGCATGACGTAGTCACACGCTGCATGGTGTTGCTGAAGAAATTCATCAGAGAATTGTTGCCATGACTTGATTGTTCCTGGCCTTAACCTCCTGAACCATTTGTACGCCACTCCTTTAAGAGTAACGACGAAGCAATGACATTTTTCTCTACTGTTGACCCCCCTTAACCTCATCAAGTTATTGAAGGAGTCTAAGTGATATTTTGGGTCTGTAGTACCCTCATACGGAGTCATGCGAGGCTCTCTAAAGCCAGTGGGCATTTGTTTAGCCTGAATCTCCCTTGTGAAGGGTGAATCACGGTCGAATTCTCCGCCATCCATGTGCCCCCCAAGTACAGTGGTGATCTTGCCTTGAGGGCATCGCATTTTGGTGTCTAGTCCCCTCCTTTTTTCGTATAAGGAATTTTGCGGGTTCTCGGGCTGATCCCTCGCCTTGGTTGTGTCCCTCGGTGGAACCGCGGGGGGTGCGTCTCTCACTTCTGACCTCTCCTCATGGAGCCCTTTTCTTAGGCCAGGGGGTGACCCTTTTGGGAGGACTTCGGCATCTTTCTTATGACCCTCATCTTCTCTCTGCCTATGCTCCTGGGGACACTTCGTTGGCCTATGTCCCCCATGGTACTTTGCCTGGGGGGTTTCACTGGCGGAAAGTTGGGTTCCCCCACCGTCTATGGGGACAGTGTTTTCCCCTTTTTCATGCTCCTTCCCTTTATGCTTTGGGAGGGGCATGCTTGACTTCCCTTGGCGTAGGTTGTTTAAAACCTTCTGCATGTTCTCCATCATGGTTTCCAGCCTCCTAGTCTTTTTATGCAACTCGTGAATCTCATCCTTGTAGAAGCGCGTCCTTGAGCTGGAACTTACCGAGCGTACCCCAGGACCCTTGCCTGGCCAGTGCGTCGAGGGACTGGGGTCCCGGTGGCCTGAGTGTGGGGTCAACTGGGGCCGGTTAAGTGGATACACTAGCGGCTCTGAATGACCTCCGTCGGGCTGGGTAGCTGAGGACGATGCTTCCCTCTCCTCCTCCGGGGGAAGAGGTTCTTCTGGTCCATCTCCATGCTCGGGCAGAGGGGGGTCTTTCTTGGAAGGCCTCCGCTCTACTTCGTCTCGGTGAACCTCCACCTTTTGTATTTGTCGTAGGCGTTTTGAACGTCTTAGCATCTTTCTTTGTTGGAAATGAAGGAAGAACACTGGCTTGATGCTTGTTCTTCCCACAGACGGCGCCAAACTGTTGACGGTGAAATCTCGTCAACGAAATTAGATCGGAAAACTCAAAGGTAAGTCGAGTGAGGTTTTTGTAAGAACTAAGAATAAACTTTAAGAAAAAGTAGACACAGATAAATGATGGAGCAAATCTTGGTATATTTCTCAATAGCCTCTCCTTACAATGAATTTTCCAACCCCCTTTCAGGTGGTCTTAGGGTTCCTTTTATAGTAGGCTCTAATGGCCTTAGATACATAGTGGTCCAGGGGACCAAGTGGTACATACGTACTGTGTCAGGGGAGTGGCTTCAGAGGTTGTGGTCGTACACCCCGTACAGAAGCAGGTGTCAGGAGGATGTCTCCACTACTTGTCGGTACCCATGTCTAATGCGTGGTGGCAGGCGTAGTGGCGCAGGAGGTAGTGGTGTCGGCTCTGACCCATGGCCGTAGACGTACGGACCATAACTCCTATTCTTGCATAACCACTCCTGGCATTCCCACTACTTGTCTGGTAAGGGTACTATATCCGTACTCTGACTTCTTTAGGTTTGTAGGCACATTCCATATTCATGCATGTACCTTGCCCTTTGTGAGTATTCTCACCTCCAAGGCCATGGGCGAGGCCATGGACGAGGCCATGGGCGAGGCCATGGGCGAGGCCATGGGCGAGGCCATGGGCGAGGCCATGGGCGAGGCCATGGGCGAAGCCATGGTCGAGGCCATGGGAGAGGCCATGGGCAAGGCCATACCTCATTGCGAGCCCCTGGTGCGCGCGGGGCGCGAGGCGCATGGGCGAGCGGGGCGCGAGGCGCATGGGCGCGCGGGGCGCGAGGCCCCTGGTGCGCGCGGGGCGCGAGGCGCATGCGCGGGCGCAAGACCCTTGGTGCGCGCGGGGCGCGAGGAGCATGGGCGCGCGGGCGCGAGGCCCCTGGTGCGCGCGGGGGCGCGAGGCCCCTAGTGCGCGCGGGGCGCGACGCGCATGGGCGCGAGGCCCCTGGTGCGCGTGGGGCGCGAGGCGCATGGGCGCGCGGGGCGCGAGGCCCCTGGTGCGCGCGGGGCGCGAGGCGCATGAGCGGGCGCGAGACCCCTGGTGCGCGCGGGGCGCGAGGCGCTTGAGCGGGCGCGAGACCCCTGGTGCGCGCGGGGCGCGAGGCGCATGGGCGCGCGGGCGCGAGGCCCTTGGTGCACGCGGGGCGCGAGGCCCCTGGTGCGCGCGGGGCGCGAGGCCCCTGGTGCGCGCGGGGCGCGAGGCTCCTGGTGCGCGCGGGGCGCGAGGCGCATGGGGGCGAAGCCCCTGGTGCGCGCGGGGCGCGAGGCGCATGCCTTGATGAGACATGGGATACATCCTAGGTGAGAAATGTCTTCTTGGCGTGAGGTCCTTGGTGTGGGACACCTCGGGGCAAGGCTAGGCGCATGAGGTGTTGGCATGCGCGGGGTGCTGCTGGAGTGGTGTTCCCGAGGCTGGGGCCTTAACTTCGAGGGGCACGGATAAGGGCCATGTGTGCATGACAAACACGTCTAACAAGGTGATGCAGCTTGGAGGCCTGGAATGACCTCATGAGGCCTAGAGCTCTGCGAGTGTCTAACACTTCGATGGCCTATAATTACCTTCTGCCTTCATTGCGTACTTGGCGCCCTTGGTGCCCCTTAGCTATTTGATGAGGACACCAAGACCCAAGTATCAAGTCAAGTTCCAGTTGGTCCAGTGACGAGGGCACGAGCCAAGAGATTCAAGGAAGAACTTAACAGCCTAGTCCACAAAGTCCTAAAACAAGAGGAGACCATGGTCAACATTGAAGGAGAACAAAGACTTGTCTTACTCATCAAAGTTGACTGAGTTTAGGTGCTTAATGAGTCTTTTTATTTTTAGTCACGTTTTTTAGTCTTTGTTTATTTTGTGATAAGTCAAACATTTGACTTGTGTGAGTCCAATAGTCCTTTTGTCTTTAATTTTTCGGTTTTCATGAGGAAGACAAAAAGCTTGTCTTTAATTTCGGTTTTCATTAGGAAGACAAAGGGGCTGTCCTTAATTTTTCGGTTTCATTAGGAAGACCAAGGGTCTTGTTTTCATGTAATTTTCGTCCTTATAAGGACTGCCAAAACATTTGGAAAAATCAGATTATGTTGAATGAAATTGTGAGTTTATTTCTTCTTGAGTTTTTGAAGAAACTTTTGAACTTATCAAGGAGATTCCTTGTGGCGTTCATCCTGACTTATCAAACGGATTCCATCCCCGTTTGTGGCGTCTTCCTCATACCAAGGTTCGTGCTTGGCTAAGCATTGGGTCGCGGTTCCATTCCAATCTCGTGTGTTCTTGGTGGCTGTTCCATATTTGGTGTCGGGTTTCGTCACATTTGTTGGCGTGGTTCGTATCAGTTGGTATCAGAGCTTAGGATCATCCGGTTTGGCCTATCCTTTTTTTTTTCATTTGTGTTTTCTATTCAATTCGTTTTTCAATTCTGAAATCAAAAAAAAAAAAACAAAAAACAAAAAACAAAAAAATTATTCATCATCTAGTCGTGTTTGAGTTCTTTGTCCTTGTTTATTTTTTTCTTGTGAAATCCGAAACTACTATAGTTAATTTCCCTATTTCAATTGTTTCCTTGTTCAATCATTCCTTTATTTCCAAAGTTTCCATTATCTTTTTTTTTGTGAAATCCCTTGAAATCCGAAACTAGTCTACACAAAGTTTCAATTCCTTTGTAATCGTGAATTAGGGCTTTGAGTTTGATCTTGTTCTAATTGTGGAATCTGAATTTGCATTGGTTTTCTCTAGTTCTTATTGTGAAATCCGAATTTTCATTGAGATTCTCTTGCTTTGCTTTTGAAATCCGAATTTTACCTTGGGTTTCTCTTGTTCTTATTGTGAAATCTGAATTGGGGTTGAGTTTCTCTTGTTCTTATTGTGCAGTCCGAATTGGCATTGAGTTTTTTCTCTTGTTCTTATTGTACAATCCGAATTTGTTTTATTGTGAAATCTGATTTGGTATCGAGTTTCTCTAGTTTTATTGTGAAATCTGAATTGACAGTGAGTTTCTCTAGTTTTCATTGTGAAAATCCGAATTTGCATTGAGAATCTCTTGCTCTTTTGTGAAATCCGAGTTGTTTTGTTTTCGAATCCAAGTCTAATTTTTTTTTTCTTGTGTCTTGTACCTGCATTTGAGAAATCAAAGAAAAAGAAAAGAAAAGAAGAAAGAAAGAAAAGAAAGAAGAAGAAAACCAAGAGGATCCGAAATCTAAAAAAAAAAAAAAAGTCTGGAAACCCGTCTTAAAAATTTTTGTTCTATTCTTGTTCCCTATGGTCTAGAGGCCTTTTTGCCAAAACCCCACACAAGCGTTCCAAAAATCATCATTTTTTTCGTCATTTTTCACCAGTTTTCGTCGGTGTTCGTTTGGTTTGTTTGGTTGAATTTGCTGCTTGAATACTCCATATTACCGTTGGATTAGTTTTGAAAGAACTTAAAGAAGAATACGAGTGGGAAAAGGCAGAGGTGTGAGCTTATTTGAGGGTAAAAGCCATCAAAGTTGAGAGAAACACGAGTGGACTTGAGTGACAAAATTTTGAGTGAAAACACGTGAGGGAGTGTGGTGAGGTCTTTTCTCCATATTATTCTAACCCTATTTTGCAGATTTCCATCATGGCACAAAATCCAGAGAAAGATGCAAGCAATGATATTCCGCCACCTGAGGTTCCGAATCTACAAATGCAAGCATTAATTGGGGAGATGCAAATGATGATGAGGGCGGAGTGTGAGCAGATACATGAGAGGTTGGATAGGGTAGAAGAGGGAACGCAATGGAGGGCACGGAGGAACAGGGTACAACAACGGGATGTTGAGGGTGAAAGAGAGTTTGATGGGGGGGATTTAGAGGAAGAATATGATAGGATGTCAGAGGGTAACCATAGGAGGTATGGCCGAGATAGAGAAGCTAGGAACTGGGTAGACAATAATTTGGGAAATATCAAGATGAGAATCCCCGCCTTTCAAGGCAAGAGTGATCCTGAGGCATACCTTGAGTGGGAGAAGAAAATGGAGTTGGTTTTCGATTGTCACAACTACTCTGACATGAAGAAGGTAAAACTAGCTGTCATTGAATTTACTGATTATGCTATTGTTTGGTGGGATCAGTTGTGCATCAATAGGAGGCGAAATGGAGATCGTGCCATTGACACTTGGGAGGCTATGAAGAGGGTGATGAGGCGACGGTTTGTACCATCTCATTATTATCGAGATCTATACCTTAAGTTGCAGGGTCTTCGTCAAGGTTCCAAGAGTGTTGATGAGTATTACAAAGAGATGGAGATGGCTATGATTAGAGCCAATGTGGAAGAAGATCGGGAGGCGACAATGGCAAGGTTTTTGAATGGGTTGAACCGAGAGATTGCTAATCCAATTGAGCTACACCATTATGTGGAATTGGAAGATTTGGTGCATATGGCAATCAAAGTTGAGAGGCAGCTCAAGAGGGGTAGTACAAGTTCAAAGCCAAGACCGAGCCCACACCATTCAAGTGCAACACCTTGGCGGTCGAACTATCCAAAGAAGGAAGAAGACCAACCTACTTCATCCTTTACACCAAAACCAGCCACGACCCCTCAAGGTAAAACAGCCCCTACTTCGTCCCATTCTAGTGAGATAAAATGTTTCAAATGTCAGGGGCGAGGACACATAGCTAGCCAATGTCCGAACAAGCGAGTTATGGTAATTCGGGATAATGGGGAGATAGATTCCGAAGAGGAAGATGATCTTGATGACATGCCACCATTGGAGGACGCTTCTATGGGTGATGAGGAGTTTGGGGCAGAATCTGGTGAGATGCTTGCACTAGTCACACGACGAGCCTTAAATTTGCAAGCAAAAGAAGAGGAAGAAGAGGTGCAGCGGGAGAACATCTTTCACACTCGTTGTCATGTGAAAGGCAAGGTATGTAGTGTGATTATTGATGGAGGTAGTTGTACTAACGTTGCTAGTTCTTCCATGGTTGAAAAGCTAGGGCTCCCAACGCTTAAACATCCTTGTCCATACAAGTTGCAGTGGTTGAATGATAGTGGTGAAGTGAGGGTTACAAAACAGGTGCTAGTCTCATTTCGAATTGGCAAGTATGAAGATGAGGTGTTGTGTGATGTGGTTCCCATGCAAGCTGGACACCTCCTTCTAGGAAGGCCTTGGCAATTTGATCGGCGGGTACAGCATGACGGCTACGCCAACAAGTATTCATTCACATTCCGTCAACGAACAATCACTCTAGCGCCTTTGACACCAAAGCAAGTGTATGAAGATCAAGTGAGGTTGCAAAAAGTGAGTGACAAAAAGAAAATGAGTGAGCAAAAAGAGAGTGAAAAGATGAATGAGAGTGAGGAAAAAGAGAGACAAAGAGAGAAAAGTGTGGAATCAAGTGAGAGAAAACAAAATAATTTTTATGCAAAAAAAAGTGAGGTTAAGAGAGCTTTGTGTACAAAACAGCCCATGATTTTACTCATGTATAAGGAGGCTCTTTTAAATACTAACCAACTTGATTCTTCGCTGCCAAGTGTTGTTGTGTCTATTTTGCAGGAATTTAAGGATGTGTTTCCTGAGAAAGTACCACATGGGTTGCCACCTGTTCGAGGAATAGAACATCAAATTGATTTTGTTCCAGGTGCTTCCATCCCAAACCGACCAGCCTACAGAAGTAATCCTGATGAAACAAAGGAATTGCAAAGGCAAATTGAAGAATTGATGGAGAAAGGGCATGTGAGAGAAAGCATGAGCCCTTGTGCTGTTCCAGTGATTCTAGTTCCCAAGAAGGATGGAACATGGAGGATGTGTGTTGACTGTCGAGCCATCAACAATATAACGGTAAAATATCGACATCCCATTCCTCGTTTAGATGACATGTTAGATGAATTGCATGGTTCTTGTGTGTTTTCCAAAATTGATCTTAAAAGTGGGTATCATCAGATACGTATGAAAGAAGGGGATGAGTGGAAAACTGCTTTTAAAACTAAACATGGATTGTATGAGTGGTTAGTCATGCCTTTTGGACTAACTAATGCACCTAGCACTTTCATGCGCTTAATGAATCATGTATTGCGTGCTTTCATTGGAAAATTTGTGGTTGTGTATTTTGATGATATTCTTATTTATAGTAAGAATTTACATGACCATGTTTTGCATTTGCATTCTGTTTTGGATGTTCTTAGGAAACAGAGTTTATATGCTAACCTCAGTAAGTGTACTTTCTGCACCGATAAGCTTGTTTTCCTAGGCTTTGTTGTAAGTGCTACAGGTATTCAGGTGGATGAAGAAAAGATCAAAGCCATCCAAGAGTGGCCGACCCCTACAACTATAGGTAATGTTAGAAGTTTTCATGGACTTGCTAGCTTCTACAGGAGGTTTGTGAAAAAATTTAGCACCATCGCCGCACCACTTACAGAAGTTATCAAAAAGAATGTGATATTTAAATGGGGTGAAGCTCAAGAGGAGGCATTTCAGCTACTGAAATACAAGCTTACTCATGCTCCTTTACTTGCTTTGCCTAACTTTGCTAACACTTTTGAAGTTGAATGTGATGCTTCTGGAATAGGTATTGGCGCTGTTCTTATGCAGGATGGGAGACCGCTCGCATACTTTAGCGAAAAGCTAAGTGGGGCTGCCCTCAATTACCCCACCTATGACAAAGAATTGTATGCACTAGTGCGTGCTTTAGAAACATGGCAGCACTATTTGTACGAACCACGCCAACAAGTGTGACGAAACCCGACACCAAATATGGAACAGCCACCAAGAACACACGAGATTGGAATGGAACCGCGACCCTATGCTTAGCAAAGCACGAACCTTGGTATGAGGAAGACGCCACAAACGGGGATGGGAATCCGTTTGATAAGTCGGATTGAACACCACAAGGGATACCCTTGATAAGTTCGGATAGTCTCTTCAAGAACTCAAGAAGAAAACTCACAAATTTTCATTCAACATAATCTGATTTTTCCAAATGTTTTCAAGGCCTTATATAGCCGAAAATTACATCAATACAAGCCCCTTTGTCTTCCTAAAAACCGAAATATTAAAGACAAGCCTTTTGTCTTCCTAATGAAACCGAAAAATAAAGACAACCCTTTGTCTTCCTAATGAAAACTGAAATTTAAAGACAACCCTTTGTCTTCCTAATAAAATCCGAAAATTAAAGACAAAAAGGACTCTTGGACTCACACAAGTCAAGTGTTTGACTTTTCACAAAATAAACAAAGACTAAAAAACGTGATTAAAAATAAAAAGACTCATTACAAGAAGCTAAATATTGATCAAGCTCCTAAACTGGTGTCCTCATCATTCCTCCCCTCTTGGCTTGGATCAACTGAAACTTGACTTGGATTTTGAGTCTTGGTGTCCTCATCATTCCCCCCCTCTTGAGAAAGATTTGACCTCAAATCGTCACCTGCATCAAAAGGACTCAAATCAGAAACATTAAAAGTAGCACTAACAGTATACTCACCTGGTAAATCGAGTCTGTAGGCATTGTCATTGATCCTTTCTAGCACTTGAAACGGCCCATCTCCTCGAGGTAGCAATTTGGAACGTCTTTGTGCTGGGAATCGCTCTTTCCTCATGTGTAACCATACCCAATCACCGGGATCAAAAACCTGCTTGTGACGACCCTTGTTAGCATCAAGTTGGTTAGTGTTTAAAAGAGCCTCCTTAACCTCACTTTTTTTTGCATAAAAATTACTTTGTTTTCTCTCGAATTTTCCCTCATTGATCGAACTCTTCTCTTTCTTTTCTCTCTCACTTGATTCGACCCTTTTCTCTCTTTGTCTCTCTTTTTTCTCACTCTCATTCATCTTTTCACTCTCCTTCTTTTGCTCACTCAATTTTTTTTTATCACTCAATTTTTGCAACCTCACTTGGTCTTCATATACTTGCTTTGGCGTCAATGGAGCTAGAGTGATTGTTCGTTGGCGGAACGTGAATGAGTACTTGTTGCTGAAGCCATCATGCTGGACTCGCCGATCAAATAGCCAAGGCCTTCCTAGAAGGAGGTGTCCAGCTTGCATGGGAACCACATCGCACAATACCTCATCCTCATACTTGCCAATTCGAAATGATACCAGCACCTGTTTTGTAACCCTCACTTCACCACTATCATTCAACCACTGCAACTTGTATGGACAAGGATGTTTAAGCGTTGGGAGCCCTAGCTTTTCAACCATGGAAGAACTAGCAACGTTAGTACAACTACCTCCATCAATAATCACACTACATACCTTGCCTTTCACATGACAACGAGTGTGAAAGATGTTCTCCCGCTGCACCTCTTCTTCCTCTTCTTTTGCTTGCAAATTTAAGGCTCGTCGTGTGACTAGTGCAAGCATCTCACCAGATTCTGCCCCAAACTCCTCATCACCCATAGAAGCGTCCTCCAATGGTGGCATGTCATCAAGATCATCTTCCTCTTCGGAATCTATCTCCCCATTATCCCGAATTACCATAACTCGCTTGTTCGGACATTGGCTAGCTATGTGTCCTCGCCCCTGACATTTGAAACATTTTATCTCACTAGAATGGGACGAAGTAGGGGCTGTTTTACCTTGAGGGGTCGTGGCTGGTTTTGGTGTAAAGGATGAAGTAGGTTGGTCTTCTTCCGTCTTTGGATAGTTCGACCGCCAAGGTGTTGCACTTGAATGGTGTGGGCTCAGTCTTGGCTTTGAACTTGTACTACCCCTCTTGAGCTGCCTCTCAACTTTGATTGCCATATGCACCAAATCTTCCAATTCCACATAATGGTGTAGCTCAATTGGATTAGCAATCTCTCGGTTCAACCCATTCAAAAACCTTGCCATTGTCGCCTCCCGATCTTCTTCCACATTGGCTCTAATCATAGCCATCTCCATCTCTTTGTAATACTCATCAACACTCTTGGAACCTTGACGAAGACCCTGCAACTTAAGGTATAGATCTCGATAATAATGAGATGGTACAAACCGTCGCCTCATCACCCTCTTCATAGCCTCCCAAGTGTCAATGGCACGATCTCCATTTCGCCTCCTATTGATGCACAACTGATCCCACCAAACAATAGCATAATCAGTAAATTCAATGACAGCTAGTTTTACCTTCTTCATGTCAGAGTAGTTGTGACAATCGAAAACCAACTCCATTTTCTTCTCCCACTCAAGGTATGCCTCAGGATCACTCTTGCCTTGAAAGGCGGGGATTCTCATCTTGATATTTCCCAAATTATTGTCTACCCAGTTCCTAGCTTCTCTATCTCGGCCATACCTCCTATGGATACCCTCTGACATCCTATCATATTCTTCCTCTAAATCCCCCCCATCAAACTCTCTTTCACCCTCAACATCCCGTTGTTGTACCCTGTTCCTCCGTGCCCTCCATTGCGTTCCCTCTTCTACCCTATCCAACCTCTCATGTATCTGCTCACACTCCGCCCTCATCATCCTTTGCATCTCCCCAATTAATGCTTGCATTTGTAGATTCGGAACCTCAGGTGTCGGAATATCATTGCTTGCATCTTTCTCCGGATTTTGTGCCATGATGGAAATCTGCAAAATAGGGTTAGAATAATATGGAGAAAAGACCTCACCACACTCCCTCACGTGTTTTCACTCAAAATTTTTTTTTTTTTAGAATTCGGATCCTCTTGGTTTTCTTTTCTTCTTCTTTCTTTCTGTCTTTCTATTTTTTTTTTCTCAAATGCAGATACAAGGAACAATTCAAAAACAATATGAATTGGTTTTCACAAGAGAAACAATGGAGACTCAAAAAGAAAAGAGAAACAATGCAGATTCGGATTTCACAAAAAGAAAAGAGACAACCCAACCCACTTTCGGATTTTAACAATAAGAATAAGTGAAACTCAATCCCAATTTGGATTGCACAATAAGAACAAGAGAAACCCAAAGAACTTTCGGATTTCACAACAAAAACAAGAGAAACCCAAGGCAAAATTCGGATTTCAAAACAAAACAGCAAGAGAAACTCAATGACAATTCAGATTCCACAATTAGAACAAGAGAAAAAAAAACTCAAAGCCCTAATTCACGATTTCAGAAACAAAAAGAAAAAAACAAATTAGGGGAAATTTCATAAACCCTAATTCAATTGCACGCTTTGAACAAAGAAACAATCTGGAATAAAGAGATCAACTATAATGGTTTTAGAAGGAAAAAAAAAAAAGAACAAAGACTAAGAAAATCAAGAACACGAATAGATAGATTTTTTTTTTTTTTTCAGAAATCTTAATATAATAACACGAACTGAATAGAAAAAAAATGAAAAAGGATAGGCCAAACCGGATGATCCTAAGCTCTGATACCAATTGATACGAACCACGCCAACAAGTGTGACGAAACCCGATACCAAATATGGAACAGCCACCAAGAACACACGAGATTGGAATGGAACCGCGACCCAATGCTTAGCCAAGCACGAACCTTGGTATGAGGAAGACGCCACAAACGGGGATGGAATCCGTTTGATAAGTCAGGATGAACGCCACAAGGAATCTCCTTGATAAGTTCAAAAGTTTCTTCAAGAACTCAAGAAGAAATAAACTCACAATTTCATTCAACATAATCTGATTTTTCCAAATGTTTTCAAGGCCTTATATAGCCGAAAATTACATTAATACAAGCCCCTTTGTCTTCCTAAAAACCGAAATATTAAAGACAAGCCTTTTTGTCTTCCTAATGAAACCGAAAAATAAAGACAACCCTTTGTCTTCCTAATGAAAACCGAAATTTAAAGACAACCCTTTGTCTTCCTAATAAAAACCGAAAATTAAAGACAAAAAGGACTCTTGGACTCACACAAGTCAAGTGTTTGACTTATCACAAAATAAACAAAGACTAAAAAAAACGTGATTAAAAATAAAAAGACTCATTACAAGAAGCTAAATATTGATCAAGCTCCTAAACTGGTGTCCTCATCATTCCTCCCCTCTTGGCTTGGATCAACTGGAACTTGACTTGGATTTTGAGTCTTGGTGTCCTCATCAACGGGGGAGGGTTGATGGGACATTTTGGAGTTGCTAAGACCCTAGCTATGTTGCAAGAGCACTTATTTTGGCCCCACATGAAACGAGATGTTGAGCGAATTTGTGGTAGGTGTGTCACTTGTAGGCAAGCTAAATCAAGAGTTCAGCCAAATGACCTTTACACACCCCTACCTATCCCTAGTTCACCATGGGTTGACATTTCAATGGATTTTGTGTTGGGTTTACCTAGAAGTAAGCGTGGGAGGGATTCAATCTTTGTGGTTGTAGACAGATTTTCTAAAATGGCTCATTTTATTCCATGTCATAAAACTGATGATGCCTCTAACGTTGCAGATTTGTTCTTTAGGGAGATTGTGAGATTACATGGTATGCCTAGAACAATTGTATCAGATAGGGATGCCAAGTTCTTAAGCTATTTTTGGAAAACATTGTGGGGAAAACTTGGGACAAAACTATTATTTTCTACTACTTGTCACCCTCAAACCGATGGTCAAACAGAAGTAGTTAATAGGACCCTATCCACCTTGTTGAGGGCTATCATAAGTAAAAATATTAAGACTTGGGAAGATTGTTTGCCACATGTTGAGTTTGCTTATAATCGTTCAATGCATTCTGCTACTAAATTTTCACCATTTGAAATTGTTTATGGTTTTAATCCTCTAACTCCTTTGGATTTATCACCTTTACCTGTTTCTGAGCATTTGAATTTAGATGGCGAGAAGAAGGCAGAATTTGTGAAGAAAATCCATGAGAGGGCGCGACTCAACATAGAGAGAAGGACTGAACAATACATTAAGCAAGCTAACAAGGGTCGTCATAAGCAGGTTTTTGAGCCCGGTGATTGGGTATGGTTACACATGAGGAAAGAGCGATTCCCAACACAAAGGCGTTCAAAATTGCTACCTCGAGGAGATGGTCCATTTCAAGTACTTGAAAGGATCAATGACAATGCCTACAGACTCGATTTACCAGGTGAGTATAATGTTAGTGCTACTTTTAATGTTTCTGATTTGAGTCCTTTTGATGCAGGTGACGATTTGAGGTCAAATCCTTCTAAAGAGGGGGGGAATGATGAGGACACCAAGACCCAAGTATCAAGTCAAGTTCCAGTTGGTCCAGTGACGAGGGCACGAGCCAAGAGATTCAAGGAAGAACTTAACAGCCTAGTCCACAAAGTCCTAAAACAAGAGGAGACCATGGTCAACATTGAAGGAGAACAAAGACTTGTCTTACTCATCAAAGTTGACTGAGTTTAGGAGCTTAATGAGTCTTTTTATTTTTAGTCACGTTTTTTAGTCTTTGTTTATTTTGTGATAAGTCAAACATTTGACTTGTGTGAGTCCAATAGTCCTTTTGTCTTTAATTTTTCGGTTTTCATGAGGAAGACAAAAAGCTTGTCTTTAATTTCGGTTTTCATTAGGAAGACAAAGGGGCTGTCCTTAATTTTTCGGTTTCATTAGGAAGACCAAGGGTCTTGTTTTCATGTAATTTTCGTCCTTATAAGGACTGCCAAAACATTTGGAAAAATCAGATTATGTTGAATGAAATTGTGAGTTTATTTCTTCTTGAGTTCTTGAAGAAACTTTTGAACTTATCAAGGAGATTCCTTGTGGCGTTCATCCTGACTTATCAAACGGATTCCATCCCCGTTTGTGGCGTCTTCCTCATACCAAGGTTCGTGCTTGGCTAAGCATTGGGTCGCGGTTCCATTCCAATCTCGTGTGTTCTTGGTGGCTGTTCCATATTTGGTGTCGGGTTTCGTCACACTTGTTGGCGTGGTTCGTATCACTATTTACTTCTTTAAGGGACTAGAAACTTCTTTTGTGTGTTTTTCTTATTTGGTGGATTTTCGGCATCCACAGGACCTCTTGTATAACCTGTTCAGATCGATCCTCTGGTAAAATATCAGGCTTACGAATCGGCTTCTTCCTCTTCGCCAGGAGGGAGCAAGCCGATTTTTCAGCTTTTTCGTGAGATTTAATTTTTTTTTTTACAACAAAATAATTAACTACAATATTTTACAACAAAATAACTATAAAAACACACAAAAATACATAAAATCAAAATAAACCCAATAAATTCAAAACTACTTTAAAACTTACTAAATCAATTAAAAACTCAAGAATTAAGCAACAGTTAGTACATAAAAGGTGGTAAAATAACTCTATTTTGTAGAGTTATCAGGGTGACCCTAGGGGTAAATTGGTGTTTATTACATTACCGGGAATGAGCGGGTAATGGGATATGATTTATAATATTATTTGAGGATATTGGGAATAATGGGAATTGGAGGACTTTAATTATGATTAACGGGATAGGTGAGAAATGACAATTTCGCCCTTGTTGACTTTGGGGAATTAAAATGGCCCTAGGGGCATTTTGGTCATTTTGACCAATGGATATGCTTATGGTTAGAAGGCTGTATTAGGGTTTAAGGCTGAAAAGCAGAGGGTTCTCTTTCTCTCTCTCTCTCTCTCGATTATTTCCTCTTCTCTCTTGGTTGGGAATTTGAAGCAAGCAAGAGATTTGAGGCTTAAGGATTAAAGCTTGAGAGCTTAGGCTAGTGATCAGCAGTTGAATGAGGGGTTGAATTCATAAATGAGGTAATGTTTTAAGCTTGAAATTTCTAATTTTTTACCCTTTTTTGAGGTAGTTTATAAGCTTAAGGTTTTGATCTTAGGATTGGATGTTTGGTGTGGTTTTAAGTGGTATAAGCTTTGGTTTTGTTGTTTGAATGGTGGTAATGTTGTGGTGATGATTAATTATGATATTGGGATTGGTTTGATGAGTTTTGATTGAGGTTTAGATTCAGAAAAATGTAGGGGAGCTGGGTTCGTGGGGTCAAGTCGTGACCGAGTTCATGCAAGTCGTGACTTGAAGGTGTTCCAGAGCCTCCCCTCGGCTCTGTCAAGCAGACGCGCCGCGACCCACAAGGTCAAGTCGCGGCCCGCCCCTTGCACCAAGGCAGGGAACCTCTTTGACTTGGGGGCGCACCACGACCCTTGGGGGCAGGCCGCGGCCCGCCTGTCCTCCTTGTGCTACGCGGTTGGGTTTTAATGGGTTTTAAGCGCGGGTTTCCAATTCTCAAGGCTCGGATAGAATCTACTAATTGTTTTAGTAGGATTCGAGGTCCCGAGAGCTGGGTTTTAAGCCATGAACCTTTTATTACTCATTTTATTGATGGGATTTTATATTTGGTTATGATTAGGTGACCGCTAAGGGACCTAAGGACAGGATCATTCTCAAGGGTCGTTCTTCATTTATTTTAAGCTCAAATCTAAGGTAAGATGCACCCAGTTTGTGATGCATATGATACATGTGATTATGGCAAGGCATGAATATTGAATATGGAATTGATCAGAGCTTGAGTCTCTTTAATTGTTCATGATTATGATTATGCTTGTGATTATTGGTTAAGCATGCTTAATGCCTTATATATGGATGTCTGGATGTGGATGATTATAATTATGCTGGTAAATGTTAACGAGGCATGTTAAGTGCTCTATAAATGGACATTGATTTCATTACATATGTTTGGCAACATGGCTTACTTGTGAATGGAACTAACTTATTAGTCAGGGAACGACATTGGTGTTTATTATTAGTTGTGAAGTTGTGACTTATCAATCAAGATCGGTAGTAGTACTGAGCATTGGTCGTATGATATTGGCTTATGAGTCAAGAGCAGTATTAGTGTGTTTAACAAAGGCCAAAATGATTAGATCTGATAAACATAAGCATTAAATGCTTGACCAACCTATTGGTCGAAGAAAACTAAAGCGCTGGTCTAGTCTAATGGCTAGTTACTTATAGCCAGGGCCAAAAAGGCTTAGGTGACTGAAACGTCACATGGCTTGGGGCGCAAGACCCCAAAGAGTGACATTAGTCATCTATTCAGAGAGTGACCTATTAGTGATCTATCCAGAGAGTGACTTATTAATCATCTATTAAGAGAGTGACTTATTAGTCATCTATCCAAAGAGTGACTTATTAGTCATCTATTCAGAGAGTGACTTATTAGTCGTCTACCTCAGAGTGACTTATTAGTCATCTACCTCAGAGAGAGAGACTTATTATTCATCTACTCTGAGCGCAGGACTCCACAATCATTTATTTGTACATGCTTGCATGTGTGAATAAGGTTATTACAACTAGGCATGCTTATTATGATTTGATGGCATGTTATTGTATGTTTATGAGCATGTGTTTGAGTTTTCTTATTAAGCCTTGGCTCATGGGTGCTTTGTGGTGCAGGTAAAGGCAAAAGAAAGCTGGATTATCCTTGAGTTGGAAAGCTTAGGTGACGATGTGTACATATGCGGCCGCTCGACCACCACGGCCGAGTGTTTAAAGAGGAACTAGGCCCCTATTTTTCTGGTTAGGTCGGCTGGTTGTAAATATTTTATTGTAATTAACTTTTAAAGTGTATTTTGGGATCCCAATGTATACAATAAAAATTTTAGTGAAACGTTATATCTTTGACCAAAATTTTCAACCCTGAACCGTTAATCACATTTAGTTACACGATTATGGCCAAATGACTCGCTTAGCAAGTTTAGCACAGTTTAAAATGCACAGCGTAACAGTCCTTGGGTAGTAGGGCATTACAACTTGGTATCAGAGCAAGGCAAGGTTAGGGGTTCATGTAGATAAGCTAGGCATGTACACTCATCACTAAAGACAAACTTCACTCAGGGTATGGTAACTATTTATGTAGTTATGTGCTTAACTGCTTAAATAGAATGTAAATGTTTACTTGCTTGCTTTATTAGGGAGCATGAAAATCTGTTAAGGCTTACCCCTTGAATATTGAATATGATTATGTGATTACTTGCTCAATGATTATATAAATGTGTTATTTGCATGCTGAAGTTGGAGGCGTGGTATGTATGTGGGAAGAGCAAGGATTATGATTGATGTCTGAATGACATTGGCATGTTTTTAGCACTGCAGTGGTTTGTGAATGTAGTGTGGTAAGATTGTTTCTGTGGGGGAAGGCTTTTGAATATGTTCATCATGTTTAATGGGTCGAGTTATATTGACTACAGATTCAATCAGAGGATATGTACCCCAAGGCAGATAATGAGGCCTAGTGGTGGTTATACCGAGGTTGTGAATTACAGCCAGGGCCTAAGTTCTTCACCTGCCCTTCAGAATTGGCAGCAAGTGTTTATAGATATGCAATTAAGATTGTAGAGGCAAGAGGAAGAGATTAGGTGTTTGAAATAGCAGCAGGTTCTGTCAGGGAACATTTCTTCCTTTGCTATGCCAGGAGAGGCATCAGTATTGGCTCAGCCTAGAGTTGAGAACAGGTGGGCATTTCTTTGTGGAAGATTCTAGGAATACTACCCTCCAGATTTTGAGGGAGGCCTAGATCCATTATGAGCTAAGCAATGCATGGGCATGATCAGTTCCATCCTTGACAGTATGGGGGTGGTAGGTCACGATAGGGTGATCTGTGCTACTTATGTATTGCGGGATGATGCCCGGACATGGTGGGAAGTAGCATCCCAGACACGAGATACAACTATGATGGACTGGAAATAATTTAGGTAGTTGTTTAATGAATAATATTACTGATTGCTAAGATGAATGAGTTTCTGAACCTCGTTCAGGGAAATAAAACAGTTACAGAGTATGTTAATAGATTTGATGGGATGGCCAAGTCTGCTTTTGATATGGTACCCACGGATGTGGCTCGGAAGGAAAGGTTTATCCATGGATTGAATCCCAGAATAGCTCAAGGCGTTAGAGTCACCCTAGTGCATGAAATATCTACCTACGCTCATATGGTAGGGAAGGCTCTTGCTGTTGAGAGCACAGGCAATCAGATTATGAAGGAGAGTGTTGAAGAACGTAGTGCTCAAGTAGTGATACCACCATTTGAGAGACCAAGAAGGGGTGGAGATCCCAGTGATCAGGAAGGAAGAATTATCAATGTATCTGGTATCTCTGGTTTAGAAAAGGGGTTCTGAAGTGCCGTGGTACGCCATTGGGGCAAGAAAGAAATTTGAAGTCTTGCCCAAAATGCACTTGGTGCAAGAGGCATCATTTGAAGGAATGCTCAGCAAAGGCATGTTTCTTTTGTAAAATGGTTGGGCACCTCTTTAAGGATTGCCCAAAACGGAGGATAGATGAGCAAAAGGGGGCAGATAGCTTGACTCCATCTTGAGTGTTCACTCTGATGCTCAAAGTCAGGGACTGAGATTAAGTTGGTTCCCCAGTGGTGGCAGGTCAGTTTTCTAGTTCTAATTTGTGTATTGTGTTGACAGGTTTTGGTGCCATGTTGTTCTTTGCATGTTGCATCTAGAGAGGCATAGATTTTTTATGTAGATTACATGGTTATGTTGTGATTATAATTTGATACTTCATTGGTAATTTTAAAAGATGGGTTGGATTATTGTGGAAGGGACCCATTAGTTGACTTGATAGAGTTGGTTATGATTGACTTCAGTATGATCCTGGATATGGATTGGTTAGCCAAGTATGGGGCAATGATAGCTTGTAAGGAAGGGATAGTAATCCTTGGGTTTGAGGGTGACAAACCCTTGTATTTGTTGGCACAGTGCATGGATCTTGTATATTTATGATATCTGTATTTAGAGCTAGAGACCTATTGCAGGAGGATGCATAAGACTTTTAGCTAGTGTGGTGGATACCACTTTGGTCGTGCTAGTGGGACCGGGATAGACTGGAATATTCTGTGAGTTTCTGGATGTATTTCTAAGGGATTTTCCAGGATTACCTTTATATTAAGAGATAAATGGTGATTATGTTGGTGTCAAGGACTGAAACAGGTCTAGGGCACTGTATTGAATGGCTTCAACAGAGCTGTAAGAACTAAAGGCTCAGTTATTGAGTAAGACGATATTCTTTAGGGTAGATCTTTGATCTAATTATTACCAGCAGAAGATTAGGGAGAAGGATGTACAGAAGACTGCCTTTCTATATTAGATTTGAGCACTAGGAGTGCTAAGTTATGTTTTGAGGAATTGATTAATGCCGAGTTGCTTTGATGGATTAGATGAACAAAGTATTCAAAGATTATCTGAATTGGATTTGTGATCATCTTGACCAATGGTATTGTGGTATACTCTCAGTTGGAGTTTTGCCAAGGTCAAGGAACGCCTCAGAGGGCAGGAGTTTCCTTGGACAGGTAGGATATTACATGTGCTTTGTGGAAAAGTTCTGAGTCTTCTTACAGATCATAACCAGTTTGTAGGTTATTATGACACCTCATTGTCAGGAAAAGGTGATTTCCCAAGTAACATGTTAATTGAAAGGTGTGACTAGAACTAGAGTAGAGTTACTGGTGGGCTAGGTGGCAAACATTATGCTTAAGTTTACCCTTGTAGAGAGGATCAAAGGAAAATAGTTAAGTGAACCATAGATGGGGAAATTGAGGGGAATATCTTAGTTGGATTAGCTAAGGACTATGCAGTGTTAGATATGTGTTTACTGTGGTATAGGGATCAGACTTGGGATCCGATGGACACTGGGAGATTCTGGATGAATCTTATACTACACTCTTATTCTCTTCATCCAGGCATCATGAAAGAAGTACATAATCTAAATTCTTTATATTGGTGGCCTGGAATAGAGAGGGACATAACTGAATATGTGGCAAAGTTCTTAACCTATTAGCAAGTCAAGACAGAGTATCAGGAACCAGTAAGGCCATTACAACCTTTGTGTAGTCCATAGTAGAAGTAAAAGAACATTGCAATGGATTTCGCAGTGGGGATGCCCAGGATAGTGGGTCAGCAAGATTTGGTTCGGGTCATTATGGACCAGTATATATAATCAGCTCGCTTTTTATCAGTAGGGACAAGTAATACAGTTGATCAGTATACAAGTCTCTATGCGAGAGAGATAGTACGCCTTCATGGAATTCGAGGTCTATCTTATTAGATGAAGACCCTGCTTTTACTTCCAAGTCTTGGGAAAGGTTGCAAAAGGCGATGAGTATATCGTTAGAGTTTACTACAATTACTATCCTGAGACTGATAATAAATCAGAAAGAGAGTATCCAGTTAGTGGAGGGGCACCTTATGAGATGTTGTAAGATGGGGAATGTTTATCGTCCATTCATTGGAATGAGATGGGTGAGACGTTATATTTGGATCCTGTGGTAGTTTAGAGGACCATTTATGTAATGCCCCAAATTTCCTAATAAGGTTAAGACCTTGATTAGGAGGCCGGAAGGGCCATAATTGATTTATTATGCTATTTAATGATTATATGCATGTTTAGGTGTATTAAGTATGCATATGAAACCATTTCTGATTAATTGGGTGATTTTCATATTTTGGCCATTTTGGACATATTTGGCATATATGAGATATGTGTGTGGTGCTTTATTATTATTTGGTTATGCTAGGGTTACTCATCACGAGACGATCCTAGGAAGTAAGTTAGTGGAATAGTCACAATAGGATTTATTCTTGACTCAACGTGATCAAGGGGTATTAAGCACATTACCGGGTTATTGGGTAATGGGAATAAATATTTGATGATAAATTGGGAGTTAGTAAGATCAGGGGGAAATTCTGGAGGTTTTGACTATTTTGTCCTCGGGGACACTTTCGGGACCCCGAGCGTTAGGATATGTTTGAGGCTACTTATGCTTGAAGTAACCTTTTAAGAAATAAAAGAACATTTAGTAAGTTCTCTCTCCCTCTAAGTTCCATTTTCGTCTCTCAATTGCATTTTTGAAGGAAACTTGAGTTCTAGGACTCGGATTCAAGCGAGGATTGAGGCATAGAGATCCTAGGGAAGATTAGAAGCTTATTAGCTGGAGGATTTAGTTGGAAACAATTCAATCGGAGGTAATTCAAGTTTTTAAGTTCTAATTTTTTGAATTTTTAAGCTTGAATTGGACTTTGTGTTTTGATGAGTTTTTGAACGAATTAAAGCTTGGGTTTTATGGGTTTTGGATCATGGGGATGTTTGGGAACTTTGATTTTTGAGTTTGGAGATGTTTGGATAGGTTTTTGGAAGGTTTTAAAATGGTAAAATTGAGGGAAAATGGCTGGTTAGAGGTTGGGCCGCGGCCCTGTTCTTGGGCGCCGCGGCCCAGGCTCGATGAAGCAGATGAAGGTTGCTCTTGTCTGGGGGCCGCGGCGCTTGGTGCTGATGCCTGGTGTTGGTACCTCTGTTTTCGCTGGGGGTCGCGGCTCAGTGAGTTGGGGTTGCGGCGCTTGAGGGTTTTTATGGCTGAAGTGATGCTTTGATCATGGGAACTCAAACCTTGGGCCTCGGGATCATTCCTACTACCTCGTTTAGTGGGATTTGATGTCCCAAAGGCTAGGTCTTGGTTCCTGAATTTGGTTTTAGAAATTAAACTCATTGGATCACCGTTTATGGTTGTGACTAGGTTATCACTAGAGGCTTGGAATCAGGGTCGTGCTTGTGGCTTGTTTATTGGTAACTTGTGCTTGGACCAAAGGTAAGAAAACTACACCCCATATGTGACATGCACGGTTATTATTGAGGCATGTCGACTGTTTAAATGCGATGCATGGGATGCACGAGAAACATGTGATTAGGGCATGCCATGAATGTTGAATATGATATTGATCAGAGCTTGAGTCTCTGTGTTTGTGCATGATCTTAATTATGCTAGCAATTGTTATGTAAGCATGTTGAATGCCATGTATTCGGATATTTGACATATGATATATGCTTGGTAGCATTGCTTACTTTTGTGTGGCACTGACTAACTAGTCAGATTTGGCAATGGTGCCAGTATTAACTGTGAAGCTGTGACCTACTTGTCAAAGTTCGCAGTAGTACCAACCACTGGTCACCTGGTATTGACTAATAAGTCAAGGACGGCCTTAGCGTGTTTAACGCAAGCCGATAAAGATTAGATCTAATCGACATCTGCATTGAATGACTCAAATGAGCATTAATGCCGGACCGACCTCTAGTTCGATGAAAACTAAAAGCGCTTGTCTAGCCAAGGCTAGACATTTAGAGCCAGGCCAGCGAGCCCCTGTGACTATTTAGTCACATGGCTATGGGTGCCGAGCCCCATAGTGACTACCCATCAGTCACTAAGTATGGTTTACCAGAACCTCAAGTGTTAAATCACTCATCTAATTAGAGCCATTGCCGGAAAGCCTAGGTGACGGTTTTGTCACACGGTTGTGGGTGCTGAGCCCCGTAGTGACTTGCTTGTCGGTCACTCATTATGGTTTAACAGAACCTCAAAGTGATATTCACTCATCTGTCCAGGCCTATAAGCTCTGTATGATCATAATGATCATCATTGGCATGGCTGTGGGTGCTGAGCCCCGTGGTGACTTGCTTGTCAGTCACTCATTATGGTTTACCAGAACCTCAAGTGTTAAATCATTCATTTGATTAGGATTGACTTGATAGTCATCCAACCAGGAGGGCAGGATTTCTTATCCTAGATTCCCCAGCATTATCTGAATTTATTTGCATGCTTGAATAGAGATATGTTTGCTAGGCACGCCAGATATGATTTGATGTCATGATATGACTGTTCATGAGCATATTGAGTTTTCTTGCTGGGCTTCAGCTCACGGGTGCTATGTGGTGCAGGTAAAGGAAAAAGAAAGTTGGACCATCCTTGAGTTGGAGATCTTAGGTGACGATGTGTACATATGCAGCTGCTCGACCGCCACGGCCGAGGTTTGGAAGAGGAACTAGGGTTAAACCCTGTTTTGTCACTTAGATCGGCTAGTTGTAATTATTTTGTTTGTAATAAACCTTTAAATTATATTTTTGGGATCCCAATGTATACAGTAAACGTTCTAGTGAAACGTTATATCTTAACCAAAAAATTTAATCCCTAAACCGCCTGATACGAACCACACCAACATTGTGATGAAACCCGACACCAAATATGGAACAGCCACCAAGAACATACGAGATTGGAATGGAACCGCGACCCAATGCTTAGCCAAGCACGAACCTTGGTATGAGGAAGACGCCACAAACGGGGATGGAATCCGTTTGATAAGTCAGGATGAACGCCACAAGGAATCTCCTTGATAAGTTCAAAAGTTTCTTCAAGAACTCAAGAAGAAATAAACTCACAATTTCATTCAACATAATCTGATTTTTCCAAATGTTTTCAAGGCCTTATATAGCCGAAAAATACATCAAGACAAGCCCCTTTGTCTTCCTAAAAACCGAAAAATAAAGACAACCTTTTGTCTTCCTAATGAAAACCGACAAATAAAGACAACCCTTTGTCTTCCTAATGAAAACTGAAATTTAAAGACAACCCTTTGTCTTCCTAATGAAAACCGAATATTAAGGACAAAAGGACTCTTGGACTCACACAAGTCAAGTGTTTGACTTTTCACAAAATAAACAAAGACTAAATAAAAAATACAAGATGACAAAATACAATAAGACTCATCAAGCTCCTAAACTGAGTATTTTGGCTCGCCCCCTCGTCACCAGACCAACTGGAACTAGACTTGGATCTTTAGTCTTGGTGTCCTCATCAGATACGAACCACACCAACGATTGTGGTGAAACCCGACATCAAATATGGCAGCCACCAAGAACACACAAAATTTGGTATGAAGAACCGCGACCCAATGCTTAGCCAAGCACGAACCTTGGTATGAGGAAGACGCCACAAACGGGGCTGGGAATCCGTTTGATAAGTCAGGTTGAACGCCACAAGGAACCCCTTGATAAGTTCTAATAGTTTCTTCAAGAACTCAAGAAGAAAAATTCACAAATTTCATTTAATCACAATCTGATTTTTCCAAATGTTTTCAAGGCCTAATATAGGCGAAAATTACATCAAGACATGCCCCTTTGTCTTCCTAAAAACCGAAAATTAAAGACAACCTTTTTGTCTTCCTAATGAAAACCGAAAATTAAAGACAACCCTTTGTCTTCCTAATGAAAACCGAAATTAAAGACAAAAGGACTCTTGGACTCACACAAGTCAAGTGTTTGACTTTTCACAAAAAAAAACAAAGACTAAATAAAAAATACAAGATGACAAAATACAATAAGACTCATCAAGCTCCTAAACTGAGTCTTTTGGCTCGCGCCCTCGTCACCAGACCAACTGGAACTAGACTTGGATCTTTAGTCTTGGTGTCCTCATCAGAAGGTAAGCTCTAATTCGTGATTTAGTGTTTGAATTTTGAGTTTTTATGGCTGGTTTCAGTGTTCTTGAGTAAGTGAGTTTCAGAGATTGAAGTGGGATTTTGGTAAGTTTCTACGCTAAGTTTCAGCTGGGTTGTGTTGCTGGAATCATGTGAAAAATCAGATTATGTTGAATGAAATTGTGAGTTTATTTCTTCTTGAGTTCTTGAAGAAACTATTGAACTTATCAAGGAGATTCCTTGTGGCATTCATCCTGACTTATCAAACGGATTCCATCCCCGTTTGTGGCGTCTTCCTCATACCAAGGTTCGTGCTTGGCTAAGCATTGGGTCGCGGTTCCATTCCAATCTCGTATGTTCTTGGTGGCTGTTCCATATTTGGTGTCGGGTTTCATCACAATGTTGGTGTGGTTCGTATCACTAACCAAGTCAACTCACTTCCTGCGTGTCAAGACTATGTACATAGCAGATCAGTACGCAGACATTTACGTCTGAGAAATAGTACGACTGCATGGAATCCCTAAGACCATAGTATCCAATAGAGGATCAGTGTTTACATCGAGATTTTGGGAAAGCTTATAGCAAGCCATGGGTACCAAGTTAAGTCTTATTACGACAGTTCATCCTCAGACTAACGGTCAGTCCGAGCATACCATATAGATTTTAGAGGATATGTTGCATGCTTGTGTACTTGACATCAGAGGATAATGAAGTATTTGCCACAGATAGAATTCTCCTACAACAATAGCTACCAGTCAATGATTGGGATGGCACCCTTATGAGTTACTTTATGGAAGAAGGTGTCGATCGCCATTACATTGGGACGAGGTAGGAGAAAGGCAACTTCTTGGACCAGAAGCTGTTAGAGAGGCTCAGGATGCAGTAGCGCTAATTAGAAAGCGTATGCTCGCTGCTCATAGGCGACAAAAAAGTTATGCAGATGCCAAGTGGCGTGATGTGGAATTCAAAGTTAGAGATCAAGTCTTCTTAAAGATATCTCCTATGGAAGGTGTTGAAGCGGTTTGGGAAGAAAGGTAAGCTTAGTCCCCGGTTTATAAGTCATTTTGAGATATTGGACAAGGTGGGAACAATTGCATATAGATTATCCCTACCGGCTCTAGTAGATAACCACAATGTATTTCACATCTTGATGCTGTGTAGATATGTGTCAGACCCATCTGAAGTCCTCAAGTACGATACAATAGCACTCCAGAAAGACTTGAGTTACGAGGAATGGCCGATTAGCATCCTAGATAGAGGGATGAAGGAATTACGGTCTAAGAGTATTCCGATAGTCAAGGTCCTATGGAGTAATAGTTCTGAACGGGAGGCAACGTAGGAGTTGGAGGGAAACATGTTAGCACGGTATCCAGAATTGTTTGGTTAGTAAATTTCGAGGAAGAAATTCTTTTAAGTAGGGGAGAATTGTAGTGTCCCATAATTTTTACTTAGCTAGATAGTAGTAGTAATTAGTATAGTTTGTAGTATGTTAGTTTCCGTGGATTTGGTTCCAGCCGGGACTTAGTTGGAAACTCATAGCAACAGTTATCGATTTTATAAGTTTAATCTATAATTAAGAAATATTAATTATAACATAAGGTTTGATTAATATTGCTGGTTTTAGAAATATCATTTATTATAACCTAAGGTTTAAATAGAATTAATAAGAGCATGACATTTGTCATAATCATGTTTATTAAGGATTTAAGTATTTTTGATGAATATTTTAAATAAAAGAAATATCTAGAAGCTCTAGAACCTTCAAGCTGCTGTTAGGATCACGTTTTGACTCAGTCAAATTTGTTTAATCAATTTCAAATGTGCTGAAAAAGTTCAAATACATGTTTGATATATCAACGTATGTCGATATATCGCAGCTATAAGGGTCGATATGTTGCCTACAGGAGATACGGAAAACACGTCGACTTCGCACGAACGAACGAATGGGGCTCGGGATATAGGTCTAGGAGATATATTGCCCAAGGTAGGCGATATATCGCCCCTAGGAGTGATTTTTGAGTACTTGAGGATTTTAAATTTAAAAATAGCCTTAACCACTTGGATCTGCCCTTGAACGATTTTGACCGAGTTCTGGGCATCTGTTGAACGAAAATTCAAATCTTTTTCATTTTATATTCATTTATTTATTCAAATTTATAGGGGTTAGTTTCACTCCTTGACCTCTATAAATAGGACCTAGTACTCAGCCATTTGACTCATCATTCAAGCATTGATCAGAGCCTCCAAGCTGCTAAGATTACTATAAAGAAAAACACTTGGGTTTTGGGATAAAAGATTTTCCAATCTAAGCTTTTCTAAACAATTGGAAAGTAAGATATAGAGTTATTTCAGTATCGAGGTATAGATCAAGTCATAAGATCAATCAAGGTATTCTTATCCTTATGTTCAGTTTTTCATAGTTCTTTAGTTTTCTTTATTTTCTTTCAGATCATAACTCTTGTTTATGATTATTGGTTAGGTGTTTAAGATTCTTGAAACTTAAGGTTCTTTTCGTTAAGTTTCTTCTTTGATGGTTTAGCTCACTTTTTCTTCTCCTTTCTTTAGATACTCACAATTCTTACTGTTGGTTTTATGAGTGTTCCAAATCTCGTTCTTGTCTCCATATTCCGGTTTTTGGTAAGGAAAATTGTAACGACCCAAATTTACTAATAAGGCTTAAGGGCCTTGATTAGTGTGCCAGGAGGGCATAATTGGAATATATGTGATTTAATGATTAAAAGTATGCTATATGACTATTTGAATATCTGAGATGCATGACTATGTGTATTAGTATGCATGTAGGCCCTGATTAGGTTAGAAAGGGCATAATTGTAATTTTGGCCCGTTGAGGCCATAACTGTATATATATGTGATAATTTTTGAGACCACATTATTATGTGGATATATTTGTGATCTGTGATTCGAGACGATCCTAGTGAGTGGTTAAGCGAAAAAGTCACGGCGGGGATTTATACCCGGCTCGGGGCGAGCCTGGGGGTATACATAGGAATTTAGAGAATATATTGGGGTTAATTTTGATATTGAAGAAAATAACTGGTAATTAGTTATGTATCAGGAAGTAAGCGGTAAATATTAGAGACACTTGAGGAATTAGCGGGAATTGGATGAAATGACCAAGATGCCCCTAGGTGGATTAATAGATTTAGAATTAAAGGGGAGGGCATTGTGGTCATTTGGCATATAAGGATTGGCATAACTGAGGCTTTATGCTTAGTGGAGTTTGTAGAATGAAATAGAAGTCTGAAAGAAAGAAAAGGAAAGAAAAGAAAGAGAAAGAAGGGAAAGAAAAGCAAGGTCGGTTTAGGCTCTTCTCCACCATTTCTTGGGGTCTTTTGGAGCTTAGGTTCAGAGGAGAGCTAGGTCAAGCTGAGCAATTAGGTTTCTGAGTTAAGCTAGAGGAATTGGCAGGGCAATTCATTCAGTGGAGGTAAGACTTTGAGATTTTCTTCACTTTCTGGTTATGGTGCTGAACTATGATATCTAAGTAGAATTTGATGGGAATTCTAGGGAATTCAAGCCAAGGGTTTGAGGAGGAGGAAGCCAAGGAAGAGTAGAGGATATCCTAACATCAACTTTCCAATTAAAGGTAAGAAACTTTGAGCTTGGACACTTGAATTATGAAGTTTTGTTGTTTGGCTGAGTTTTTGAACTCTAGGTTCATCTATGGTGAACTCTATGTTTAGGGATGCATGTGATTGGGTTTTGTGTATTTGGGATGCTTGGGATGAGTGGAGTGTGTTGATAAGCTTGTTTTTAAGTTTGGTTGAAGATTGGAAAAGTTTTGGTAAGGGTTGGCTTGGGGAAATCGCAGGAAGGAAATATGCAGGGTAGTTGGTTCTGTGACTAGCGCTACAGTTATATCCTTTGGGCGTTTTAGCGCTAGGCTAGGTTGTCTGGGGGTTTTTGGGTTCTGCTTGTAGTGCTGTAGTGCCCTCCAAAGAGCGTTGTAGCGCTACCCTGCTTCCAGAAGAGGGTTTTTGAGTTATTTTCAAGGGTTTTTACCCGGGGGTTCGGGGTTCGATTCCACCACCCCATTTGGTGGAATTGGGACTTCTTGAGGGCTCGGGATTGGTCCCGAGGTTAGGTTTTGGACTTAAGGTTTGGTGATGATTCTGATCTATGGCTGTGACTAGGTGTGCGCTAGGGCTCAAGAGGGATCGTGCTTAAGCATCAAGTGAACGAAGCTATTGAAATTAAAGGTAAGGAAACTGCACCCGATTATATGTTTGTGATGGGACTAAGTGCTCCCGATATCTGTATAATGCCATAGATGGTATTATGCCATGGGACATGTGATAAACGGCCTAAGGGAGTATACAATATTTGTGCACAGGGCGCGGGTTGGCCACTGGTAGCCGAGGACAGCTTAATATTCACTGAGCTCGGTTTAAGCGGGCTGGAGTCAGTGGGAAAGACAGAGGGTGCGGCCTATGGGCGCTAACCCTAGTTATCATTTGTGATTAATTATTGATGTGAAATGATATGTTTGGTATGCTGAATACTTGATTATAATGAATGTTTGGTCTAATGAGAACTTGCTTATGTGATATGAGATAGTGGATTGTTTATTGATTGATTATGCTTTGTTGTTGTGTTTTCTTGCTAAATTGTTATATTTGTGATATTGAAGATTGGAAGAGCATTTGAAGAGTGGGAAATCTCAACGACTCAAAGGCACGTAAGTTTTTCCTTTGTAATGTTCTTGAAGTTTTGGATTGAAGTAATTTTGTGACAAGAGATTGAATTGGAACTGTGGATTACATTGTTAGTTTATATTGTGGCTTTGAGTTGGGATTATTGGGGTGTTATTCCATTCAGACAGTAAGATAAATTAGCGGAAGTGTCACCATATTTTTGTTGTAGTATTTGGTGCATTGTGTGAATATGGGACCATGAAAACAACCTGCTAAGGCTGCTTCTTCTAAAAGTGCCAATCGCCCTTCCACTTCCCGCACCCAACCACCACAAACATAGCCAGCCCCGCCACCCCCTCCTCAAGAATTTGACTCGACTCGTTTCATTAGTAAGGATGCCTTTGATCATTATCAAAGGTTGTCTCAACGTCAAGTAATTCAAGAACAAGGCATGGAATATCAAGATGAAGCTTATTCTCAAGAAACTTATGACATAATTCGGGCTGAAATTCAACGTCGCAATTGGCAAAGTATTGTAGACCATAAAATGCCCAAGGCCAAATGTTCCATGGTCTATGAATTTTATGCTAATTTACCAGGCGCGGTGAATAGAAAGGTCTTTGTGCAAGGGGTTTTGCCGGAGTGTCATATTGATAATATTGATGCATTATTTCGATTACTAATGTTGTCACAAGAGGATGATGAATATTATCAATTGGCTCATCATATTGAGATTGATTGGGTTGAAGTGGTTGAAACATTAGGAATTCCAGGTGCTAGTTTCGTATTACAAGATGCCAACTGAAGCATTTAAGACGATTTCAAATGAATGAGGTTGCGAAAGCTTGGACACTCTTTGTGAGTGTGAGGCTTATGCCTAACACTAACTTATCTAAAGTGGGAACTGACCGGTGTCTTCTTGTCTATGCTATCATGATGGGACTCTCTGTAGATATTGGACGAGTTATCCAAACTAGTATTCGTGATTTATGTCGAATGACTACCACTGCTGGTTTAGGGCTTGGATCTATGATAATTGATTTATGTGAGGTGTGGGAGGTGCCTAAGTATCCTAGTGATATTTATAGGAAAACAATGGGGCCCATTTTTCAAAGTTCTGTGTTTAAATTCAATGACCCAAAGCCCCGCCCTGTGAGAGTTGAAGAAGAAGGAGATGCACTCGTCCATGCCAATGCTCAATCAAAAAAATCAAGGGCATCTGAAGAGGAGAAGAGGAGCATATCCTCCATTTTTGGCACTTGAGGCTCCACTAGATCCGCAATTAGCCAGATCCGATTACATCATCTAGCAAAACCAACACACTCATAATTATTTGGGGAAGCTTCATGATTATCATCGAGCTCGGGCAGACAAACAAAATGAGTTCGTTTATCGGTGATAAAATTGGGAGGAGGACAGGCATTATTTTCCTTATTCACCACCTTGGCATCCTTTCTTTCCCAGATCTGCCACCTTTTTGACATGATTCATACCAAGTAAGTTTCCTTCCTTTACTTATTTTTAAACATTGGGGACCATATTTAGCTTAAGTTTGGGGGAGGGAGCTTATTTTTTCGTTTGTTTTGTTTGTGTTGTTTGATGTGTTTGTTAGGCTAGTTTGTGTTAGTTGTTTGGTGTAGAGTTTTGTTTTAGTGTGTGTCTAGTACCAACATGAATGATGGTTGACAACAAGTACAAATGAGAATAAAGTGAATGTTATGCATATAATCCAACAAAAATTAAATCTCGAGAAAAAATCTTTCTGCTTGATTGAACACTCCGTTAGTTCATTTTAGTTTAGGCAACATTTGATGAATATCTTGTCATGATGTTTAAATTGATGTTTTTGATATTGATTATGCTTGTTGAAATTGGTTTGTGGATTGATGAATGGAAAGTGGAAATTATTTTCTACAATTCTTGAACTTACTTACTTGTTATTCGAGGCAAAATAATATATCATATATGCTTACGAATATGATTTAGGCTATCATTTGGACCGTTTGAGCTTTTCTTGCCGATCTGAAATTAATTGATCCTTTGGTTAACCCTTTTGAGCCTAACATTGTATCTTTTTGTTCTAAGCCACTATTTAAGTCTAATACTTGAAACTTGGTTATATATCCGTCCCTAATACACTATGAGCACATGATTGAAATTTTTTTTTTATGGGAATTGATGTGTAATGGGATTTATTTGTGAATATAGTAGGGTTAGAAAATGAAAAGTGAAAAGTATTAGAGAGAGTATGATGAGAACAAAGGAGCAACACTAAAAGATTCATTGCAAGTTCCAATTGGGCCATTACAAGAGGAAGAGCTAGAAGGTTCAAAGAAGCACTTAATGGCCTAATCCAAGATATATGGGCTGATTATGGAAAGATAAAGTCAGAAATTACTCAAAATGGAGATCAATGCCTAGTTAATGTTATTGAAGCAATTTAAAGGGCTGGTTAACCTCCCAAAACGTGGCCTTTCAGTTTGGAGGAGTTATGGGCATATATTTATGTCTTATTTATGCCATTTAGTTATATTTCTATTGGTTAAATTAAGACTTTTTGTATTAAGCCATTTAGCTACTTTCTAGAAGTCTAATAGTCTAGAATTGAAGGGGTTTTGTCTATATTAATGCATGTATCAATTTAATTCTTAAAATATAACTTTTCCTATTCTTTGAGGGTTGTTCCAAGTATAAATAGGGGGACATACGAGTTGCAAAACAGATTGGAATTAATATATTTTTTAGAGTGTTTTCTCTTTGGTTCTTCAAAGAACTTCTTAGAACTTATCAAGATCTTTCTTGTGGCGTTCAAACCCTTGACTTATCACTCACAATCCTTCTCATTTCTTGAGTGTGGCATCTCATATCTTTCTTATACCTTTGGTTCTTATCTCTTTATAGATAACGGGTCAAGGTTCTTTATTTTTATAGAATCTGATTTTTTAGAACGATCCAAGGCCTCCTTGTTCTAAATTTTTTTTTTTGGTCCCATTATTCTTATTGGGGTTCAAATTATTTATAATCACATCATTTGGTATCAGAGCATAAGGTGTTTAAATCAGGTTATTATCTATCCATATTCTTATTTCATAGTTGTTCATTTCATTTCATTCCATCTTATCGAAATTTCATAAAAAAAAAAAGAAGAAAAAAAAATCGTTCTCTTTTCTTTGGCAGAAGTCGTTCTCTATACTTATCATTTCAATATTAGAAAGAAAAAAAGAACAAAAAAGAGAAAGAAAAAAATTATGATTAGAAGTTACATTTGGAATATTGCTGAAATTCAAGATTTCTATTACATAAGGGTATTATTCCAATTTCAATACCTTAAAAGTGTTTATCCATCTTATCTTTGTATTTTTCTTTAATTCTTAAAAGTTTTCCTTCTTTCCTTTTGCACTTTTAAAATCCCATTCTTCCAAGTTGTTTGTGTTTCATTGTTACAAGAAAAATTTTGTGTGGGTTCATTAAGTTCAATAAAGAACTAAAAGAGGGAACATAAGAGTGGAAAAAGGCAAGAGTAACACGAGTGTGAGTGTGAGTGTTATCATTCTTGAGTGAAACACGTGAGAGAGTGTGGTGAGAAACTGTTCTTTTTTCTTTTAATTTTTTATTTTTTGCAGTAATCATGTCTCAAAATCAAGAAGAAGATCAACAACATGTTGTTCCAAATCTACAAATGCAAGCATTAATGGGAGAGATGAGACAGATGATGAGAACTTGATACGAACCACGCCAACAAGTGTGACGAAACCCGACACCAAATATGGAACAGCCACCAAGAACACACGAGATTGGAATGGAACCGCGACCCAATGCTTAGCCAAGCACGAACCTTGGTATGAGGAAGACGCCACAAACGGGGATGGAATCTGTTTGATAAGTCAGGATGAACGCCACAAGGAATCTCCTTGATAAGTTCAAAAGTTTCTTCAAGAACTCAAGAAGAAATAAACTCACAATTTCATTCAACATAATCTGATTTTTCCAAATGTTTTGGCAGTCCTTATAAGGACGAAAATTACATGAAAAGAAGACCCTTGGTCTTCCTAATGAAACCGAAAAATTAAGGACAAGCTTTTGTCTTCCTCATGAAAATCGAAAAATAAAGACAAAAGGACTATTGGACTCACACAAGTCAAATGTTTGACTTATCACAAAATAAACAAAGACTAAAAAACGTGACTAAAATAAAAAGACTCATTAAGCTCCTAAACTCAGTCAACTTTGATGAGTAAGACAAGTCTTTGTTCTCCTTCAATGTTGACCACGGTCTCCTCTTGTTCTAGGACTTTGTGGACTAGGCTGTTAAGTTCTTCCTTGAATCTCTTGGCTCGTGCCCTCGTCACTGGACCAACTGGAACTTGACTTGATACTTGGGTCTTGGTGTCCTCATCAGAACTGAACTAGAACAACTACATGAAACGATGGATAGGGTCGAAGAAAGATCACAAAGGGTGATACGAACCACACCAACGATTGTGGTGAAACCCGACACCAAATATGGCAGCCACCAAGAACACACGAAATTGGAATGAAGAACCGCGACCCAATGCTTAGCCAAGCACGAACCTTGGTATGAGGAAGACGCCACAAACGGGGATGGGAATCCGTTTGATAAGTCAGGTTGAACGCCACAAGGAACCCCTTGATAAGTTCTAATAGTTCTTCAAGAACTCAAGAAGAAAAACTCACAAATTTCATTTCATCATAATCTGCCTTTCCCAAACGTTTACAAGGCCTAATATAGCCAAAAATTACATCAAAGACAAGCTCCTTTGTCTTCCTAATGAAAAACCAAAAATTACATCAAGACAAGCCCCTGTGTCTTCCTAATGAAAACCGAAAATTACATAAAAAAAAAAGACTATTGGACTCACACAAGTCAAGTGTTTGACTTTTCACAAAATAAACAAAGACTAAATAAAAAACGTGATTAAAATAAAAAATACAAGATGACAAAATGTAATAAGACTCATCAAGCTTCTAAACTAAGTCTACTTTGATGAGTAGGACAAGTCTTTGTTCTCCTTCAGTGTTGACTACGGTCTCCTCCTGTTTTAGGACTCTGTGGACTAGGCTGTTAAGTTCTTCTTTGAATCTCTTGGCTCGTGCCCTCGTCACTGGACCAACTGGAACTTGACTTGGATCTTTAGTCTTAGTGTCCTCATCATTCCCCCCCTCTCGAGAAGGATTTGACCTCAAATCGTCACCTGCATCAAAAGAACTCAAATCAGAAACATTAAAAGAAATCAAAACACGACTAGATGATGATTTTTTTTTTCAAAAACCCTAATATAGAAACACGAATTGAAAGAAAAACACAAAGGAAAGGATAGGACAAACCAGATGAACCTAATCTCTGATACCAACTGATACGAACCACACCAACGATTGTGGTGAAACCCAACACCAAATATGGCAGCCACCAAGAACACACGAAATTGGAAAGAAGAACCGCGACCCAATGCTTAGCCAAGCACGAACCTTGGTATGAGGAAGACGCCACAAACGGGGATGGGAATCCGTTTGATAAGTCAGGTTGAACGCCACAAGGAACCCCTTGATAAGTTCTAATAGTTCTTCAAGAACTCAAGAAGAAAAACTCACAAATTTCATTTCATCATAATCTGCCTTTCCCAAACGTTTACAAGGCCTAATATAGCCGAAAATTACATCAAAGAAAAGCCCCTTTGTCTTCCTAATGAAAAACCGAAAATTACATCAAGACAAGCCCCTTTGTCTTCCTAATGAAAACCGAAAATTACATAAAAAAAAAAGACTATTGGACTCACACAAGTCAAGTGTTTGACTTTTCACAAAATAAACAAAGACTAAATAAAAAACGTGATTAAAATAAAAAATACAAGACGACAAAATGTAATAAGACTCATCAAGCTCCTAAACTAAGTCTACTTTGATGAGTAGGACAAGTCTTTGTTCTCCTTCAGTGTTGACCACGGTCTCCTCCTGTTTTAGGACTCTGTGGACTAGGCTGTTAAGTTCTTCTTTGAATCTCTTGGCTCGTGCCCTCGTCACCGGACCAACTGGAACTTGACTTGGATCTTTAGTCTTGGTGTCCTCATCAAAGGGGGCATCCTCCTATAGCTGCGAATGGGCAATGAAGAGAGAGGAGTCAACATAGATATGATTATGATGATTATTATGCAAATGACAAGGATGAAGATGATCATGCCTCTAATGTTAACATGGGCAGATTTGGGCATGGGAATGGAGGTAAAAGAGCTAGAGATCGATTTGATAACAATTTGAGAAACATTAAAATGAAGATTCCATCCTTCCAAGGAAGAAATTATCCTGAAGCTTATTTGGAGTGTGAGAAAAAGATTGAGTTGGTGTTTGATTGTCACAACTATTCTGAGTTGAAAAATGTAAAGTTAGCAACCATTGAATTAACTGACTATGCTATTATTTGGTGGGATCAATTAACTTTGGGCAAGAGAAGAAATTGTGAAAGACCTATTGAGACTTGGGAGGAAATTAAAGCAATTATGAGGAGAAGATTCATTCCAAGTCACTACTACAGAGACTTCTTTCAAAAGCTGCAGAGCCTCACTCAAGGGTCTAGAAGTGTTGAAGATTACCACAAGGAGATAGAGATATCCATGATTAGGGCTAACATGGAGGAGGATCGAGAAGCTACTATGGCCAGGTTCTTAGCTGGTTTAAATCGTGACATTGCAAATGGTGGAACTACAACATTATGTTGAGTTGGATGACATGCTGCATATGGCCATAAAAGTGGAGCGTCAACTGAAAAGGAAAGGTTCCCCAAAGATGGGTCAAAGTTCTGTTTCTTCTTCAACATGGAATCAAAATTGGAGCAAGAAGGGTGACAAAACACATTCCAAGAACAATGTTAATCCTAAACACAACAAAAATGGAGCACCCATAACCAAGGTAAAACAGATTCCCAAACTTCTAGAAATAGAGATGTTAAATGCTTTAAATTTTTGGGAAGGGGCCATATTGCTAGTCAGTGTCCAAATAAAAGAGTGATGATTTTGAAAGAAAATGGTGATGTTGAGACCGATGGTGAATCAGATAATGAATCTATGCCACCATTGGAGGATGCAAGTGTTGTTGAGTATCTAGTTGAAGGGGAGCTTTTGCTTGAAAGGAGAGCCCTAAATGTACAAGTCAAGGAAGATGAGGAGCTACAATGTGAAAATATTTTTCATACCAGATGCCATGTCAATGAGAAGGTATGTAGCATGATTATTGATTGTGGAAGTTGTACTAATGTGGCTAGCACTAGTTTGTTGCAAAAATTGAATTTACCAACTTTGAAACATCCTAGGCCATACAAGTTGCAATGGTTGAATGATTGTGGAGAAGTTAAGGTGAACAAGCAAGTTTTGGTGTCATTCTCAATTGGAAAATACAAAGATCAGGTTTTATGTGATGTGGTTCCAATGCACGCAGGGCATATTCTTTTGGGAAGGCCAAGGCAATTTGACAGACATGTTAGTCACGATGGTTATTCTAATAGATACTCATCTGTATTCAATGAAAGGCCAATCACTCGTGTACCATTAACTCCAAAACAAGTGTATGAAGATCAAGGGAAGTTAAAAAAAGAGAATGAGAATACAAAGACAAGAGAGGCAGAGATGAAAAAAAGAGAAGAAAATACAAAAAAAATATATATATATTGGTTAGCGAAGAAAAAAAAAGAGAGGAAAAAATGAGTTTCTTTGCAAAAGAAAGAGAGATCAAAAGAGAGTTGTTGACAAACCAGCCTATGATTGTACTTTTGTACAAAGAGGCTTGTTCCATTACTAATGAGCTTAATGTTTCCTTGCCTAGTGTTGTTGTTTCGCTTTTGCAGGACTTTGATGATGTATTTCCTGATGTTGTTCCTAATGGTTTACCGCCAATAAGGGGAATCGAGCATCAAATTGATTTTATACCTAGAGCGACAATCCCAAATAGGCCAACCTATAGGTGCAATCCTGAGGAAACAAAAGAGCTTCAAAGGCAAGTTGTTGAGCTCATGGACAAGGGGCATGTGCGTGAGTGCATGAGTCCTTGTGCGGTACCGGTGTTGCTTGCTCCAAGAAAGATGGATCATGGAGGATGTGTGTTGATTGTCGAGCCATCAACAAAATCACTGTAAAGTATAGACATCCTATCCCTAGATTACATGATATGCTTGATGAATTGCATGGTTCTTGTGTTTTTACCAAAATTGACCTTAAAAGTGGATATCATCAAATTAGAATGAGAGAAGGAGATGAATTGAAAACTGCCCTTAAAACAAAACACGGTTTATATGAGTGGTTAGTTATGCAATTTGATTAACTAATGCACCTAATACTTTCATGAGACTAATGAATCATGTTTTGCGTGCTTTTATTGGCAAATTTTGTGCTGTATATTTTGATGATATCTTGATTTATAGCAAAAACTTGGTTTTATATTTGAATTCTGTTAAATGTTTGAACTGGTTGAATTATGATTGACTGGATTTTAGTGTTGCTATATGTGTAGCGCCCTGGATAACCAAGACCGTTACACTGTGTGTTTGAAATAGTGCGAGACTTGCTAATCTGGTCATTTGATTAAAAATGTGAATCTAATGTCACGAACAGGTTAGGTTTAAAAGATTTTGGTTATAAACGAATAATTTTCATTAAAATACATGTTTGGTACATGGGATCCCAAATTAAGGTTTAAGTAACGTAATTACAGAATTTCCAAAGCTTATAAATTACCAAGCCACTCTAATGGCAATATACACATTTTATGTTCTTGTTCCTGTACAAATCCTCGACCGTGGCAGCCGAGCAGCTGACAATGTACACCTTGCCCCCAGAGCTCTCCAACCCATGGTCAACTGGCCTTACCCTTGCTCTGACCTGCACCACATAGCACCTGTGAGCCAAGGCCCAGCAAGAAAACATAACATTTAAGATACAATCACTAATAATATTCAATTATTTCACAAGGCATAACCAGGTACTCAACAGAACACAACATTCATCCATTCAACGATAATATTAAACAAGCTAACAATCTGCCATTCAACTAACCAACAAATTATAATCATCATAATAATGGCACTCAAATCACCAGATGGTTAGGGCCGATAACTTAGGTCACACCCTCTATTTAACCTGCTGACTCCGGCCCGCTTAAACCGAGCTTAGTGCATAATAAGCTGTCCTGGCAACCAGTGGCTAAGCTGCGCCCTGTACGCAATTGTAAACACCGACGCTCTTAGGCCGCACGTTTACTATTTACATGGCGTGATACCATCCATTTACAATTCACATGGCGTAATACCATCCACTTTAAAGAGCACACAAAATAGGGAACCCTTAGTCCCAATATAAATTCCACAACCGGGTGCAGTTTTCTTACCTTTAATTCCAAGTGCTTTAATTTGGAGAGACGACCCCCGAGCACGATCCTACCCCGAGCCCAAGCATACACCTAGTCACAACCATGATAAAGGATTCCATCAATAATTGCATAAGGGTTTCCGGATAGAATTCTAGCCTCTGGGACATCGAATTCCACCAAGCAAAAACTCCAAATGGCGACAAATGCCCTTAAGGGTCGCGACCCCTAAGACCTGCCCCCTAAAATAGAGGCTAGGCCTCTCTGACCACAGACACGCGTCGCGGCCCTGCCCCTGTGGTGCCGCGGTACTCCCTCATCTCAGAGCCCTCCTGGCTCATCCTTGCTCCGAAGGGCCGCGACACTCTAGAACAGAGCCGCGGCCCAGCCCCGTGAACCCAGAAAAACCACCATCTGTAACATTCAGTCCTCAGCCAAATCCACCCTAAACCATCCCAATAACACAATTCAATTATCCAAACATTCTAACATGATTTCAACAACATAACCCAACAGAAATCTAGTCTAGAAACCCATCAAAACATCATTTCAATCTTTTGAACCCACACACTCAAACCAGCCATGGAAACACCAGAATTCAAACATTAAATCATAATTTCGAGCTTACCTTCACTGCAGAACAAATTCTCCAAGTTATTCCTGGGCTAACTCCCTAGCTTCAATTCAATCCTTAAATATCAAAACCATAAACACCCTTAAAACCCAGCGAAAACACAGAATTCTAATGACCAAGAGTATGATTCAGTTCTTACCTTTGTTCCTAGCATGTTTCCCCTAGCTTCCACTGAATTAAACCTCCAATTGCTCAACTCAAACTCTAATTCCCAGCCACAAATCCTTTGGTTTCACTGAGTTTCTTGAGAGAAAAGGAGAGAGGGAGAGAAGAGTCGATTCCTTGAGTTTCTACTGTTTTCTATTTTTTCTTAGTCTATCCCGAGGCTCGGGGTACCGAAAACGTCCCCGAGAGCAAAATGGTAAAATTTCCCCAATATTCCTGCCTAGGCTTCCTAACCTCAGATATATCTCCAATTATTTATTTCCATAACCCGATAGCCCAAATAATCATCTAATACCCGAAAATACCCCTTGACTTGCCCCAAGTCAAGCACCAGGTCCCGTTGTGACTTTCCCGCTACTTGCTCCCTAGGATCGCCTCGTGCCGAAAGCTGCAAACACATATATCCACATAATAATGTAGTCTTAACAGTTTATCACAAAATCACATTTATGCCCTAACGAGCCAAAATTACAATTATGCCCTTACAACCAAGCAGGGCCCGCATGCTTATCCGATACACATAAACATGCATTTCACATAATCATGCATAACACACTCCATTAGTTCACATAGCTTCCAATTATGCCCTCCCGGCACACCAATCAAGGCCCTTAAGCCTTAATAGTAATTTTGGGTTGTCACAACTATCCCCTCCTTACAATAATTTCGTGCTTGGTGGAATTCGATGTTCCGGAGACTAGAACCTTATTTAGAAGCCCTTTTACAATTATTAATGGTATCTTTTATCTTGGTTGTGACTAGGTATAAGCTAGGGGCTCGGGAAACGAATCGTGCTCAAGAGGCATCTCGCGTAACCAGTACATTTGGAAACTAAAGGTAAGAAAACTGCACTCGGTTGTGGATTTATAATGGGACTAAGGGTTTCCCTGTTTTGTATGCTTTATAAAGGATGGTATTACGCCATGCATACAATAAACAAATGGCCTAAGATTGCTGAAATTTACATTAGCGCACAGGGCGCGGCTCAGCCACTGGTAGCTGAGGACAGCTTGGTATTCAATTGGCTCGGTTTAAGCGGATCGGAGTCAGTGGGATTAAACAGAGGGTGTGACCTAAGGGCGTCGACACTAATTATCGTTTGATTTGATGAATTTGTTGTGTTAATAGCTGAGTGTTGGTTTGTTGAGCCTCTGGTTATATCTGTGGACTATGTTATCGATATGATATGCTAAGTATATGAACATGCTTTAAGAATTATTCGATTATTGTTATTGTTTGTACGATAATGTTATGTTTTCTTGCTGGGCCTTGGCTCACGAGTGCTACGTGGTGCATGTAAAGGCAAGGGAAAATTTGATCAGCCTTGAATCGGAGAGCTCTGAGAGCAGAATGTACACGATCAGTTGCTTGACCGCCACGGTTGATGGGAGGTAGGAACAGGAGAACCATAAACGTCGATTTTGCCCTTAGAGTGGCCAGTGGTTGTTGTACTCTGAAAATTTTGTAAACTGACTTTCAAACCTTGTTTCTTTTGGGATCCCTTGTGTAAAACGTTTAATTATGTAAAAAGTAACTTTTGAGACTAAAACCCCTTTTAACCCTAGTTCATTAATGGTTTTAGTAACACGTTTTTAACTAAATGACTTGATTAGCAAGTCCTGCACCTTTATAAATACACAGTGTAGCGGTGTTGGCTATCCAGGGCGTTACACTGAGTTTTTGTTTATTGATTATTGTATATCCTTGAAAGAACATGCTTAATGTTAATTGTTTGGTTCTTATGATTTGTTGAGCTTCTAAATGGCTGTCTTTTGTTTGATTGCATGCTATAACGGGCTGTGTATTTGTTGTTATGGTTTTCTTGCTAGGCCTTGGCTCACGGGTGCTACGTGGTGTAGGTAAAGGCAAGGGAAAGTTGGACCATCCATGAGTTGGAGAGCTCTAGGTGCGAGGTGTACATTATCAGTTGCTCATTCGCCACAGCCAAGGGAAAGTATAGGGAGGGAGCCTAAAATTTGTATTTTTCCATTAGAGTGGACAATGGTTGTATATAACTTTTGAGAATTGTAAATTGTTTCTTAAACCCTATTTTTGGCATCCCATGTACCAAACATCTATTTTAATGAAAATTAACCGTTTACGATCAAAGTCTTTTAACCCTAACCTGATTGTTGACTTTAGGATCACATTTTTATTCAAATGACTTGATTAGGAAGTCCTGCATTATATTAAATGCATAATGTAACAGTCTTTGTTATCTAGGGCGTTACAACTTGGTATCAGAGCGGTCTAGGTTTAAGGGTTCCTGAAGACTGGCTGGACATGTACACTCACCGCTAAAGACAAGCTCGACTCAGGGTTTGGTAATTGTATATATGTGATTACATGCTTAAGTGCTTGAATGGTATATAAATGCTTTACTATATGATTAACATGGAGCATGAGATACTGATAGGGCTTGGCCCTTAACTACTGTGTGATTATTATGAGGCGTGCTTATTAGCATTGCTGTTGTATGTGAATGAATATTTGAATGATTGCTTGCATCTTGATTGCTTGTAGTTGGTTGAGTTTCAATGGTGGACTATGAAAAAGCTGTTAATTTGTCATCATTGCCTGACCGTCGAGCCGTTGATTGTCGATAAACTTGGATAGCTATGTGATGAGGACACCAAGACTAAAGATCCAAGTCAAGTTCCAGTTGATCCAAGTCAAAAGGGGGGGAATGATGAGGACACCAGTTTAGGAGCTTGATCAATATTTAGCTTCTTGTAATGAGTCTTATTGGATTTTGGCATCTTGTATTTTTATTTTAATCAGTCACTTAATCACGTTTTTATTTAGTCTTTGTTTTTGTGAAAGTCAAACATTTGACTTGTGAGAGTCCAAGAGTCTTTCTATTGTGCTTGTTAGGGTTTTCATTAGGAAGACAAAGGGGCTTGTCTTTGATGTAATTTTCAGCTATATTAGGCCTTGTAAACGTTTTTGGCATGGCAGATTATGATGAAATGAAATTTGTGAGTTTTTCTTCTTGAGTTCTTGAAGAAACTATTAGAACTTATCAAGGGGTTCCTTGTGGCGTTCAACCTGACTTATCAAACGGATTCCCATCCCCGTTTGTGGCGTCTTCCTCATACCAAGGTTCGTGCTTTGTTAAGCATAGGGTCGCGGTTTACCATTCCAATTTCGTGTGTTCTTGGTGGCTGCCATATTTGGTGTCGGGTTTCACCACAATCGTTGGTGTGGTTCGTATCAGTTGGTATCAGAGCTTAGGATCATTCGGTTTGGCCTATCCTTTTTTTTATTCTTTCATTTGTGTTTCTATTCTATTCGTATTTCAATTTTAGGGTTTCTGAAATATAAAAAAAAATCTATCTATTCGTGTTCTTGATTTTCTTAGTCTTTGTTCTTGTTTTCCTTCTAAAAATCCGAAACCATTATAGTTAATCTCTTTATTCCAGATTGTTTCTTTGTTCAAATCGTGTTCTTATTTCCTTGTTTACATTAGTTCTTTGTGAAATCCCTTGAAATCCGAAACTAATCAACTGAAATTGTTATTGAGTTTGTGAAAATCCTTGTTTCCTTTGTGAAAATCTGAGATTGTTATTGAGTCAATTGTTTACTTTGTGATAGTGCCACGGATTGATTGGTCCTTTTCTATTTTGGGTTGTTATTTTTGGGAATATTTGTTCTCTGTTATTGGGAGTGTACCACCGATTGTTATAGTGCCACTGATTGAAATTTTGTTTCCCTTTATTTGGGAGAAATTCGAGATTGTTATAGTGCTACAAGTCTATTTGGGTTTTCTGTAATTGGGATTGTTTTTGGTATTCTGTTTTGGGTGAATCACCGATTGATTTTTATGTTATTGGGGAAGTGTTCTTGAATCACAGATTGTATTGGGAGTATTGGTTTTCACAGATTGGTTTGTTCTTGAATCTGTGTTAGTAACTCAGATTGTTTGATTTCGGGTTGGCTCTTTGGTATTCATTTTTTTTTCCTCCTTTTCAGAAATTTGTATCTGGTTTCTCAAATTTGAGAGGTTAAAAAAAAAAAAGAAAGGAAAGGAAAGGAAAAGGGAAGGGGATCCGAGAGCAAAAAAAAAAAAAAAGTCTGGAAACCCTTCTTAAAAAATTTTGTTCTATTCTTGTTCCCCATGGTCTAGAGGCCTTTTTGCCAAAACCCCACACAAGTGTTCCAAAAATCACCAGTTTTCGCCACTTTTTCATCGGTTTTCGTTTGGTTTGTTTGGTAGGATTGGCTGCTTGAACCTCCATATCACCGTTTCATTAGTTTTCAAAGAGCTTAAAGAAGAATAGAGTGGAAAAAGGCAGTGGTGTGAGCTTATTTGAGGGTAAAAGCCATCATTGAGTGAAACACGAGTGTACTTGAGTGACCATTTTCTTTGAGTGAAACACGGGAGGGAGTGTGGTGAGGTCTTTTCTCCATATTATTCTAACCTTATTTTGCAGATTTCCATCATGGCACAAAATCCAGAGAAAGATGCAAGCAATGATATTCCGCCACCTGAGGTTCCGAATCTACAAATGCAAGCATTAATTGGGAAGATGCGAAGGATGTAGAGGGAGGAATGTGAGCAGATACATGATGATACGAACCACACCAACACTGTGATGAAACCCGACACCAAATAAGGAACAGCCACCAAGAACATATGAGATTGGAATGGAACCGCGACCCAATGCTTAGCCAAGCACGAACCTTGGTATGAGGAAGACGCCACAAACGGGGATGGAATCCGTTTGATAAGTCAGGATGAACGCCACAAGGAACCCCTTGATAAGTTCAAAAGTTTCTTCAAGAACTCAAGAAGAAATAAACTCACAATTTTTCATTCAAAGTAATCTGCCTTTTCACATTGTTTTGGCAGTCCTTATAAGGACAAAAATTACATGAAAAACAAGACCCTTGGTCTTCCTAATGAAAGCACCATAAACAAGACCTTTCGACTCACACAACTCTTCAGCTCACAAAACAAGACCTTTCGGCTCACACAACTCTTCAGCTCACACAAGTCAAGTGTTTGACTTTTTACAAAATAAAGAAAGACCAAATAACAACAATAACGTAAATAAATTAAAATGGAAAATACAATAAGACTCATGAAGCTCCTAAACTCAGTCAACTTTGATGAGTAAGACAAGTCCTTGTTCTCCTTCAATGTTGACCACGGTCTCCTCTTGTTTTAGGACTTTGTGGACTAGGCTGTTAAGTTCTTCCTTGAATCTCTTGGCTCGTGCCCTCGTCACTGGACCAACTGGAACTTGACTTGATACTTGGGTCTTGGTGTCCTCATCATTCCCCCCCTCTTTAGAAGGATTTGACCTCAAATCGTCACCTGCATCAAAAGGACTCAAATCAGAAACATTAAAAGTAGCACTAACATTATACTCACCTGGTAAATCGAGTCTGTAGGCATTGTCATTGATCCTTTCAAGTACTTGAAATGGACCATCTCCTCGAGGTAGCAATTTTGAACGCCTTTGTGTTGGGAATCGCTCTTTCCTCATGTGTAACCATACCCAATCACCGGGCTCAAAAACCTGCTTATGACGACCCTTGTTAGCTTGCTTAATGTATTGTTCAGTCCTTCTCTCTATGTTGAGTCGCGCCCTCTCATGGATTTTCTTCACAAATTCTGCCTTCTTCTCGCCATCTAAATTCAAATGCTCAGAAACAGGTAAAGGTGATAAATCCAAAGGAGTTAGAGGATTAAAACCATAAACAATTTCAAATGGTGAAAATTTAGTAGCAGAATGCATTGAACGATTATAAGCAAACTCAACATGTGGCAAACAATCTTCCCAAGTCTTAATATTTTTACTTATGATAGCCCTCAACAAGGTGGATAGGGTCCTATTAACTACTTCTGTTTGACCATCGGTTTGAGGGTGACAAGTAGTAGAAAATAATAGTTTTGTCCCAAGTTTTCCCCACAATGTTTTCCAAAAATAGCTTAAGAACTTGGCATCCCTATCTGATACAATTGTTCTAGGCATACCATGTAATCTCACAATCTCCCTAAAGAACAAATCTGCAACGTTAGAGGCATCATCAGTTTTATGACAAGGAATAAAATGAGCCATCTTAGAAAATCTGTCTACAACCACAAAGATTGAATCCCTCCCACGCTTACTTCTAGGTAAACCCAACACAAAATCCATTGAAATGTCAACCCATGGTGAACTAGGGATAGGTAGGGGTGTGTAAAGGCCATTTGGCTGAACTCTTGATTTAGCTTGCCTACAAGTGACACACCTACCACAAATTCGCTCAACATCTCGTTTCATGTGGGGCCAAAAGAAGTGCTCTTGCAACACAGCTAGGGTCTTAGCAACTCCAAAATGTCCCATCAACCCTCCCCCGTGGGACTCTCTAACTAGCAAATCTCTCAAAGAACAATTAGGTACACACAACCTATGCTCCCTAAACAAGAAACCCTCATGCCTATAAAATTTTCCGTCAGCAGACTTTTCACAAACAGCATAAGTTTCCCCAAAATCATGGTCAGCAGAATACAACTCCTTTATGTGTTCAAACCCAAGAAATTTAGCATCAAGAGTAGAGATTAGGGCATACCTGCGAGAAAGGGCATCAGCAACCACATTCTCCTTACCTTGTTTATAGCGAATGACATAAGGAAATGTCTCAATGAACTCAACCCATCTTGCATGTCTCTTGTTGAGCTTGTGTTGGCCTTTCAAATGTTTCAAGGATTCATGATCTGTGCGAATCACAAACTCCTTTGGCCACAAATAGTGCTGCCATGTTTCTAAAGCACGCACTAGTGCATACAATTCTTTGTCATAGGTGGGGTAATTGAGGGCAGCCCCACTTAGCTTTTCGCTAAAGTATGCAAGCGGTCTCCCATCCTGCATAAGAACAGCGCCAATACCTATTCCAGAAGCATCACATTCAACTTCAAAAGTGTTAGAAAAGTTAGGCAAAGCAAGTAAAGGAGCATGAGTAAGCTTGTATTTCAGTAGCTGAAATGCCTCCTCTTGAGCTTCACCCCATTTAAATATCACATTCTTTTTGATAACTTCTGTAAGTGGTGCGGCGATGGTGCTAAAATTTTTCACAAACCTCCTGTAGAAGCTAGCAAGTCCATGAAAACTTCTAACATTACCTATAGTTGTAGGGGTCGGCCACTCTTGGATGGCTTTGATCTTTTCTTCATCCACCTGAATACCTGTAGCACTTACAACAAAGCCTAGGAAAACAAGCTTATCGGTGCAGAAAGTACACTTACTGAGGTTAGCATATAAACTCTGTTTCCTAAGAACATCCAAAACAGAATGCAAATGCAAAACATGGTCATGCAAATTCTTACTATAAATAAGAATATCATCAAAATACACAACCACAAATTTTCCAATGAAAGCACGCAATACATGATTCATTAAGCGCATGAAAGTGCTAGGTGCATTAGTTAGTCCAAAAGGCATGACTAACCACTCATACAATCCATGTTTAGTTTTAAAAGCAGTTTTCCACTCATCCCCTTCTTTCATACGTATCTGATGATACCCACTTTTAAGATCAATTTTGGAAAACACACAAGAACCATGCAATTCATCTAACATGTCATCTAAACGAGGAATGGGGTGTCGATATTTTACCGTTATATTGTTGATGGCTCGACAGTCAACACACATCCTCCATGTTCCATCCTTCTTGGGAACTAGAATCACTAGAACAGCACAAGGGCTCATGCTTTCTCTCACATGCCCTTTCTCCATCAATTCTTCAATTTGCCTTTGCAATTCCTTTGTTTCATCAGGATTACTTCTGTAGGCTGGTCGGTTTGGGATGGAAGCACCTGGAACAAAATCAATTTGATGTTCTATTCCTCGAACAGGTGGCAAACCATGTGGTACTTTCTCAGGAAACACATCCTCAAATTCCTGCAAAATAGACACAACAACACTTGGCAGCGAAGAATCAAGTTGGTTAGTATTTAAAAGAGCCTCCTTATACATGAGTAAAATCATGGGCTGTTTTGTACACAATGCTCTCTTAACCTCACTTTTTTTTGCATAAAAATTATTTTGTTTTCTCTCACTTGATTCCACACTTTTCTCTCTTTGTCTCTCTTTTTCCTCACTCTCATTCATCTTTTCACTCTCTTTTTGCTCACTCATTTTCTTTTTGTCACTCAATTTTTGCAACCTCACTTGATCTCCATACACTTGCTTTGGTGTCAAAGGCGCTAGAGTGATTGTTCGTTGACGGAATGTGAATGAATACTTGTTGGTGAAGCCGTCATGCTGCACCCGCCGATCAAATTGCCAAGGCCTTCCTAGAAGGAGGTGTCCAGCTTGCATGGGAACCACATCACACAACACCTCATCTTCATACTTGCCAATTCGAAATGAGACTAGCACCTGATTTGTAACCCTCACTTCACCACTATCATTCAGCCATTGCAATTTGTATGGACAAGGATGCCTAAGCGTTGTAAGCCCCAGCTTGGCAACCATGGAAGCACTAGCAACATTAGTACAACTACCTCCATCAATAATGACACTGCATACCTTGTCTCTCACATGACAACGAGTGTGAAAGATGTTCTCTCGCTGCACCTCTTCTTCCTCTTCTTTTGCTTGCAAATTCAGGACTCGCCTTGTGCCTAGTGCAAGCATCTCACCAGATTCTGGTCCATACTCATTGTCAGAAGCATCTTCCAATGGTGGCATGTCAGCAAGATGATCTTCATCTTCAGAATCTATCTCTCCACTTTCTCGAATCACCATGACTCTCTTGTTTGGACACTGGCTAGCTATGTGTCCTCGCCCCTGACATTTGAAACACCTTATCTCACTAGAATGAGACTTAGTAGGAGTTGTTTTACCTTGAGGTGGTGTGGCTGTGGTGACTGGTTTTGGTGTAGATGATGAAGTGGGTTGGTTTTCTTTCTTTGGATAGTTCGACCTCCAAGGTGTTGTACTTGGATTGTGTGGGCTCGGTCTTGACCTCGAACTTGAACTACCCTTCTTGAGCTGCCTCTCAACTTTGATTGCCATATGAACCAAATCCTCCAATTCCACATAATGGTGTAGCTCGATTGGGTCAGCAATCTCTCGGTTCAACCCATTCAAAAACCTTGCCATGGTTGCCTCCCGATCCTCTTCAACATTGGCTCTAATCATAGCCATCTCCATCTCCTTGTAATACTCATCAACACTTTTGTAGCCCTGACGAAGACCCTGCAACTTAAGGTACAGATCTCGATAATAATGAGGTGGTACAAACCGTCGCCTCATCACCCTCTTCATTGCCTCCCATGTGTCAATAGGACGATCTCCACTCCGCCTCCTGTTGATGCACAGCTGATCCCACCAAACAATAGCATAATCAGTAAACTCAATGGCAGCAAGTTTTACCTTCTTCATGTCGGAGTAGTTGTGACAATCAAAATATAGCTCCATCTTCTTCTCCCACTCAAGGTATGCTTCAGGATCGCTCTTCCCCTGAAATGCTGGAATTCTCATTTTGATATTCCCCAAATAATTATCTACCTGGTTCCTATCTTCTCTATTCCCACCATACCTCCTATGGTTACCCGTCGACATCCTATCAAACTCATCATCAGAAACTACCCCTTCTAAATCCCCTTCATTCTTATCCTCCCTTTGGTGTACCCGACCCCTCCTTGGTCTCCGTTGTGCCCCCTCTTCTACCCTATCCAACCGCTCATGTATTTGCTCACACTCCTCCCTCAACATCCTCCTCATCTCCCCCATTAAAGCTTCAATTTGTAGATTTGGAACTGTAGGTGGTGGAGTGTCATTGCCTGCATTTCATTCTGTATTTTGTGACATGATTGAAAATCTGCAAAAAAATAAGTTTAGAAAAAGACCTCACCACACTCCCTCACGTGTTTCACTCAAAGAAAAAGGTCACTCAAGTACACTCGTGTTTGCACTCAATGATGGATTTTACCCTCAAATAAGCTCACACCTCTGCCTTTTTCCACTCTATTTTCTTCTTTAAGCTCTTTGAAAACTAATGAGACGGTGATATGGAGGTTCAAAGTAATCTGCCTTTTCACATTGTTTTGGCAGTCCTTATAAGGACAAAAATTACATGAAAAACAAGACCCTTGGTCTTCCTAATGAAAGCACCATAAACAAGACCTTTCGGCTCACACAACTCTTCAGCTCACAAAACAAGACCTTTCGGCTCACACAACTCTTCAGCTCACACAAGTCAAGTGTTTGACTTTTTACAAAATAAAGAAAGACCAAATAACAACAATAACGTAAATAAATTAAAATGGAAAATACAATAAGACTCATGAAGCTCCTAAACTCAGTCAACTTTGATGAGTAAGACAAGTCTTTGTTCTCCTTCAATGTTGACCACGGTCTCCTCTTGTTTTAGGACTTTGTGGACTAGGCTGTTAAGTTCTTCCTTGAATCTCTTGGCTCGTGACCTCATCACTGGACCAACTGGAACTTGACTTGATACTTGGGTCTTAGTGTCCTCATCACATGAGAGGTTGGATAGGGTAGAAGAGGGAACACAACGGAGGCCACGGAGGAATAGGGTGTACCAAAGGGAGGATGAGAATGAAGGGGATTTGGAAGGGGTAGTTTCTAATGAAGACTTTGATAGGATGTCGGCGGGTAACCATAGGAGGTATGGTCAGGATAGAGAAGCTAGGAACCAGGTAGATAATTATTTAGGAAATATCAAGATGAGAATTCCAGCATTTCAAGGCAAGAGTGATCCCCGAGGCATACCTTGAGTGGGAAAAGAAGATGGAGTGGGAAAAGAAGATGGAGTTAGTTTTCGATTGTCACAACTACTCTGACATGAAGAAGGTAAAACTAGCTGCCATTGAGTTTACTGATTATGCTATTGTTTGGTGGGATCAGTTGTGCATCAACAGGAGGCGGAGTGGAGATCGTCCTATTAACACATGGGAGGCAATGAAGAGGGTGATGAGGCGACGGTTTGTACCACCTCATTATTATCGAGATCTATACCTTAAGTTGCAGGGCCTTCGTCAAGGTTCCAAGAGTGTTGATGAGTATTACAAGGAGATGGAGATGGCTATGATTAGAGCCAATGTTGAAGAGGATCGGGAGGCAACCATGGCAAGGTTTTTGAATGGGTTGAACCGAGAGATTGCTGACCCAATCGAGCTACACCATTATGTGGAATTGGAGGATTTGGTTCATGTGGCAATCAAAGTTGAGAGGCAGCTCAAGAAGGGTAGTACAAGTTCGAGGCCAAGACCAAGCCCACACAATCCAAGTACAACACCTTGGAGGTCAAACTATCCAAAGAAAGAAGACCAACCCACTTCATCATTTGCACCAAAACCAGCCACCACAGCCACACCACCTCAAGGTAAAACAACTCCTACTAAGTCTCATTCTTGTGAGATAAGGTGTTTCAAATGTCAGGGGCGAGGACACATAGCTAGCCAGTGTCCAAACAAGAGAGTTATGGTGATTCGAGAAAGTGGAGAGATAGATTCTGAAGATGAAGATGATCTTGCTGACATCCCACCATTGGAAGACGCTTCTATGGGTGATGAGGAGTTTGGGGCAGAATCTGGTGAGATGCTTGCACTAGTCACACGACGAGCCTTAAATTTGCAAGCAAAAGAAGAGGAAGAAGAGGTGCAGCGAGAGAACATCTTTCACACTCGTTGTCATGTGAAAGACAAGGTATGCAGTGTTATTATTGATGGTGGTAGTTGCACTAACGTTGCTAGTTCTTCCATGGTTGAAAAGCTAGGGCTCCCAACGCTTAAACATCCTTGTCCATACAAGTTGCAGTGGTTGAATGATAGTGGTGAAGTGAGGGTTACAAAACAGGTGCTGGTATCATTTCGAATTGGCAAGTATGACGATAAGGTATTGTGTGATGTGGTTCCCATGCAAGCTGGACACCTCCTTCTAGGAAGGCCTTGGCTATTTGATCGGCGAGTCCAGCATGATGGCTTCACCAACAAGTACTCATTCACGTTCCATCAACAAACAGTCACTCTAGCTCCATTAACGCCAAAGCAAGTATATGAAGACCAAGTGAGGTTGCAAAAATTGAGAGATCAAAAAATATTGAGTGAGCAGAAGAAGGAGAGTGAAAAGACGAATGAGAGTGAGAAAAAAGCGAGACAAAGAGAGAAAAGGGTCGAATCAAGTGAGAGAGAAAAGAAAGAGAAGAGTTCGATCAATGAGGGAAAATTAGAGAGAAAACAAAATAATTTTTATGCAAAAAAAAGTGAGGTTAAGGAGGCTCTTTTAAACACTAACCAACTTGATGCTAACAAGGGTCATCACAAGCAGGTTTTTGACCCCGGTGATTGGGTATGGGTACACATGAGGAAAGAGCGATTCCCAGCACAAAGACGTTCCAAATTGCTACCTCGAGGAGATGGTCCATTCAAGTGCTAGAAAGGATCAATGACAATGCCTACAGACTCGATTTACCAGGTGAGTATACTGTTAGTGCTACTTTTAATGTTTCTGATTTGAGTCCTTTTGATGCAGGTGAAGATTTGAGGACAAATCCTTCTCAAGAGGGGGGGAATGATGAGGACACCAATACAAAAGATCCAAGTCTAGTTCCAGTTGGTCTGGTGACGAGGGCGCGAGCCAAAATACTCAGTTTAGGAGCTTGATGAGTCTTATTGTATTTTGTCATCTTGTATTTTTTATTTAGTCTTTGTTTATTTTGTGAAAAGTCAAACACTTGACTTGTGTGGGTCCAAGAGTCCTTTTGTCCTTAATATTCGGTTTTCATTAGGAAGACAAAAGGTTGTCTTTAAATTTCAGTTTTCATTAGGAAGACAAAAGGTTGTCTTTATTTTTCGGTTTTTAGGAAGACAAAAGGGGCTTGTCTTGATGTATTTTTCGGCTATATAAGGCCTTGAAAACATTTGGAAAAATCAGATTATGATGAAATGAAATTTGTGAGTTTTTTTCTTCTTGAGTCCCATCCCCGTTTGTGGCATCTTCCTCATACCAAGGTTCGTGCTTTGTTAAGCATAGGGTCGCGGTTTACCATTCCAATTTCGTGTGTTCTTGGTGGCTGCCATATTTGGTGTCGGGTGTCACCACAATCGTTGGTGTGGTTCGTATCAACTTGTAAGACCAATCTACCCCACAACCGAAATACTATAGAACCTTACTTCCCAAAGTGTTTGATAAGCTTATGATGTTTAAGCTTATGATTTCCCCAAAACCCAGGTGTTTATACTCTCACACTCACTTAGCACTTGCAGCCTCTGAACTTAGAGCAAAAGGTGAATAATGGCTCGGTACTAGGTCCTATTTATAATAAGAGTTTGGGAATGAAGGAATCTTAATTTTACTTGAATAAAAATAATAGCTTTTTAGGTGAAAATAATTTTAATAATCGTTCAGCAGAGGCTGAAGACTCGTTCAAAAGATGCTGAACTTATGAAGAAGTTGAATGGCTGAAAGGAAAAAGAATTCAAAAACATTTGAATTATGCTGAAGGATGCGATATATCGCCCCCTGTAGGCGATATATCGCCTGGGCCAGTATGGCCGAGGCGACCGTGCATCGTTTCGTGTTTTCCGTATCTACGTGCTGCGATATATCGCCCCCTATAGCTGCGATATATCGGCACACGCTGAATATTTAAACACGAAATTACACATTTTTAACTAAGTTTGAATGGAGTAAACAACCTTGACTAAGCCCTCAACGTATTCAAAGCTGCTGACTGACCCTATAGCATTCAAACTTTACTCCTTATTAAATTTAATCCTCAAAATACTTAATCCTTAATCACCCCATTCATAACATGTGCTTAAAATCCTATTGGTCCTCATCTAAACCTTATAGTATAATAAATATTATCCTTAATATCAGACATATAATCAAACCTTAGGTTAAACTTAATATTCTTAAACTATAGGTTAAACTTAGAAAATCTATAAGTACTACTATGAGTGTCCAAATAATTCCCGGTCTGAACCAAAAATCCACAGTTACAAAGATAATACTATACATACTATAATACTACTATCTATCTTAGCTAAGTAAAGTTATTGGACTCTACATGTTACAACTTGGTATTAGAGCAGCCAAGGTTTAAGGGTTCCTGATGTTGGATTGGGCATGTACATTCACTGCAAAAGACAAGCTCGACTCAGGGTTGGGTAACTATTAATTTAGTTATGTGTATGTTTGCTTAAATGAATTATGTGTGCTTTATCTGCTAGTCTAAATAAGAAGCATGAGTTATTCTGATAGGGCCTGGCCCTTGACTACTGTATGTAGGTTGAGAGCGTGTTTAAATGTTATAGGATTGCTTATTTGCATCATTGAACTTGATGAATGTCAGAAACACTTATTAGCGGTGTTGTATGTGTATCCTGGGTGGAGGATGCTTATTAGCGCTGTAGTATGCACAAGGAAAATGTTTATTAACATTGTTAAGTGGTTATGCATCCCAAAGAATATGCTTATTAGCATCTTGTTTAGGTGATGCATGAATTTCTCTGCTTATTAGCATGATTATTGAATGTGAATTATTGGGATGCTTATTAGCATTCTCAGTGTATGTGGATGCTTATTCGATCGGTTTTGAACTGTGGGTTGATGTGAGATACTGTTATTACTACCTGATAAGCTTAATAGACTTAGAAGTATGCTTCCAGGGCAATCCAATGAGCCAGCCAACGCTGGGAATCAGGCCGAAAGTAATGATCAGGATCAGAACCCTCCGCCAGCCCCTGAAAACTGGCAACAGGTGCTTGCAGACTTGCAGGCTCAACTGCAGAGACAGAATGAAGAGATACTACAATTGAGGCAACAGTAGGTTCCGGCGGGGAACGTTGCTTCAGGGGCCCCATCTGCTGTTCCAGTACCGGTCGTACAACAGCAGACAGAGTTGTTGAACCGCTGGGAGTTGGTATATGAGCGGTTCAGGAAGCAGCATCCTCTGGTTTTTTAGGGTGGGGCAGATCCACTTAAGGCAGAACAGTGGATGGCCATGATTACTTCTATTTTGGACTTCATGAGAGTTGTAAGCAATGAAAGAGTGGCCTGTGCCACGTATATGTTTCGGGAAGATGCCCGGATCTGGTGGGAGGTGGTATCCCAAACTAGAAATGTAACCATAATGGGTTGGGAAGAGTTTAAAACCCTCCTTAATGAAAAGTATTACAATGAGGCTGTTAAAGTCACAAAGGCTGAGGAGTTCAGTAAACTTTTGCAAGGGAATATGTCGGTGACCGAGTATGCCCTGAAATTTGACAGGTTAGCCAAGTTCGCTCCAGACTTGGTGCCCACTGATGGGACAAGGAAGGAAAGATTCCTTCAGGAGCTGCAGCCTATGATAGCCCGGGATGTCAGAATTACCACTGTACCTGGAGTGACGACATACGCTCAGGTAGTGGAGAGACCTTACTGCAGAGGGTGCTGAGAATAAGAGCTGGCGTGATAATGCAGCCAAGAGAGATATGAGGAGGACAGGACCTCCCTTCTCAGGAGTAAGTAGGGGCGGAGGCCCCAGTGACCAGAAAAGGAAGACCCCGGATACCAGTTTGGCTCCTAGACCTGATAGGAGGCCACAGGTGATGAGGACATCAAGACTAACGATCCAATTCAAGTTCCAGTTGGTCCGGTGACGAGGGCGCGAGCTAGGAGATTCAAAGAAGTGCTTAACAACTTAGTCCGGAGAATTCTACAACATGAAGAGGTTGAGTTCACTATTGAGGGTGAACAAAGGCTTGTGCTGCTCATCAAAGTTGATTCAGTTTAGGAGCTTGATTCCTTACTTTAATTATTTGTTTTAATTATTAGAGTGTTTGTTGGAGTCAAAGACATGTCGTTTTGGGCTTTTTCATTATGGGTATTTTAGGGTTTTTATACGTCTAAAAAACCCTCTTTGTATTTTTCGGCTATATTAGGCCTTGTGGATTGTTTGGAATTCAGATAGATTTTGGTGAATGAAAAACATTGTGAGTTTTCTTCTTGAGTTCTTGAAGAGACTTTTCGAACTTATCAAGGGTTTCCTTGTGGCGTTCAAATCTGACTTATCAAGCAGATAATCCATCCCCATTTGTGGCGTCTTCACCATACCAAGGTTCATGCTTTGCTAAGCATTGGGTAGCGGTTTCCATTCCAAATTCGAGTGTTCTTGGGTTGTTTTTCCAGATTTGGTTCGGGTTTCGTCACGATTGTTGGTGTGGTTCGTATCAGTTGGTACCAGAGCCTAGGTTCATACGGTTTGGCATATCCTTTTCCTTGTTTTCTTTTCGTTTCTTTATTCAATTGGTGCATTTGAATTAGGGTTTCTGAAAATCCCTCTAATTTTTTTTCTCTGAAATCGTGAATTAGGGTTCTTATTGTGAAATCCGAATTTGCATTGAGTTTCTCTTGTTCTTATTGTGAAATCTGAATTTGCATTGAGTTTCTCTTGTTTTTATTGTGAGATCTGAATTTGCCTTGAGTTTCTCTTGTTCTTATTGTGAAATCCGAATTTACATTGATTTCTCTTGTTCTTATTGGGAAATCCGAATTTGCATTGAGTCTCTTTTGTTCTTTTGTGAAATCTGAGTTGTTCTTGTTTTCGAATCATTCTAGTTCCACAAATTTGAATTCTCTTGTTTCTTGTATCTACATTTGAGAAATCAAAAAAAAAAAAAAAAGAAGGAAGAAGAAAAATCAAGAGGATCCGAAAAAAAAATCAAGAGTCTGGAAACCTCTCTTAAAAAATTTTGTTCCAATCTTGTTCCTTATATCCTAGAGGCTCTTTTGACAAATCCTCAAGCAAGTGTATCAAAAATCATCATTTTTTGCAAAAAAATATATATTCGTTTGGTTTGTTCTGGTTTGATTTGCTACTTGAATCCTCCATAATATCGTTTGATTAGTTTTGAAAGAGCTTAAAGAAGAATACGAGTGGAAAAAGGCAGACGTGTGAGCTTATTTGAGGGTAAAAGCCATTGAAATTGAGTGAAACACGAGTGGATTTGAGTGAAAATATTGTTCGAGTGAAACACATGAGGGAGTGTGGTGAGGTCTCTTCTCCATATTGTTCTAACCTTATTTTGCAGATTTCCATCATGGCACAAAATCTAGAGAAAAATGCAAGCAATGAGATTCCACCACTTGAGGTTTCGAATCTACAAATTCAAGCATTAATGGGGGAGATGCGAAGGATGATGAGGGCGGAGTGTGAACAAATACATGAGAGGTTGGATAGGGTAGAAGAGGGGACGCAATGGAGGGCACAGAGGAATAGGGTGCAACAACGGGATGTTGAGGGTGAAAAAGAGTTTGAAGGGGAAGATTTAGATGAAGAGTTTGATAGGATTTTAGAGGGTAACCATAGGAGGTATGGCCGAGATAGAGAAGCTAGGAACTGGGTAGATAATAATTTGGGAAATATCAAGATGAGAATCCCCGCATTTCAAGGGAAGTGTGATCCCGAAGCATACCTTGAGTGGAAAAAGAAGAAGGAGTTGGTTTTCGATTGTCACAACTACTCCGAAGTGAAGAAGGTAAAACTTGCTGCAATTGAATTTACTGATTATGCTATTGTTTGGTGGGATCAGTTGTGCATCAACAGAAGGTGAAATGGAGATCGTCCTATTGAGACTTGGGATGATATGAAGAGGGTGATGAGGCGACGTTTTGTACCAGCTCATTACTATCGGGATCTATACCTTAAGCTGCAGGGTCTTCGTCAAGGTTACAAGAGTGTTGATGAGTATTACAAAGAGATGGAGATGGCTATGATTAGAGCCAATGTGGAAGAAGATCGGGAGGCAACAATGGCAAGGTTTTTGAATGGATTGAACCGAGAGATTTCTAATACAATTGAGCTACACCATTATGTGGAATTGGAAGATTTGGTGCATATGGCAATGAAGTTGAGAGGCAGCTCAAGAGGGGTAGTACAAGTTCAAATTCGAAACAAATCCCACAAAATCCAAGTGCAGCACCTTGGCGGTCGAACTGTAATGACCCAACTACTACTCTAGACTTATGGAACATTAACGAAAACTATACATAAACACTAATCCTTTATAAAACTTACAAGAGAAAATACCATAACTTTATTAAGAAACTTGTAAAGATAAAAGTTAAACTTCCATAAAATTTAAGTTAGGATAAGGGATCCCATTGTTTTAAAATGAAAACATGACATAATTAAAAGGAGATTTACATAACAAAATGCGGAAAAATACATGTAAAAACCATAAGAAACAAAACTACATCCTCGAATCGAAATGCTCGTCTCTTGAATCCATTCCGCCTCAATACACATTCTCCAAGCTTCCAAGAACCTTTCCCGCCACTAAGACTATTTTCCTGCACATATAAACAAAAAGGAGTGAGCCTAATGCCCAGCAAGGAAAATCTAACACATAGTCCATATACATAAATTTCATAAAAACATAAAAACATAACATAACATAACACTTATATCACATACATACTATAATGGCCATTATTACTTGGGGTCCCATAAACTAAACAAGTCATATGCCCAATACATTAGTGGGGTCTTGTTAGCTAAGCAAGTCATATGCCCATAATCTAATTGGGGCTTGTTAGTCATATGGGTCATATGCCCAAGTCTACAATCATACATATCATAACATATTGCATAACATAAAATCATAAGATAACATATAAAAGCATATAACATATAAATTCTATCCTATTTTCCTTACCAAAGTTACTGGGATATGAGGACAGAGTTGGGACTTTGGAACACTCCTAAAAGCCATTTATGAAAGGGTGAGTCTATTGAAGAAAAAGAGATGAAAGAGATGAAGGAGCTATACTATTAAAATATACTTACCAAAACCTTGTGCTCAAGAAACTTAGATTTCCTAACCAAAATAAGAATAAGGTTAGAAGGCTGAGTAGAAGACTATGAGAACTTAAATAAAATAATACCAATGAACTAGAGTGTGCAAATACCTTGAAGACTTGTAAGACCAATCTAAACCTTGAACCGAAATGCTATAAAACCTTACTTCCCAAGTGTTTGATAAGCTTATAATGATCAAGCTTATGATTCCCAACCCAAGTGTTTACACTCTCACACTCACCTAGCAACTTGCAGCCTCTGAACTTAGAGTAATAGTTGAATAATGGCTGGGTACTAGGTCCTATTTATAGAGTTTAGGAATGAAGAGATCTTCAATTAACTTGAATAAAAATAATGGCTTTTTAAGTGAAAATAATTTGAATTATCGTTCAACAGAGGCTGAAGACTCGTTCAAAAAGATGCTGGACTTTATCAAGAGGTTGAAGGTTTGAATGGGAAATGATTTTGAAAACTTTCAAAATGTGCTGAGAGGGGCGATATATCGCCCCCTGTAGGCGATATATCGCTTGGGCCAGTATGCCCGAGGCAAACGTGCATCGTTTCGGGTTTTTCGTATCTTCGTGCTGCGATATATCGCCCCCTATAGCTGCGATATATCGGCATACGCTGATTATTTAAACACAAAATTACACATTTTTAGCTTAATTTGAATTGAGTAAACAGCCTTGACTAAGCCCTCAAACGTTTTCAAAGCTGCTGACTGACCTTAGAGCATCCAAACTTTACCCTTAATAAATTTAATCCTCAAAATACTTAATCATTAATAACCCATACATAACATGTGCTATAATCCTATTGGTTCTTATTTAAACCTTATAGTATACTAAATATTATCCTCAATATCAGTCATATTAATCAAACCTTAGGTTAAAATTAATATTCTTAAACTATAGGTTAAACTTAGAAAATCTACAAATACTACTATGAGTGTCCAAATAAATCCCGGTCTGAACTAAAAGTCCACAGTTACAAAGATAATACTATTATTACTATTATACTACTATCTACATAGCTAAGTAATGTTCTTGGATTCTACACGAACTATTCAAAGAAAGAAGAAAACCCTTTTACTCACAAGCCTAAAACCGAGCCCAAACCAGCCACCACAACCACAGCCTCTCAAGGTAAAACAGCCCCTACTTCATCCCGTTCTAGTGAGATTAAGTGTTTCAAATGTGAGGGGAGAGGACACATACCTAGCCAATGCCCAAACAAGCGAGTTATGGTAACTCGGGATAATGGGGAGATAGATTCTGAAGATGAAGATGATCTTGATGACATGCCACCATTGGAGGACGCTTCTATGGCTAGTGAGGAGTTTGGGGCAGAATATGGTGAGATGCATGCACTAGTCACACGACGAGCCTTAAATTTGCAAGCAAAGGAAGAGGAAGAAGAGGTGCAGCGGGAGAACATCTTTCACACTCGTTGTCATGTGAAAGACAAGGTATGTAGTGTTATTATTGATGGTGGTAGTTGCACTAACGTTGCTAGTTCTTCTATGGTTGAGAAGCTGGGACTCACAACACTTAGACATCCTCGTCCATACAAGTTGCAATGGTTGGATGATAGTGGTGAAGTAAGGGTTACAAAGCAGGTTGTTGTATCATTTCAAATTGGCAAATACGAGGATGAAGTATTGTGCGATGTGGTTCCAATGCATGCTGGACATCTCCTTCTAGGAAGTCCTTGGCAATTTGATCGGCGGGTGCAGCATGATGGCTTCACCAACAAGTACTCATTCACGCTCCGTCAACGGACAATCACTCTAGCTCCGTTGACACCAAAACAAGTATATGAAGATCAAGTGAGGTTGCAAGAATTGAGTGATAAAAAAAATTGAGTGAGCAAAAGAAAGAGAGTGAAAAGATGAATGAGGTGAGGGAAAAGAGAGACAAACAGAGGGCATGGTCGAATCAAGTGAGAGAGAAGAGTTCGGCCAAGGAGGGAAAATCAGAGAGAAAACAAAGAAACTTTTATGCAAAAACAAGTGAGGTAGCATTGATTGCAAAACGGTTGATGATTGTACTCATGTACAAGGAGGCTCTTTTAAACACCAACCAACTTGATTCTTCGTTTCCTAGTGTTGTTGTTTCTATTTTGCAGGAGTTCAAGGATGTGTTTCCGGAGGAGGTACCACATGTTTTACCACCTATCCGAGGGATTGAACATCAAATTGATTTTTTTCCCGATGCTTCAATCCCAAACCGACCAGCATACAGGAGCAATCCGGAGGAGACGAAGGAACTTCAAAGGCAAGTTGAAGAATTGATGGAGAAAGGGCATGTGATAGAAAGCATGAGTCCTTGTGCTGTTCCAGTGATTCTAGTTCCCAAGAAGGATGGGACATGGAGAATGTGTGTTGACTGCCGAGCCATCAACAACCTAACGGTAAAATATCGACACCCCATTCCTCGATTAGATGATAGGATGAATTGCATGGTTCTTGTGTGTTTTCTAAAATTGATCTTAAGAGTGGGTATCATCAAATACGAATGAAAGAAGGAGATGAATGGAAGACAGCGTTTAAAACTATACATGGATTGTATGAGTGGTTAGTCATGCCTTTTGGATTAACTAATGCACCTAGCACTTTCATGCGCTTAATGAATCATGTTTTGCGTGCTTTCATTGGAAAATTTGCTGTTGTGTATTTTGATGATATTCTTATTTATAGCAAGAGTTTGCATGATCATGCCTCACATTTGCATTCGGTTTTGGATGTGCTTAGGACAGAGAAGTTATATGCTAACCTCAAGAAGTCTACTTTCTGCACAGATAAGCTTGTTTTCCTAGGTTTTGTTGTGAGTGCTTCAGGTATTGAGGTTGATGAAGAGAAGATCAAAGCCATCCAAGAGTGGCCGACCCCCTCCAGTGTAGGTAATGTTAGAAGTTTTCATGGACTTGCTAGCTTTTACAGGAGGTTTGTGAAGGATTTTAGCACCATCGCCGCTCCACTTACCGGAGTTATCAAGAAGAACGTTGCATTCCAATGGGGTGAAGCAAAAGAGGAGGCATTTCAGCCTATTAAACACAAGCTTACTCACGCTCCTTTACTTGCTTTGCCTAACTTTTCTAACACGTTTGAAGTCGAATGTGATGCTTCTGGTGTAGGTATTGGCGCTGTTCTTATGCAGGATGGGAGACCACTTACGTACTTTAGTGAGAAGCTAAGTGGGGCTGCACTTAACTACCCCACTTATGACAAAGAGTTGTACGCATTGGTTCGAGCTTTAGAGACATGGCAGCACTATTTGTGGCCGAAGGAGTTTGTGATTTGTACGAATCATGAATCTTTGAAACATTTGAAAGGACAACATAAGTTGAACAAGAGACATGCACGATGGGTTGAGTACATTGAGACGTTTCCTTATGTCATTCGGTATAAACAAGGTAAGGAGAATGTGGTGGCTGATGCACTTTCACTCAGGTGTGCCTTAATCTCTACTCTTGATGCTAAATTACTTGGTTTTGAGCACATTAAGGAACTTTATCATGTTGACCACGACTTTGGGGAGATATATGGTGCTTGTGAAAAATCTGCTAAGGGAAAGTTTTATAGGCATGAGGGTTTCTTGTTTAGGGAGCATCGGTTGTGTGTACCTAATTGTTCGTTGAGAGATTTGTTAGTTCGGGAGTCCCACAGTGGAGGGTTGATGGGACATTTTGGAGTCGCTAAGACTCTAGCTATGTTATAGGAGCACTTCTATTGGCCACACATGAAACGAGATGTTGAGCGAATTTGTGGTAGGTGTGTCACTTGTAGGCAGGCTAAATCGAGAGTTCAGCCAAATGGTCTTTACACGCCCCTACCTATTCCCAGTTCACCCTTGGTTGATATTTCGATGGATTTTGTTTTGGGCTTACCTAGGAGTAAGCGTGGGAGGGATTCAATCTTTGTGGTTGTAGATCGGTTTTCTAAGATGGCTCACTTTATACCTTGTCATAAAATTGATGATGCTTCTAATGTTGCAGATTTGTTCTTTAGGGAGATTGTGAGATTACATAGGATGCCTAGGACAATTGTGTCAGATCAGGATGCTAAGTTCTTGAGTTACTTTTGGAAGACGTTGTGGGGTAAACTTGGAACGAAACTGTTGTTTTCTACTACTTGTCACCCTCAAACTGATGGTCAAACAGAAGTAGTTAATAGAACTTTATCCACTTTGTTGAGGGCTAGTAAGAACATTAAGACTTGGGAGGACTATTTACCACATGTTGAGTTTTCTTATAATCGTTCAATGCATTCTGCTACTAAGTTTTCACCGTTTGAAATTGTTTATGGTTTTAACCATTTAACTCCTTTGGATTTATCACCTTTACCTGTTTCTGAGCATGTGAATTTAGATGGCAAGAAGAAGGCAGAATTTGTGAAGCAATTCCATGAGAGGGCACGGCTCAACATAGAGAGGAGGACAAAGCAATACATCAAGTAAGCTAACAAGGGACGTCACAAGCAGGTTTTTGAGCCCGATGATTGGGTGTGGTTGCACATGAGGAAAGAAAGATTTCCAGCACAAAGACGTTCCAAGTTGCTACCTCGAGGAGATGGTCCATTTCAAGTGCTAGAACGAATCAATGACAATGCCTACTGACTAGATTTACCAGGTGAGTTGTTAGTGCTACTTTCAATGTTACTGATCTGAGTCCTTTTGACGTAGGTGACGATTTGAGGACAAATCCTTCTCAAGAATGATGAGGACATCAAGACTAACAATCCAATTCAAGTTCCAATTGGTCCGGTGACGAGGGCGCGAGATAGGTGATTCAAAGAAGAGCTTAACAACTTAGTTTGGAGAATTCTACAGCAGGAAGAGGTCGAGTTCACTAAAGGGTGAACAAAAGGCTTGTGCTGCTCATCAAAGTTGATTCAGTTTAGGAGTTTGATTCCTTACTTTAATTATTTGTTTTAGTTTGAACTATATTTTCATGTTTTATTAGAGTCTTTGTTGTCTTTGTTGGAGTCAAAGACATGTCGTTTTGGGCTTTTTCATTATGGGTATTTTAGGGTTTTTATATGTCTAAAAAACCCTCTTTGTATTTTTCGGCTATATTAGGCCTTGTGGATTGTTTGGAATTCAGATAGTTTTTGGTGAATGAAAAACATTGTGAGTTTTCTTCTTGAGTTCTTGAAGAGACTTTTCGAACTTATCAAGGGTTTCCTTGTGGCATTCAAATCTGACTTATCAAGCAGATAATCCATCCTCGTTTGTGGCGTCTTCACCATACCAAGGTTCGTGCTTTGTTAAGCATTGGGTCGCGGTTTCCATTCCAAATTCGTCACGATTGTTGGCGTGGTTCGTATCAACAGGGTGCGCAGATTGGCCACCAGGGCAGCAATGAGAACTGGAAGACATATCCAGAATGTGCCAGATGCAGGAGACGTCATCTGGGTGACTTGTGGGGCATCTTAAGAAGGATTGCCTAAGACTGAAGAAAGAAGAACTTAAGAAGCTAGATAGCTCGACTCCGGCTCGAGTATTTGCATTGACACAAGATGAGGCTGAGGCTGAGGCCAGGCCTTCAGTGGTCACAGGTCTGCTTTCTAGTGCTGGCATATCTTATTCTGTGTTGATTGATTCTGGTGCTACACAATCTTATGTATCTAGTAGGATTGTTGATAGTTTGTGTAGGCCCTGTGAGTTTTATGCTGTGGGATTTGGGACATTATTACCCACTGGGGAGTTGGTGGTTTCCAAGAGGTGGATTAGGTCTTTACCAGTGATGGTAGATGGTAGGGAATTATCGGTTGATTTGATAGAGTTAGCCATGACTGATTGTGACATGATTTTGGGAATGGACTGGTTAACTAGATATGGAGCAACCATTGATTGTAAACAGAAGATGGTAACTTTTGAACCTCAGGGTGAGGAACCTTTCGTATTTTTTGGCACTGTGCATGGACCCCGAATGCCTGTGATTTCAGCATTAAGGGCTAGGGACCTATTACAGATAGGCTGCATAGGATTCCTAGCCAACGTGGTGGATACCACGCAGGTCATGCCAGTGGGACCATTGGAGACTAGGTTGGTCTGTGAATTCATGGATGTGTTTCCAGAGGATTTACCAGGGTTGCCGCCGCCGCGCAGAGAGATTGATTTTGTTATTGAGCTGGCACCAGGAACAGAACCAGTTTCTAGGGCGCCTTACAGAATGGCCCCAGCTGAGTTGAGGGAACTAAAGGTACAATTACAGGAGTTGTTTGATCTAGGTTTTATTAGACCCAGTTTCTCACCATGGGATGCGCTGGTGTTATTTGTGAAGAAGAAGGACAGTTCTCTAAGGATGTGTATAGACTATATAGAGAACTGAATAAGTTGACCATGAAGAACAAGTATCCTCGACCAAGGATAGATGACTTATTTGACCAACTTCAAGGTAAAATGGTATTCTCAAAGATAGATCTTCGATCTGGTTATCACCAATTGAGAATTAAGGACGAAGACATACCCAAGACAGCTTTCCGTACTAGGTATGGGCACTATGAGTTTCTCGTTATGTCATCTGGTTTGACTAACGCCCCGGCAGCTTTTATGGACCTAATGAACAAAGTGTTCAAGGACTAACTGGACCAGCTTGTGATCGTCTTCATTGATGATATCTTGATTTATTCGCAGTCAGAGGAGGAGCATGAGCAACACCTCAGGTTCGTCTTGCAGAGACTGAGAGAACATAAGCTATTCGCGAAGTTTAAGAAGTGTGAGTTCTGGTTACCACATGTGACATTCTTGGGTCATATCGTTAGTAGAGATGGGATCAAGGTAGACCCATCTAAGATTGAAGCTGTTAAGAACTGGCCAAGACCAAGGAATGCCTCAGAGATTAGAAGGTTCCTTGGGTTGTTAGGCTATTACAGGAAATTTGTGGAAGGATTCTCCAGGATATCATCCCCATTGACAGAATTAACACGTAAGAACCAGAAGTTTAAATGGTCAGATAAATGTGAGAGTAGCTTCCAGGAGTTGAAGCAGCGTTTGATTACCGCTCCAATCTTGAGTCTTCTGACTGGTCAGGAGAAGTTTATGGTTTACTGCGATGCCTCGAGGCAGGGGCTAGGCTGTGTCCTTATGCAGGCAGAGAAGGTGATTGCCTATGCATCACGATAGCTAAAGGATTATGAGCAGAGGTATCCAACTCATGATTTGGAGTTGGCAGCAGTGGTCTTTGCATTGAAGGTATGGAGGCATTACCTTTATGGAGAGAAGTGTGAGATATATACAGACCACAAGAGCCTCAAGTACTTCTTTACACAGAAGGATTTGAATATGAGACAGAGGCGTTTGTTGGAATTGGTGAAAGACTATGATTGTGATATTCTTTATCATCCAGGGAAAGCCAATGTGGTGGCTGATGCCCTAAGTCAAAGAGGTCCAGGGCAGTTGTATAGCGTGAGACGGATATCCAAGGAGTTAGCAGAGGATATGACCAGAGCAGGGATTGAGTTAGTAGTTGGCCAATTGGCCAACATTACTCTACAGTCTACTCTCCTAGAAAGGATAAAGGAGAGTTAGTCACAAGAGCCACAGTTGGTGAAGGTTAGATAGGATGTTCTAGCTTGAGCAGCTAGGGACTATTCCATATCTGACATGGGCCTGCTAAGATACAAGGGTCGAATTTGTGTTTTGATGGATGCTGTTATTAGATGAGAGATTCTGGATGAATCTCATACCACCCCGTATTCCTTGCATCCCGGTACCACCAAGATGTATCAGGACTTAAGAACTTTGTATTGGTGGCCGGGGATGAAGGGTGATGTAATTGAATATGTAGCCAAGTGTCTGACGTGTCAGCAGATCAAAGTTGAACATAAGAAACCTGCAGGATTATTATAACCCTTAGACATTCCAGAGTGGAAGTGGGAAGACATCGCAATGGATTTCGTGGTGGGATTGCTTAAGACAGTGGGTCAGCATGATTCAGTATGGGTGATAGTGGACAGAAACACTAAATCAGCTCACTTTCTACCAGTGAGGACAACCTATACTGTTGACCAGTATGCGGATCTCTATGTTAAAGAGATAATACGTCTTCATGGAGCTCCGAGGTTGATCGTGTCAGATCGAGATCCAACTTTTACTTCCAAGTTCTGGGGAAGTTTGCAGAAGGCAATGGGCACGCAACTAAAGTACAGTACAGCATATCATCCTCAAACCGATGGTCAGTCTGAGAGGACTATCCAGATACTGGAGGACATGCTGAGAGCATGTGTACTGCATTTTGAGGGATCTTGGAGTAAGTATTTACCTCTGATAGAGTTTTCCTACAACAACAGCTATCAGGCGACCATAGGAGTGGCTCCTTATGAGATGATGTATGGTAGGAAGTGCAGATCACCTATTCATTGGGATAAGTTGGGTGAGCGCAGATACTTGGGTCCAGAGGCAGTTCAGAGGACCAATGAAGCTATAGAAAAGATCAGAGCTCGGATGCTCGCATCGCAGAGTAGACAGAGAAGTTATGCGAATCTAAAGCTTAGGAACGTTGAGTTTCAGGTGGGAGACTATGTCTTCCTTAGAGTCTCACCGTTCAAAGGGGTGAGAAGATTTGGCAAGAAGGGCAAGCTGAGCCCTATATTCGTAGGACCATTTGAGATTTTGGAAAGAATCGATCAGGTAGCCTATAAGTTGGCATTACCTCCGGCGTTTTCGGCTGTGCACAACGTGTTTCATATCTCGATGCTACGGAAGTATGTTTCTGACGAGACTTGTGTGCTAAGTTATGATGATCTAGAGCTACAGACAGATTTTTCCTTCGAGGAGCAGCTAGTCCAAATATTAGACAAGAAGGACAAGGTCCTGAGGAATAAAGTTATACCTTTAGTGAAGGTATTATGGAGGAACAGCAAGGTTGCGGAGGAGACCTGGGACTTGGAGTCAACTATGCGGGATCAGTATCCCGAGCTGTTCAGGTAAAATTTCGAGGACGAAATTCCTATAAGGAGGGGATAGTTGTAACATCTCAAATTTCCTCATGTGGCTTAGTGCCTGGATTAGGGGGTCGAGAGGCAATAATTGAGTTATTATGTGAATTATATTATAATATAATTATGTTAGCATGTTAGAGATATTAAATATGTGTATGTGGGCCCGTTTCTTATAAGAAGGGTATTTTAGTAATTTGACCCATTTGGGGAATAAATGCAAATATGTATTTGTGTGATTGAGACCACATTATTATGTGGATATATTTGGGTTACTCAACGAGAGGCGATCCCGATGAGCAAGTTAGCGGAAAAGTCACAACGGGGTTTTAATACCCAGCTCAGGGTAAGCTTAGGGGTATTTTAGTGATTTAATACATTACCGGGAATTAGTGGATAATGGGAAAATTTATTGGTAATCGTGTGAGAAAATTGGAAGTAGCGGGAATTATAGGATGCAAATTGTGGATAGTGGGATTTAAGGCAAAGGACGAAATTGCCCTTGTGAACATTTGAGGTATAAGCTAAGGGCAAGGGGCAAAATGGTCATTTTCTCTTTAAGTGTAATGTAAGATAAGCTGGGAATGTTTGAGAAGGCTAAGGAATTAAAGGAAAACAGCAGCAGCACTCTCTTTCTCTCTCTCACGTTCTCTTTATGCTCCATGGATGCTTGAGTTGTTTTTGGGAAATTGAAGAGTAAAGCTTGGGAAATCAAGGTGTTGGGCTTGGGGAAAACAGAGGCTTAGCTCAAGTGATTCATCTCAGCTGAGGTAAGATTCTGAACTGAAAGTTATTAAGTTAGTTCAGCTGGTTTATTTAGAACTATGGTGTTTTTGCATGCTTGAAAGAAAGAAGGTTGGGTTTGGGGATTTTGATGAGTGGTACCGTGATAATTAGTTGGGTTTGATTGGTGAGAGTGAGTATATATAGCTTATGGGAATTAAATTGGAGGAGTGGGATGAAATTGGATGAGTTTAGTTTGGGTTCGGTTGAAGAAAAACCCAAAAATTTCTGGGTTCATGGGGCTGGGCCGCGGCTCTTTTATGGTGAGTCGCGGCCTGCGAAGGGAATTGTGAGCCAGCAGGGCTCGGTGGCAGGGACGGGCCGCGGCGCGCGTTGGTTTCCAGGAAGACCGAGCCTCTGGAATTAGAGGGGGGGGCTGCGGTCGGGTGTGAGGGGCCGCGACCCTTAAGGGGAAAATTGGCTTAGATGGGATTTTCATATTGGGAACTTGACCATTTGGACTCGGGATCGATTCTACTTCCTTGTTAAGTGGAATCCGATGTCCTGGAGGCTAAGATTTGGTCTGGCAGCTTTTATTTATCTGTCGTTGATGGAACTTCCTTATTACGGTTGTGACTAGGTTTACACTAAGGGCTTGAATCAGGGATCGTACTCAAAGGGTTGTCATTAGTAACTCGCATTCGGACCGAAGGTAAGAAAACTGCACTTGTTATGTGAATGCATGATTAGAGCTTAGTCAAGGTGATGAATGTGGAGATGAATAAAGCTTTGACTTTGTTGATGGACATGATTATAATTGTGTTTGCGAATATCTGATTAGGTACACTGTAATGTGCATAATTATGATTATACTTATGACTGTTGTGTGAATGTATTATAATGCATTGTGATTGTTGATAGGTATGCCATATGAAACATGTGAATGTCTGTTATGACTGTGAAGCTTGGTTTATAAACTAGAGGGTTCTTAGGGTGTTAAGTGGGAATCAACTTATTAGTTGAGAATATATTGGACTCTGGGAGACTCGCCTCATAAGATGAGAGTCCCAAGGCTTCACCTTATAAGTTGGAGGCACGTGGTGGCTTGACTTATAAGTCAAGGGCTTAAAGAACTTAATTTATAAGCTAAGATTGGCAATGCACGTGGAGTGCAGGCCACCATGGTTGGGCCACCCTGGGAGTGCGACATGCACTTGACTGGCTCGGATGCCAACAACTTGAAAGAAAGTGCAACATGCACTTGTGTGACTCTATGGTCTCCAGTTTGGTTTAATGAATTCGTCAGTTTCAGTTCTCACTGCTTGATAATCGTTTTATTATGTAAGATGTTGAATATGTTTTCTTGCTGAGTCTTTTGGCTCACTGGTGCTTTGTGGTGCAGGTAAAGGTAAAGAGAAGCTCAACCAGCCATGAGTTGGAGGGCATTAGCAGTGGTATGTACATATGCAGTCCGCTCGACCACCACGGCCGGGATGCTCAGGGGAACTAGGGTCAAACCCAGCTTTTGTTGCCTAGGTCGGCTTATTGTGTAACCTGAGAATTGTAATTGACTTTTAAATAGATGTTTTTGGGATCCCATGTAAAGAACATGTTTTTAACTTAATGGAAATGTTTATGAGTTAACCAAAAGTTTTAATACCTAAACATTTAGTGGCTTAATCACATGTTTAGTCCAAATGACTTGTTTAGCAAGTCCAGCACTGGTTTTAAACACACTTGGTAATGGACCCTAAATAGCAGGGTGTTACACACTAATCAAGGCCCTTAAGCCTTATTAGTAATTTTGGGTTGTTACAACTATCCCCTCCTTATAATAGTTTCGTGCTCGAAATTTACTCGAACACATCAGCTAGTAAACCTTGTACCTCTGTCTATAATTCCCAGGGTCCAATGCCTTTACTTTTTACCCTTCGATAACATTCTTACAAGAGTAACAATCTTGTTCCACAAGATCTTTTCTGATAACTATACTTTTGCTAACCTTCGCTTGCACATCAAACCTGCTGAAACTACAGGGTCTACTTATTTCTTCAACGATTACTTTATTGTCTTATCATCGATACCATAAATACTTATGAGTCATCACCCCTACCAGGGTGAGATCAGCTTATAGGCCCCCGAGCTCACCTTTTGTACAACCTTAGATTTCCTGTTGAATCGGAAGTCAGAACTCCCTTTTCTTTCCCAGATTATCATACTCTTCCTTGTCTGCACTACTTGGAGAAATACAAATCCCTCATCCTGGAACTTTGTATTCCAAAGTTAACAATTTACAAGCTCTTATGTCCTTTCAAATAGACAGATACTCCCGCCCTAAAAATTCCAACAACCTCTTTGGTTTTCCCCCATACCAATACTGAACCGTGGTATCCACTACCTTTCATTTCTTTACTTAGCACAGTACTCCCTGCCTTTTATCTTACCTTGTCCTATGCTATGTCACCTTAGCTGTACTCCAGCATTCATCACTGTGACTACCTCATCAAGGATTACACTTTCCTTACTATCTCAAATATCTGCTCATTCAATGCATAATCCCTTAAAATAATTGTTAAGTCCTCATATTGCCATTCCATCTGCAATCAACCACTAACTCCAGGTTTCCACTCTATTCTCTTTGTTCTCTAGTTTCTTTTCAAAACATGGAAAACAATATGGTTTCAACTCAGCATTATCAATGCTCTGCCCCATTACCAGTTCACGCGAACCAAATTATATTAACTCATTTTGCTGAGTTACAATTTTTTCCCTGTCCAATCATCTCACTTATAGTCTAATGTGGTAATTTCCTATGATCCACCACCATATCACTTTACCTTCCAATACCCGAGAATATTAAATTTTGTCACCCACTTAAACTTCCTGGTACAATATACATGATATCCATTTCGAACTCTCCTCTCCACGCCAAATTCCTATCGGACCACTCATCCGATCCTTGTACCTTAATTCGTACTACACTAATAGGGTTCTTCCTAGTCTCCACAAAATCAACACTCTGGATTTTGTTGCCCAAGGGAATATGTATCTGTTCATCACTACTCACTGATGCTATACCAATCTCAATCGTTGCCTTGTCTGCTCCGCTGTAGCCCGTGGCATTCTATTTAAGTGACATACACCTCCCAAGTAAGAGATCTGCCTCCAATTAAATCTCCTCCTCATACAGTCGAGGACTTCTTACATCAACCATCCATCCATTACGTTTCACTAAATCTTGGTCTCAAGGTTATGTTTCTTACAAATGACCAAACGCTCAAATACCTTACGCTATGCATACACCGCCAACTTAACGTTCCATGTATATCGACCATGTTCCCATTCTTTTACCTTCCGCGAGGCTCGATCCATCCTCGCGTCAGTCTATGCCTAGCGCGTCTCAACCTGTGATGTACCACTCATAGTTTCATATCTTTATCAAAAATTAGGTCCTTCATGCTACCCCTCTGTATACATCCATTACACGCATACTCCTATATCACCAAGTGCTAATCAATCCTCACTCTGTCTTCTGAACTTCTGATCTGACACTATCCATTCAGTCTAACTTCAAGTTTTACTGTCATTCTAATCTCTAGTGTAGCTGCCTGCGAAGACACTTACGTAGTTGATGATGTGTTTACCGGCCTCGTTGTGCTCCCTATCCTTCAAACGTTCTTCAGTAGCTTCTCCGCTGCTTCAGATTAAATCCTTTCATACCTGACCCCTTCTCTTCTTGTAGCATTATCTTGAATACCCCAGCGAGATTGAAACTGACACTTCTTGGAGCCTTACCTGTGATCCTGCTTCCTTGGTATTAATATCATCAACATAGTAGCCGTTCGCATTCCACTTCTAACTGGAGAGTAGTCCAACATATCGCCAATAAACCTGAAGCTAACTTGTTCACATTGTTCCTATATTTTCTGCTTGTAGAACTTACCTATGTTGTCGAAGCTTAAATCAGTTAAGAACCTTTGTGACTAATTCATCACACCCTACTTGGTACAAGTAGTAATTCCTTAAATGCCTCTTTCCTTGATCCTCAGCTGGTAATAACCAGATCGAAGATCAATTCCTGAAGACATTATCATTTCTTGTAACTGGGCATTAAAATCTTCATCCCTAATAGACGATGTCAATGATTCCCACGGTATGACGCTCCGTCCAATCCATCCCAAAGTGAAAACTTATTCAACTGTTTCAGTAATTATTTCTGTCCAACCATTACCATCCTAATGTCTCTGATACCAAACCTATCCGTAGCTCAGTCCTGAAGCGTACCCAATCATTTCATGCATACCCATCTGAATCCCTACTAATCAGCTTAGTTTCCATTCAGTCCAATTAAAATACTTCAAGTGATATCCCCTACAATCCATGGTTGTCTCTTAACAGTTTAACTCTCCCTCTGGCTCATGTCAAGGCTCCCATATGACAAGCTCTATTACCCTCACTACGAACCTCTTTATTACTTGTATTCCAATTCCTCTTCCAGAAGTTTCTACTTCCTCCTCCACAAGTACTAATATCTCCAGTCCCTCATACATTACCCTTGAGGCATACTCTATGTCTGAACCTTTCCTGGGTGATTCCCAACACCGAACTCTTCCAGCTCGTTTATATAACCAAAAATGTGAACTATCTAGTCAACTGATCATCTACGAGGAACTAGCCTCGGGCTTCAATTGTAACAAGGCATTCTAGTCCTCCATTCCCTAATCATGGGCAATCCATCCTAACAAATCAAATCATTCCATGTAGAGTTCGTGCCCTCACCTGACATCTTTCCAGGTGGTGTCTCCTGCCTCAAGTGCATACTAAATAACCTCACTGGTTCCCATCACTGTCTTGACGGCTATCTTGTAAATCAGACCCCTTCTTGTCAAAACCAGGAGCCATAGAACTGTCCGAGGTTCTTCTGCTTCGATTACCGAGAATCTATCCTTACTAAATTCCACCAATGGAAATATTTTCATTTGTATCTCTTTCCCTACGGCATTCACGCTCTATACCTCATTCCACATACCTCAAATAACATGGCCCTCCCTGCTGCCTAAATACAGATGAAAATCTCATACATTGGAGCGGCCCTGATGCTCTAGACCATTCCAGAGTTTAATCCTTAAACGGGTCATCATTTCCAGCGTATCAATCTCCAAAATGAATTATCTCACTCACAAAACTCATTGACATACATTGTCGTTACCTTACCATTCCAAATCAAGCTTATAACCTATTAGTCTCTGCAGTTCAAACTATGTCTTTATAACCTCTTCTATCAAATCACCATCTGAGTTCTTCCCAATCATCATACCAATATCTCGGTCTGAGTACCATTTCCAAGCATCCTTCTGCCACAAATACTTAGCGCAACCCCTTATTCATGACCTCTCCTCTTCATACAACCAAGGATGGAATTAGCTTTGCCCATCCACTGACCAATTCTTAGGCGAACCCGAACTTTCCTCAAAACCAGAGGATAACGCCTTTTAAGCCTTCCATATAGTACTCTTATCTGTCTATATCCCCATTTTGAACCAACACTGGTAACCTCACTGTCAAAGTACACAAAGCAGCTCTTCCCTAGAGAAGTCTGCTATTCTTCCATCTAGTCTCAGCTATTAGATCCCACAACTTACTCACATACTAGCGAACATATGCTGCGACTTTCAGGGGCAGATGGAGGTTTTCAACCCCGACTATCATCTACAACCCCCTATAGTACCATGCCAAGTCTACTTAACCATTCTGGGCGCAAACAATACTATGCATTTAGCTACCAGATTTTGTTACAACCAAGTTTCACACTTTATCATGCTTTCTACATACTAATAAACAGGTATAACATATAAATTCGATTTAGGCAGTTCACCACATACAACCAATATATAAACCATTGTTCAAATATTCATTCACATGCAATAGCGATGCTGATCAGCATGCCTCAATCTCATCACACAATAGTCAAGAGCCAGGCTCTATCAGTATCTCATGCTTCCTATTAATCCAACAGATAACAACAATCATAATTCTTTCCAATCACTTAAACATATAAACACGTTTACACATTTATCAAACCCTTAATCGAGCTTGTCTTTAGCAGCGAATGTACATGTCCAGCCAGTCTTCAGGAACCCTTAAACCTAGGACGCTCTGATACCACGTTGTAACATCCTGGATAGCCAAGACCATCACACTGTGTAATTATAAAGGTGCAGGACTTGCTAATCAGGTCATTTAGTTGAAAATGTGTCATTAAAACCATTAATGAACTAGTATTAAAAGGTTTTGGTTTCAAAAGATACATTTCTTATAAATAAACATTTTGAACATGGGATCCCAAAAGAAATAACGTTTGAAGGACAATTTACATGGTTCTAGGTATAAACAACCGCTAGCAACTCTAAGCACAAAACAAACATTTATGGTCCTCTTGTTCCTGTTTCTCCCTCAACCGTGGCGGCCGAGCAGCTAGTCATGTACATTCCACCTCTAAAGTTCTCCAAGTCAGGGCCGATCAAGCTTACCCTTGTCTTTACCTGCACCATGTAGCACCCGTGAGCCAAGGCCCAGCAAGAAAACATAACATCATAGCACAAACAATGATAATATTTAAATAACTCTTTAAGCATGTTCATACACTTAGAAGTCCACATTAATCACATAGTCCATAGACATAACCAGAGAATCCACAAACTAATACTCAACTATTCAACATGTTATATTCAACAGTTATAAACGATAACCAAATCACATAGTAATCAGGGTCGACGTTCTTAGGCCATACCCTCTATTTACCCCACTGACTCTGGTCCGCTTAAACCGAGCTCAATGGATATTAAGCTGTCCTCAGCTACCAGTGGCTGAGCTGTGCCCTGTGCGCTAATGTAAACCCTGGCACTCTTAGGCCGTTTGTTTACTATTCACATGGCATAATACCAACTTTCATAATTCATACAAGAATAGGGAGCCCTTAGTCCCGTCATTAACTCACAACCAGGTGCAGTTTTCTTACCTTTAATTTCAAGTGTTCTGGTTACGAGAGACGACCCTTGAGCACAATCCAATTCTCGAGCCCTAGCTTAACCTAGTCACAACCAAGATAAGAGATTCCATCAATAATAATTGCATAAAGGTTTCCAGACTAAGTTCTAGCCTCCGAGACGTCGAATTCCACCAATCATGGTAGTGGAACTGATCCCGAGCATCCTAAGTTAGGTTCCCGCGCCTAAAATCTCCATAAGGCCAAAAATGTCTTTAAGAGCCACGGCCCAAGCTTCCTAGGCCGCGGCCCGCCCCTAACCAGAGGCCTAGCCTCTCCAGACAACAGATACGGGCCGCGGCCATAAGCTTCCCATGTTGTGGCCCGCTCTTCTTCTCGGCGCACATATGTTCTAGAGGGCCATGGCACACCAAGAACAGAGTTGCGGCCCTAAGCTTCCCATGCCGCGGCCCGCCCTTCTTCCTGGTGCACATATGTTCTAGAGGGCTGTGGCACACCAAGAACAGAGCCGCGGCCCGACCCCTTCGAACCCAGAAAATTCTCCATTTTTAACCTTTGAACCTCGTCCAAATCAACCCATAACCAACCTAATGATACAATTCAACAATCATAAACATCCTAACATGTTTCCTGATGAGGACACCAAGACTAAAGATCCAAGTCTAGTTCCAGTTGGTCTGGTGACGAGGGCGCGAGCCAAAAGACTCAGTTTAGGAGCTTGATGAGTCTTTTGCGTTTTGTCATCTTGTATTTTTTATTTAGTCTTTGTTTTTTTTTTTTGTGAAAAGTCAAACACTTGACTTGTGTGAGTCCAAGAGTCCTTTTTGTCTTTAATTTTCAGTTTTTATTAGGAAGACAAAGGGTTGTCTTTAAATTTCAGTTTTCATTAGGAAGACAAAGGGTTGTCTTTATTTTTCGGTTTCATTAGGAAGACAAAAGGCTTGTCTTTAATATTTCGGTTTTTAGGAAGACAAAGGGGCTTGTATTGATGTAATTTTCGGCTATATAAGGCCTTGAAAACATTTGGAAAAATCAGATTATGTTGAATGAAATTGTGAGTTTATTTCTTCTTGAGTTCTTGAAGAAACTTTTGAACTTATCAAGGAGATTCCTTGTGGCGTTCATCCTGACTTATCAAACGGATTCCATCCCCGTTTGTGGCGTCTTTCTCATACCAAGGTTCGTGCTTGGCTAAGCATTGGGTCGCGGTTCCATTCCAATCTCGTGTGTTCTTGGTGGCTGTTCCATATTTGGTGTCGGGTTTCGTCACACTTGTTGGCGTGGTTCGTATCAGTTGGTATCAGAGATTAGGATCATCCGGTTTGGCCTATCCTTTTTTTTTTTTTTCATTTGTGTTTCTGTTCGTATTTCAATATTAGGTTTTCTGAAGAAAAAAAAAAAAAAAGTCATCATCTAGTCGTGTTCTTGAGTTCTTTGTCCTTGATCTTCTTGTGAAATCAGAAACAATTATAGTTAGTTTCCTTATTTAAATCGTTTCCTTGTTGAATCGTTTCCTTGTTTCATTGCTTCATTGTTTCCATTATTATTTCTTTGTGAATTCCCTTGAAATCCGAAACTAGTTGATATTGCTAAGTCCGAATCTGTTTTCTTTTTATTTCCAATTCAAAAATCTGAATCTGTTTGTTGTCAAATTCAATTGTTCCCTTGCTCAATCTTTTCCTTATTTTTTTTTTCTTTTCCTTGTGAAATCCCTTGAATCCGAATCTGTTTGATATTGCTAAGTCCGAATTTGTTTTGATTTCAAATCATATCTTAATCTGTTTTGATTTCTATTCATTTGTTTTCCCTTGTTCCCATTGTTTATTGACGAAATCTGAAATTACTCTAGTACCACAGATTGATTGTGTTATTTTCTTTACTAGTTGAGAATTCTGAGATTGTTTTGGGGCCACGGGTTGTTTGGATCTCTAATATTGGTTCTTTATTATTGGGCGTGTACCACAGATTTTATTGGGAGTATTGGTTTTCACAGATTGGGTTTCATGCTATAGGAAGTGTTCTTGAATCTGTGTTAGTAACTGAGATTGTTTGATTTCGGGTTGGCTCTTTGGTATTCATTTTTTTTCTCTCCTTTTCAGAAATTCGTATCTGGTTTCTCAAATTTGAGAGGTTAAAAAAAAAAAAAAAAAAGGAAAGGAAAGGAAAGGAAAAGGGAAGGGGAAGGGGATCCGAGAGCAAAAAAAAAAGAAAAAAAAAAAAAAAGAGTCTGGAAACCCTTCTTAAAAATTTTTGTTCTATTCTTGTTCCTTATGGTCTAGAGGCCTTTTGGCCAAAACCCCACACAAGTGTTCCAAAAAATCCTCATTTTTTCGTCATTTTCACCAGTTTTCGTCGGTGTTCGTTTGGTTTGTTTGGTAGAATTGGCTGCTGGAACCTTCCATATCACCGTTTCATTAGTTTTCAAAGAGCTTAAAGAAGAAAATAGAGTGGAAAAAGGCAGAGGTGTGAGCTTATTTGAGGGTAAAAGCCATCATTGAGTGCAAACACGAGTGTACTTGAGTGACCATTTTATTTGAGTGAAACACGTGAGGGAGTGCAGTGAGGTCCTTTCTATAATTGTCTAACCTTATTGTTTTGCAGATTCTACATCATGTCACAAAATACAGATAGAAATGCAGGCAATGACGCTCCACCACCTACAGTTCCAAATCTACAAATTGAAGCTTTAATGGGGGAGATGAGGAGGATGTTGAGGGAGGAGTGTGAGCAAATACATGAGCGGTTGGATAGGGTAGAAGAGGGGGCACAACGGAGACCAAGGAGGGGTAGGGTACACCAAAGGGAGGATGAGAATGAAGGGGATTTAGAAGGAGTAGTTTCTGATGATGAGTTTGATAGGATGTCGGCGGGTAACCATAGGAGGTATGGTGGGAATAGAGAAGATAGGAACCAGGTAGATAATTATTTGGGGAATATCAAAATGAGAATCCCAGCATTTCAGGGGAAGAGTGATCCTGAAGCATACCTTGAGTGGGAGAAGAAAATGGAGCTAGTTTTTGATTGTCACAACTACTCCGACATGAAGAAGGTAAAACTTGCTGCCATTGAGTTTACTGATTATGCTATTGTTTGGTGGGATCAGTTGTGCATCAACAGGAGGCGGAGTGGAGATCGTCCTATTGACACATGGGAGGCCATGAAGAGGGTGATGAGGCGACGGTTTGTACCACCTCATTATTATCGAGATCTCTACCTTAAGTTGCAGGGTCTTCGTCAGGGCTACAGAAGTGTTGATGAGTATTACAAGGAGATGGAGATGGCTCTGATTAGAGCCAATGTTGAAGAGGATCGGGAGGCAACCATGGCAAGGTTTTTGAATGGGTTGAACCAAGAGATTGCTGACCCAATCGAACTACACCATTATGTGGAATTGGAGGATTTGGTTCATATGGCAATCAAAGTTGAGAGGCAGCTCAAGAAGGGTAGTTCAAGTTCGAGGCCAAGACCGAGCCCACACAATCCAAGCCAAAACCTTGCCAACCCACTTCATCATCTACACCAAAACCAGCCACCACAGCCACACCACCTCAAGGTAAAACAACTCCTACTAAGTCTCATTCTAGTGAGATAAGGTGTTTCAAATGTCAGGGGCGAGGACACATAGCTAGCCAGTGTCCAAACAAGAGAGTTATGGTGATTCGAGAAAGTGGAGAGATAGATTCTGAAGATGAAGATGATCTTGCTGACATGCCACCATTGGAAGATGCTTCTGACAATGAGTATGGGCCAGAATCTGGTGAGATGCTTGCACTAGTCACAAGGCGAGTCCTGAATTTGCAAGCGAAAGAAGAGGAAGAAGAGGTGCAGCGAGAGAACATCTTTCACACTCGTTGTCATGTGAGAGACAAGGTATGTAGTGTCATTATTGACGGAGGTAGTTGTACTAATGTTGCTAGTGCTTCCATGGTTGCCAAGCTGGGGCTTACAACGCTTAGGCATCCTTGTCCATACAAGTTGCAATGGTTGAATGATAGTGGTGAAGTGAGGGTTACAAAACAAGTACTGGTCTCATTTCGCATTGGCAAGTATGAAGATGAGGTGTTGTGTGATGTGGTTCCCATGCAAGCTGGACACCTCCTTCTAGGAAGGCCTTGGATGTTTGATCGGCGAGTCCAGCATGATGGCTTCACCAACAAGTACTCATTCACGTTCTGTCAACGAACAATCACTCTAGCTCCATTGACGCCAAAACAAGTATATGAAGACCAAGTGAGGTTGCAAAAATTGAGTGATAAAAAAAAATTGAGTGAGCAAAAGAAGGAGAGTGAAAAGATGAATGAGAATGAGAATGAGAAAAAAGAGAGACAAAGAGAGAAAATGGTCGAATCAAGTGAGAGAGAGAAGAAAGAGAAGAGTTCGATCAATGAGGGAAAATTAGAGAGAAAACAAAATAATTTTTATGCAAAAAAAAGTGAGGTGAAGGAGGCTCTTTTAAACACTAACCAACTTGATGCTAACAAAGGTCGTCACAAGCAGGTTTTTGACCCCGGTGATTGGGTATGGTTACACATGAGAAAAGAGCGATTCCCAGCACAAAGATGTTCCAAATTGCTACCTCGAGGAGATGGTCCGTTTCAAGTGCTAGAAAGGATCAATGACAATGCCTACAAACTCGATTTACCAGGTGAGTATACTGTTAGTGCTACTTTTAATGTTTCTGATTTGAGTCCTTTTGATGCAGGTGAAGATTTGAGGACAAATCCTTCTCAAGAGGGGGGGAATGATGAGGACACCAAGACTAAAGATCCAAGTCTAGTTCCAGTTGGTCTGGTGACGAGGGCGCGAGCCAAAAGACTCAGTTTAGGAGCTTGATGAGTCTTTTGCGTTTTGTCATCTTGTATTTTTTATTTAGTCTTTGTTTTTTTTTTGTTGTGAAAAGTCAAACACTTGACTTGTGTGAGTCCAAGAGTCCTTTTTGTCTTTAATTTTCAGTTTTTATTAGGAAGACAAAGGGTTGTCTTTAAATTTCAGTTTTCATTAGGAAGACAAAGGGTTGTCTTTATTTTTCGGTTTCATTAGGCAGACAAAAGGCTTGTCTTTAATATTTCGGTTTTTAGGAAGACAAAGGGGCTTGTATTGATGTAATTTTCGGCTATATAAGGCCTTGAAAACATTTGGAAAAATCAGATTATGTTGAATGAAATTGTGAGTTTATTTCTTCTTGAGTTCTTGAAGAAACTTTTGAACTTATCAAGGAGATTCCTTGTGGCGTTCATCCTGACTTATCAAACGGATTCCATCCCCGTTTGAGGCGTCTTCCTCATACCAAGGTTCGTGCTTGGCTAAGCATTGGGTCGCGGTTCCATTCCAATCTCGTGTGTTCTTGGTGGCTGTTCCATATTTGGTGTCGGGTTTCGTCACACTTGTTGGCGTGGTTCGTATCATTTCCAGCAGCAAAACCCAACTAAAACCTAGCTTAGACACCCATCACAATCCTACTTTAATCTTTGAAATTCGCAAGCTTAAGAACACTAAAACCAGACAAGAGAACACAGAATTCAAATGCTAAATAGTTAGAGCTTACCTTTATTGAAGAACCAATCCACTAAGCAATTGCTGAGCTAATTCTCAAATCCTTAGCCTCAATTTAATCTTCAAAATTAAGAACCCAAAACACTTAGAACCCAACTCAATACTATAGGATTTAATCAGGTAAACTACAATTCAACACTTACCTAAATTACTGGTCTGAACCTTCAGATTGTTATTGAGATATCCCTAAGATTCCAGCTCAAACCTTTGAATTTTCAGCCAAATCTTCCTTAGTTCCAATGGCCCTTGAGAGAAAGAGAGAGAGTTGAGCTGAGAAGAAGAAAGGGTCGGTTTGGGTATTCTAGCTAATTCTTTCTTTGTTTTATCTTACTTAAGTTAATCCCAAAGCTCGAGGTACCGAAAACATCCCTAAGGGCAAAATGGTAAACTTCCCCAGTATTGCCACCTAGGCTTCCTAACCTCATATATATCTCCAATTATTTATTTCCTTAACCCGATAACCCAAATAACCATCTAATACCCAAAATACCGCTTGACTCACCCCAAGCCAAGTATTGGGTCCCGTTGTGACTTTCCCGCTAACTGGCTCCCTAGGATCGCCTGAAGTTGCATGCTGCAGATATATATATATCCACATAATCATGTGGTCTTCACAATTATAACATATAATCACATTTATGCCCTCAACGGGCTAAAATTACAAGTCTACCCCTTTAAGCTAAAACGGGCCTAAATGCATACTAATACTCTCAGACATGCATTTCATTTATCCATATACTCATATAATCATGCATTTTCACCATTAATTCACATAACTTCCAATTTTGCCCTCTTGGCACACTAATCAAGGCCCTTAAGTCTTATTAGTAATTTTGGGTCGTTACATGGAGTACGTGGCCAAGTGTTTGATCTGTTAGCAGGTGAAGGTTGAGCATCAGCGACCAGTAGGGCTGCTACAGCCTTTGGGTATTCCCGACTGGAAATGGAAGGATATTACCATGGATTTTGTGGGAGGTTTACCCAGGACAGTAGGGCTACACGACTCGGTGTGGGTGATAGTAGACAGATACACCAAGTCAGCTCACTTTTCTGCCAGTGAAGACGACCTATACTGTGGATCAGTACGCGGAGTTGTACGTGAGGGAGATTGTTCGTATCCATGGGGTTCCCAAGTCTATAGTATCATATTGGGATCCTATATCTACCTCCAAGGTTTGGGGTAGTTTGCAGAAGGCTATGGGGCTCAGCTGAAGTTCAGTACGGCATTTCATCCTCAGACTAATGGACAGTTACCCTTGCCTTTACCTGCACCACATAGCACTCGTGAGCCGAGGCCCAGCAAGAAAACTATAACATCATAGCACAATCAATATCAATAACCAAATAGTTCACAAAACATAACCGAATGATTTACAAGACATTAATCAATTATCCAACAAGCCATAACATTCACTTAATCAAGGATAACAGTCGATAAACCAATGACCTAACATCCAGATATTTAGCGTATCATATGCATCAAGTTAACAACAGTACACACGTCATGCAATAACTAGGGTCGATGCCCTTAGGCCGCACCCTCTGTTTAATCCAATGTCTTTGGCTCACTTAGGCCAAGCCCAGTGTTCAACCTACTGACTCCGGTCTGCTTAAACCGAGCTTAGTGATTATTAAGCTGTCCTCAGCTACCAGTGGCCGAGCCGCGTCCTGTGCGCCAATATTGATTCTGACACTCTTAGGCTGTTTATCTCATGTTCACATGGTGTAATACCATCATACAATAATGTATACAAGTATAGGGGACCCTTAGTCCCAACATAGTTACACAATCGGGTGCAGTTTTCTTACCTTTAATTCCAAGTGATTTGATTAAGAAAGACGACCCTCAAGCACGATCCTGCCCCGAGCCCTAGTGTACACCTAGTCACGACCATGACAAAGGATTCCATCAATAACATGTGAATAAAGGTTTCCGGACCAAGTTCTAGCCTTCGAGACATCAAAATCCACCAATCACGGTAGTGGAATCGATCCCGAGCGTCCTAGGTTAAGTCCCCGCACCTTAAACCTCCTCAAGGCCAAAAATTCCTTTAAGAGTCGTGGCCCTAGGCCCTCCATGCCACGACCTGCCCCCTACCAGAGGCCCAGCCTCCCCAAAAAACACACGCGGACCGCGGCCCTAAGCTTCCCATGCCGCAGCCCGCCCTCCTTCCTGGCACACAACTGTTCTAGAGGGCTGCGGCACACCAAGAACAAAGTCGCGGCCTGACCCCTTCGAACCCAGAAACATCCCCATTTTCAACAACCAAACCTCACTCAATTCAATCCAAAACCATCCCAACAACATATTTTAATTATCACAGTAGTTCTAATAAACTCCCAGTAGCAAAACCCATAGGAAAACTAGCCCAAAGACCCATCAAAATCACACTTCAATCCTTGAAACCCAAAAGCTCATAAACCTCCTAAAACAGCCAGAAATTCCCAGAATTCAGATGCTAAACTATAATTAAAATCTTACCTTTACTGAAGAAAAAGTCCACCAAGTAGTTGCTGAGCTAATTACCAAAGCCTTAGCCTTAATTCAATCTTCAACATCAAGAGCCCAAAAATACTTAGAACCTAGCCAAAGCTACATAATTTAGACAGCTAAATCAATGCTTACTTAAATTCCTGTTTGAACCTCCAAATTGCTACTGAAATACTCCCCAAGATTCCAGCTCAAATCCCTGAGTTTCTAGCCCAAATTCCCTTGGTTTCCACAAGTTAGCTTGAGAGACTTCTTGAGAGAAAAGTGATACGAACCACGCCAACAAGTGTGACGAAACCCGACACCAAATATGGAACAGCCACCAAGAACATACGAGATTGGAATGGAACCGCGACCCAATGCTTAGCCAAGCACGAACCTTGGTATGAGGAAGACGCCACAAACGGGGATGGAATCCATTTGATAAGTCAAGATGAACGCCACAAGGAATCTCCTTGATAAGTTCAAAAGTTTCTTCAAGAACTCAAGAAGAAATAAACTCACAATTTCATTCAACATAATCTGCCCTTTCACATTGTTTTGGCAGTCCTTATAAGGATGAAAATTACATGGAAACAAGACCCTTGGTCTTCCTAATGAAACCGAAAAATTAAGGACAGCCCCTTTGTCTTCCTAATGAAAACCAAAATTAAAGACAAGCCTTTTGTCTTCCTCATGAAAACCGAAATTAAAGACAAGAGGACTATTGGACTCACACAAGTCAAATGTTTGACTTATCACAAAATAAACAAAGACTAAAAAACGTGATTAAAAATAAAAAGACTCATTACAAGAAGCTAAATATTGATCAAGCTCCTAAACTGGTGTCCTCATCATTCCTCCCCTCTTGACTTGGATCAACTGGAACTTGACTTGGATTTTGAGTCTTGGTGTCCTCATCAAAAAGAGAGAGAGAGTAACTGGAGAGGGAGAGTCAGTTCAGGCAGGCTTCTAAACATTTCATACCTTTTGTCTTATCTAACTTAAGTCTCTTAAGTTTAATCCCAAGGCTCGGGGTACCAAAAACGTCCCCGGGGGCAAAATGGTAAATTTCCCCAGTATTCTCTCCTAAACTTTCTAACTTCAAATATATCTCCAATTATTTATTATCATAACCCAATAACCCAAATAAATGTCTATTACCCAAAATACCCCTTGACTCGCCCAGAGTCGGGTATCGAGTCCCGTTGGGACTTTCCTACTAACTTTCTCCCTAGGATCGCCTCGTGCTGTATGCTGCAAATAATTTTGGGTCGTTACAAAACCCATCCCAACTCAAAGTAGAAACATCCCAAGCCTGTGATGCCACCTCTCACCAAATATGGGCATCCTTTCTAAGCATAAAGGTGGCACAGGCCACCCTATCATTACCTTCCATGAAATCCAGGATGGAGGTGATCATACTCATCCATTGTTCAGCCTTCAGTGGGTCTGGTCCTCCCTCAAAGGTTGGAGGATGCTGTCTCCTGAACTGTTCATAAAGTGGCTCCCACCTATTCCTAACCTCAGATGTCTTTACAACTGGTGCCCACAGCAGGTGGCAAAATAGGCGCAGCACTCCTTGACAGAGCCTGCTGTCTCAAGAGGCGGGTCTACTCTTCTTGACTTTGTAACCAGGCTTGCATGTCTGCAAGTATCTGCTGTCAGTTTTCAGGGACTTGCGGAGGGTTCTGGCCCTGATCATCATCTCTAGCCTTAGACCCTGTGCCAGCTAGTCGTATAGCTTGCCTTGGATGCATAACTATCCAAGTTTATCTGCAATCAACGACTCGGCGGTCAGGCAATGATGACAGGTTATCAATCATTCCACAGTCCACCATTGAAACTCAACCAATTACCATCAATCAAGATGCAAACAATCATTCAATTATTCATTCACATACAATGGCAATGCTAATAAGCATGCCCCAGAATAGTCACACATCATTCAAGGGCCAAGCCCTATCAGTATCTCATGCTCCCTATTAATCATACAGATTAAAACATTTACATTTCATTTAAGCATTTAAGCATGCAATCACATGTATACAATTACCAAACCCTGAGTCGAGCTTTTCTTTAGCAGTGAGTGTACATGTCCAGGTAGTCTTCAGGAACCCGTAAACCTAGACTGCTCTAATACCAAATTGTAACGCCCTAGATAACCAAGAGTGTTACACTGTGTATTTTTAAATAGTGCAAGACTTGCTAATCAAGTCATTTGAACAATAATGTGATCCTAAGGTCAATTATTAGGTTAGGTTTAAAAGATTTTGATCATGAACGGTTAATTTTCATTAAAAAAAATGTTTAATACATGGGATCCCAAAAATAGGGTATATATGGTAATTACAATCCCCAAAAATGGGTACAACACAAGCCAATCTAATGGAAAAATACAAGTTTTAGAGCTCTGTCCCTATAACTTTACCCTCAAACGTGGTGGTTGAGCAGCTGACTATGTACACACCGCCCCCAAAGCTCTCCAACTCATGGTTGGTCTAGTTTTCCTTTGCCTTTACCTGCACCACGTAGCACCCATGAGCCAAGGCCCAAAAAGAAAACCATAAATAGCAAATATATATAGCAACAATAGTATTTAATCAATCTTAATGCAAGTCATTCTGAAATTCAACAGAATATAAGTATCAAGCTAATAATGGTAAACAGTTATTTTCAATCATATATTTTAATCAGTAATACAAATGCTCAGGGTTGGCACCCTTAGGCCGAGACCTCTGTTTATTAAGTAGACCCCAGCTCGCTTAGGCCGAGTCCACTGTTTATTTAGCTAACCCCGGCTCCCTTAGGTTGTTCTTTCACATTTCACATAACAACAATACAGTTACACAACACATATATGCATATACAGGGAACCTTAGTCCCAAACACAACCACATGGGTGTAGTTTTCTTACCTCGAATCCCGAACGGAGAATTAAGAACTGTAATGCTGGATAACCATGACTGTTACATTGTGTGTTTAAAATAGTGTTTAACCTAAGCAAGTTGTTTGAACTCAAATGTGTAATTAAAAACTAAATCAAGGTCAAGTAATAAAATTTTTGGTCAACAAAATGATTATTTTTTCATTAAAATATTAAGTTTGTACACGGGATCCCAAAAATAAGTTTACAGACTTGTAAAAAGATAAACAGATACAATTTAGTCGTCCTAAGCGGCCAAAACAAGGTTTAACCCTAGTTCCTCCCAAGCTATCCCGACCGTGGCGATCGAGCAGGCTGCATATGTACACATCATCACCCCTGAAGCTCTCCAACTCATGGTCGGTCGGTCCAGCTATGAGCTCCCTTACCTGCACCACGTAACACCCGTGAGCCAAAGCTCAACAAGAAAACTTAAAACAACATGCACAACTAGGCAAACAGTATAAAAGCAGTAAATATAATTCGCCAGAATCAACTGACAATAGAATATATGCAACAATCTCAATAAAAGTACTCAACTTAATCAGACATATAAACCAACCTCATAAACCAATACAAATAGTTAAGTGTGAACCACGCTTTTGTTTATTGTATAATGTCCAGGCCTGGCGCCCTTAGGTCGGGCTGCGTTCCGCACGCTTGCTATCGGCCCCCAGCACCCTTAGGCCGACCTGTAAACAAATAAAATCACAAATGCATAATGCATAGCAAGTAATCAATGGAAGAGCAAACAAGCATGCCCAATTAGATATTCTCAATTATAGATATGTTCATGTTCATAATATATTCATGCAAGGGTTTTAAGCCCCGACCACAACTTAGGTGCAATTTTCTTACCTCAGGTCTCGAGCAGCCAGAATACAGCTATCCTGAGCACGATCCATAACTTGAGCCCTTGTGGTTTAACCTATTTAAAAACTTTGGATTCAAATACTATACTTCGGAACCTTGATTTCTACTCAACCGAGTAGTGGAAATCGTCCTGAGCACTTAAGTTTTAATCCCCAAGCCTCCCCAAGCCCTAAGACAATCCTAGGCTAAAACTGTCTAGGCGGGCCGCGACCTGGCCCTGAGGGTCGCGGCGCACCTCAAGTTAGAGGCGCAGCCTCTGCATCTTGGGGGAGGCGGATCGCGACTTGCCCCTTAGGGTCGCGGCACGCCTTCATGTCAGCAGCCCTCCCAGGGCCTTCTAAGGCACGCGGGCCGCAACGACCGTGAACTGGGTCGCAGTGCGCCCCTGTGAACCCAGAAATCCCTGGGTTTCTCCAATGTTTTTCCCAGCCAAACTCAACAAAAATCATCCCAAATGTGAACCAAAGCTAGAATCAATCCTAAAACTCTCAACACCACATCAAAGACAATACAAACAACCTAAATTCCATATCAAACCCTTAATCCATTTCAAAATCCATCCTAGAACTCTACTCAGCCACAACCTAGCTCAACCACAAAAATACTCAAGAAAAAACTCAGATTGTGAAGCTTACCTCAACTGTGAATTTAACTTCCCCTGACTTGCTCCACCTATTCCAGCTTAAATCCCTAGCCTTCAAGCTTCTAATTCCCAACTTTAACAGCAATTCTTCAAGAGTCTCACCCAAGATCAACAAATGCACCAAAAATAGAAAGAGACGGAGACAAAAACCGAATAAAAGGAAAAGAGGGAGAGCTGGAGAAGGTTCTGATATATTCCAGCTTAAGCCTAATATTTTCTAACTATATCCTTTAGTTATAATGACCAAAATGGCCCCTTAAGTTTCCTCTTATCCTTAAATGGCCCCAAAGGCAAAATTGCCAGTGCCACATTTCCCGCTAATCCTCGAATTGTCCTATAAATTCCCAATTAATCCCAACATAACTAATTAATCTCTAAACACTTACCCATTACTCAATTAATCTCAAATATACATTAAACTCCCAAAATACCCCTAGGCTCACCTCGAGCCGGGTATTAAACCCCTCTGTGACTATTTTGCTAATTCGCTCACTAGGATCACCTCGAGCCTTATATCTCAAATATATCCACATAATAATGTGGTCTCAATCATTTACTTACATATAATCACATTTATGCCCGCAACGGGCCTATATTACAAATATGCCCCAACTATCAAGAATGGGCCCACATGCATATTTAATACTCATAACACATGCATATAACCATACTCACATTATCATATATATATACATATCATGCATGCCACATAGTCACGCATTTAATCAGTTAATCACACATATATCCAATTATGCCCTCTCGGCACGCTAATCAAGGCGCTAAACCGTATTAGTATTTTTGGGACGTTACAACTATCCCCTCCTTACTGAAATTTCGTCCTCGAAATTTTTTCAAACACTTTGGGATAGAAACCTCGTGAATCTGGCTATAATCACAGAGTCTAGTCCTTTACCTCTTATCCTTTAGTAACACTCCCATCAGAGTGACAATCTCATTCCATAATACCTTATCTTCTTATCATAATTCTATTAGCTTTTCCTTGCACAACAACTCCCGCTGAAATTCTTGGGTCTCCTCGCCTCATCAACGATGATATCATACATTTATTTCCTTGACATTGGCACCAGTAACATTCATAAGCCACCATCCATACTAGGGTAAGGCTAATCTGTAGGCCCTTAGCCTAGTCCTTGATAAGATCTCAAAAGTCTTATTAAATCGGGAGTCAAAACTCCTTCTTCTTCCCCAAAATATCTTATCCTTTCTTGTTTACAATATTCGGAGAAATACAAAGTCTTCCGTCCTGGAACTTCGTATTCCCATATTTGAAATTTGCAAACTCTTATGTCCTTTCATATAGGCAGACACTTCTGCCCTAACAATCCTAATGCCTTCATTGGTTTCCCCGAATCAATATTGAACCACAATATTTTCTGTCTTTCATTTCTTTACTTGTAAGAAGTACTTCTTCCTCTCTACCTTAGTATATCTTATGCCGAGTCACCCTAGCCATTGACTGCCATCCACCACTGTGACAATTCAATCAAGGGACTGTACTTATCTCAATGCCCCAAACACTTGCACATTCGAGGTATAATTCTTCAAAATCTGAATCACTTCTTCAGATTGCTAGTGATGAGGACACCAAGACTAAAGATCCAAGTCTAGTTCCAGTTGGTCTGGTGACGAGGGCGCGAGCCAAAAGACTCAGTTTAGGAGCTTGATGAGTCTTATTGTATTTTGTCATCTTGTATTTTTTATTTAGTCTTTGTTTATTTTGTGAAAAGTCAAACACTTGACTTGTGTGAGTACAAGAGTCCTTTTGTCTTTAATTTTCGGTTTTCATTAGGAAGACAAAAGGCTTGTCTTTAATTTCGGTTTTCATTAGGAAGACAAAAGGCTTGTTTTTTTTAAATTTCGGTTTTGCTTTAGGAAGACAAAGGGGCTTGTCTTGATGTAATTTTCGCCTATATTAGGCCTTGAAAACATTTGGAAAAAATCAGATTATGTTGAATGAAATTGTGAGTTTATTTCTTCTTGAGTTCTTGAAGAAACTTTTGAACTTATCAAGGAGATTCCTTGTGGCGTTCATCCTGATACGAACCACGCCAACAAGTGTGACGAAACCCGACACCAAATATGGAACAGCCACCAAGAACACACGAGATTGGAATGGAACCGCGACCCAATGCTTAGCCAAGCACGAACCTTGGTATGAGGAAGACGCCACAAACGGGGATGGAATCCGTTTGATAAGTCAGGATGAACGCCACAAGGAATCTCCTTGATAAGTTCAAAAGTCTCTTCAAGAACTCAAGAAGAAATAAACTCACAATTTCATTCAACATAATCTGGTTTTTCCAAATGTTTTCAAGGCCTTATATAGCCGAAAATTACATCAAGACAAGACCCTTTGTCTTCCTAAAAACCGAAAATTAAAGACAACCTTTTGTCTTCCTAATGAAAACTGACAAATAAAGACAAGCCTTTTTGTCTTCCTAATGAAAACTGAAAAATAAAGACAAAAGGACTCTTGGACTCACACAAGTCAAGTGTTTGACTTTTCACAAAAACAAACAAAGACTAAATAAAAAATACAAGATGACAAAATACAATAAGATTCATCAAGCTCCTAAACTGAGTCTTTTGGCTCGCGCCCTCGTCACCAAACCAACTGGAACTAGACTTGGATCGTTAGTCTTGGTGTCCTCATCATTCCCCCCCTCTTGAGAAGGATTTGTCCTCAAATCTTCATCTGCATCAAAAGGACTCAAATCAGAAACATTAAAAGTAGCACTAACAGTATACTCACCTGGTAAATCGAGTCTGTAGGCATTGTCATTGATCCTTTCTAGCACTTGAAACGGACCATCTCCTCGAGGTAGCAATTTGGAACGTCTTTGTGCTGGGAATCGCTCTTTCCTCATGTGTACCCATACCCAATCACCGGGGTCAAAAACCTGCTTGTGACGACCCTTGTTAACATCAAGTTGGTTAGTGTTTAAAAGAGCCTCCTTAACCTCACTTTTTTTTGCATAAAAATTATTTTTTTTTTCTTTAATTTTCCCTCATTGATCGAACTCTTCTCTTTCTTTTCTCTCTCACTTGATTCGACCCTTTTCTCTCTTTGTCTCTCTTTTTTCTCACTCTCATTCATCTTTTCACTCTCCTTCTTTTGCTCACTAAATATTTTTTTATCACTCAATTTTTGCAACCTCACTTGGTCTTCATATACTTGCTTTGGCGTCAATGGAGCTAGAGTGATTGTTCGTTGATGGAACGTGAATGAGTACTTGTTGGTGAAGCCATCATGCTGGACTCGCCGATCAAATAGCCAAGGCCTTCCTAGAAGGAGGTGTCCAGCTTGCATGGGAACCACATCGCACAATACCTCATCCTCATACTTGCCAATTCGAAATGACACCAGCACCTGTTTTGTAACCCTCACTTCACCACTATCATTCAACCACTGCAACTTGTATGGACAAGGATGTTTAAGCATTGGGAGCCCCAGCTTCTCAACCATGGAAGAACTAGCAACGTTAGTACAACTACCTCCATCAATAATCACACTACATACCTTGTCTTTCACATGACAACGAGTGTGAAAGATGTTCTCCCGCTGCAGCTCTTCTTCCTCTTCTTTTGCTTGCAAATTCAAGGCTCGTCGTGTGACTAGTGCAAGCATCTCACCAGATTCTGGCCCATACTCTTCATCATCGATAGAAGCATCTTCCAATGGTGGCATGTCAGCAAGATCATCTTCATCTTCAGAATCGAGCTCGCCACTTTCTCGAATCACCATAATTCTCTTGTTTGGACATTGGCTAGCTATGTGTCCTCGCCCCTGACATTTGAAACACTTTATCTCACTAGAATGGGACGAAGTAGGGGCTGTGTTACCTTGAGGGGTCGTGGCTGGTTTTGCTGTAAAGGATGAAGTAGGTTGGTCTTCTTCCTTCTTTGGATAGTTCGACCGCCAAGGTGTTGCACTTGAATTTTGTGGGCTCGGTCTTGGCTTTGAACTTGTACTACCCCTCTTGAGCTGCCTCTCAACTTTGATTGCCATATGCACCAAATCTTCCAATTCCACATAATGGTGTAGCTCAATTGGATTAGCAATCTCTCGGTTCAACCCATTCAAAAACCTTGCCATTGTTGCCTCCCGATCCTCTTCCACATTGGCTCTAATCATAGTCATCTCCATCTCCTTGTAATACTCATCAACACTCTTGGAACCTTGACGAAGACCCTGCAACTTAAGGTATAGATCTCGATAATAATGAGATGGTACAAACCGTCGCCTCATCACCCTCTTCATTGCCTCCCATGTGTCAATAGGACGATCTCCACTCCGCCTCCTGTTGATGCACAACTGATCCCACCAAACAATAGCATAATCAGTAAACTCAATGGCAGCAAGTTTTACCTTCTTCATGTCGGAGTAGTTGTGACAATCAAAAACTAGCTCCATTTTCTTCTCCCACTCAAGGTATGCTTCAGGATCACTCTTCCCCTGAAATGCTGGTATTCTCATTTTGATATTCCCCAAATAATTATCTACCTAGTTCCTATCTTCTCTATTCCCACCATACCTCCTATGGTTACCCGCCGACATTCTATCAAACTCATCATCAGAAACTAACCCTTCCAAATCCCCTTCATTCTCATCCTCCCTTTGGTACACCTTATTCCCCCGTGGCCTCCGTTGTGTTCCTTCTTCTACCCTATCCAACCTCTCATGTATTTGCTCACACTCCGCCCTCATCATCCTTCGCATCTCCCCAATTAGTGCTTGCATTTGTAGATTCGGAACTTCAAGTGGTGGAATATCATTGCTTGCATTTTTCTCTGGATTTTGTGCCATGATGGAAATCTGCAAAATAAGGTTAGAATAATATGGAGAAAAGACCTCACCACACTCCCTCACATGTTTCACTCGAACAATATATTTCACTCAAATCCCCTCGTGTTTCACTCAATTTCAATGGCTTTTACCCTCAAATAGGCTCACACCTCTGCCTTTTTCCACTCGTATTCTTCTTTAAGCCCTTTAAAAACTAATCAAACAGTAATATGGAGGTTCAAGCAGCAAATCCAACCAAACAAACCAAACGAACACCGAAGAAAACTGGTGAAAATGACGAAAAATGATGATTTTTTGGAACACTTGTGTGGGGTTTTGGCAAAAAGGCCTCTAGACCATAAGGAACAAGATTAGAACAAAAAATTTTAAGAGAGGTTTCCAGACTCTTTGTTTTCTTCTTCTTTTTTTTTCTATTTATTATTTTTTTTTTCTCAAATGCAGATACAAGACACAAGAAGAATCAGAATTGGTGGAATTACAACAATTCGAAAACAATACAACTCGGATTGCACAACAAGAACAAGAAAAATTAGATATTTCACAACAAGAACAAGAGACCCCAATCCCAATTTCGGATTTCACAATAAGAAAAGAGAACTCAATCCCAATTCGGATTTCACAACAAGAACCAGAGAAAAAAAAACTCGATCCCAATTCAGATTCTCAATCCCAATTTCAGATTTCACAATAAGAATAAGAGAACCCTCAATCCCAATTTCAGAAAAACCCAAATAGACTTGTAGCACTATAACAATCTCGAATTTCTCCCAAATAAAGGGAAACAAAATTTCAATCAGTGGCACTATAACAATTGGTGGTACACTCCCAATAACAGAGAACAAATATTCCCAAAAATAACAACCCCAAAATAGAAAAGGACCAATCAATCCGTGGCACTATCACAAAGTAAACAATTGACTCAATAACAATCTCAGATTTTCACAAAGGAAACAAGGATTTTCACAAACTCAATAACAATTTCAGTTGATTAGTTTCGGATTTCAAGGGATTTCACAAAGAACTAATATAAACAAGGAAATAAGAACACGATTTGAACAAAGAAACAATCTGGAATAAAGAGATTAACTATAATGGTTTCGGATTTTTAGAAGGAAAACAAGAACAAAGACTAAGAAAATCAAGAACACGAATAGATAGATTTTTTTTTTTTTTTTTGATTTCAGAAACCCTAAAATTGAAATACGACTAGAATAGAAACACAAATGAAAGAATAATAAAAAAAAAGGATAGGCCAAACCGAATGATCCTAAGCTCTGATACCAACTGATACGAACCACGCCAACAAGTGTGACGAAACCCGACACCAAATATGGAACAGCCACCAAGAACACACGAGATTGGAATGGAACCGCGACCCAATGCTTAGCCAAGCACGAACCTTGGTATGAGGAAGACGCCACAAACGGGGATGGAATCCGTTTGATAAGTCAGGATGAACGCCACAAGGAATCTCCTTGATAAGTTCAAAAGTTTCTTCAAGAACTCAAGAATAAATAAACTCACAATTTCTTTCAACATAATCTGGTTTTTCCAAATGTTTTCAAGGCCTTATATAGCCGAAAATTACATCAAGACAAGACCCTTTGTCTTCCTAAAAACCGAAAATTAAAGACAACCTTTTGTCTTCCTAATGAAAACCGACAAATAAAGACAAGCCTTTTTGTCTTCCTAATGAAAACTGAAAAATAAAGACAAAAGGACTCTTGGACTCACACAAGTCAAGTGTTTGACTTTTCACAAAAACAAACAAAGACTAAATAAAAAATACAAGATGACAAAATACAATAAGATTCATCAAGCTCCTAAACTGAGTCTTTTGGCTCGCGCCCTCGTCACCAAACCAACTGGAACTAGACTTGGATCGTTAGTCTTGGTGTCCTCATCACATCCTGACTTATCAAACGGATTCCATCCCCGTTTGTGGCGTCTTCCTCATACCAATGTTCATGCTTGGCTAAGCATTGGGTCGCGGTTCCATTCCAATCTCGTATGTTCTTGGTGGCTGTTCCATATTTGGTGTCGGGTTTCATCACAATGTTGGTGTGGTTCGTATCAGTTGGTATCAGAGATTAGGATCATCCGGTTTGGCCTATCCTTTTTCATTTTTTTTCTATTCAGTTCGTGTTATTATATTAGGATTTCTGAAAAAAAAAAAATCAATTCGTGTTCATCTAGTCGTGTTTTTCTATTCTAGAGCTTGTTAATTTCCTTGTTGCAATTGTTTCCTTGTTTCCCTTATTTGTTGTGAAATCTGAAACTATTCTAGAGCTTGTTTTAGGGTTCTTAAAATGAATTAGGGCTTTGAGTTTTTCTCTTGTTCTAATTGTGGAATCTGAATTTTCATTGAGTTACTCTTGCTGTTTTGTTTTGAAATCCGAATTTTGCCTTGGGTTTCTCTTGTTCTTGTTGTGAAATCCGAAATTGGAATTGAGTTCCCTTGTTCTTATTGTGAAATCTGAATTGGGATTGAGTTTTCTCTTGTTCTTGTAGTGAAATCTGAATTGAGATTGGGTTTTCTCTTGTTCTTATGGTGAAATCTGAATTGGGATTGATTTTCTCTTATTCATAGTGTTAAATCCGAATGTGGGTTGGGTTTTCTCTTTTCTTTTTGTGAAATCCGAATCTGCATTGTTTCTCTTTTCTTTTTGAGTCTCCATTGTTCTCTTATGAAAACCGATTCATTTTGCTTTCGAATCGTTCCTTGCATCTGCATTTGAGAAATCAAAGAAAAAAGAAAAGAAAAGAAGAAAGAAAGAAAGAAGAAGAAAACCAAGAGGATCCGAACTCTAAAAAAAAAAAAAAAAAGTCTGGAAACCTGTCTTAAAAAATTTTGTTCTATTCTTGATCACTATGGTCTAGAGGCCTTTTTTCCAAAACCCCACACAAGTGTTCCAAAAATTATCAATTTTCGCCAATTTTTCATCGGTTTTCGTTTGGTTTGTTTGGTAGGATTGGCTGCTTGAACCTCCATATCACCGTTTCATTAGTTTTCAAAGGTCTTAAAGAAGAATACGAGTGGAAAAAGGCAGAGGTGTGAGCTTATTTGAGGGTAAAAGCCATCCAAGTTGAGTGAAACACGAGTGGACTTGAGTGACAATTTTTGAGTGAAAACACGTGAGGGAGTGTGGTGAGGTATTTTTCTCCATATTAGTCTAACCTTATTTTTGCAGATTTTCAATCATGTCACAAAATACAGAAAGAAATGCAGGCAATGACGCTCCACCACCTACAGTTCCAAATCTACAAATTGAAGCTTTAATGGGGGAGATGAGGAGGATGTTGAGGGAGGAGTGTGAACAAATACATGAGAGGTTGGATAGGGTAGAAGAGGGAGCACAACGGAGGCCACGGAGGAATAGGATGCACCAAAGGGAGGATGAGAATGAAGGGGATTTAGAAGGGGTAGTTTCTGATGATGAGTTTGATAGGATGTCGACGGGTAACCATAGGAGGTATGGTGGGAATAGAGAAGATAGGAACCAGATAGATAATTATATGGGGAATATCAAAATGAGAATCCCAGCATTTCAGGGGAAGAGTGATCCTGAAGCATACCTTGAGTGGGAGAAGAAGATGGAGCTAGTTTTTGATTGTCACAACTACTCCGACATGAAGAAGGTAAAACTTGCTGCCATTGAGTTTACTGATTATGCTATTGTTTGGTGGGATCAGTTGTGCATCAACAGGAGGCGGAGTGGAGATCGTCCTATTGACACATGGGAGGCAATGAAGAGGGTGATGAGGCGACGGTTTGTACCACCTTTATTATCGAGATCTGTACCTTAAGTTGCAGGGTCTTCGTCAGGGCTACAGAAGTGTTGATGAGTATTACAAGGAGATGGAGATGGCTATGATTAGAGCCAATGTTGAAGAGGATCGGGAGGCAACCATGGCAAGGTTTTTGAATGGGTTGAACCGAGAGATTGCTAATCCAATTGAGCTACACCATTATGTGGAATTGGAAGATTTGGTGCATATGGCAATCAAAGTTGAGAGGCAGCTCAAGAGGGGTAGTACAAGTTCAAAGCCAAGACCGAGCCCACACAATTCAAGTGCAACACCTTGGCGGTCAAACTATCCAAAGAAGGAAGAAGACCAACCTACTTCATCCTTTACAGCAAAACCAGCCACGACCCCTCAAGGTAAAACAGCCCCTACTTCGTCCCATTCTAGTGAGATAAAGTGTTTCAAATGTCAGGGGCGAGGACACATAGCTAGCCAATGCCCAAACAAGCGAGTTATGGTAATTCGGGATAATGGGGAGATAGATTTCGAAGAAGAAGATGCTCTTGATGACATGCCGCCATTGGAGGACACTTCTATGGGTAGTGAAGAGTTTGGGGCAGAATCTGGTGAGATGCTTGCAGTAGTCACACGACGAGCCTTAAATTTGCAAGCAAAAGAAGAGGAAGAAGAGGTGCAGCGGGAGAACATCTTTCACACTCGTTGTCATGTGAAAGACAAGGTATGCAGTGTTATTATTGATGGTGGTAGTGGCACTAACGTTGCTAGTTCTTCCATGGTTGAAAAGCTGGGGCTCCCAACGCTTAAACATCCTCGTCCATACAAGTTGCAGTGGTTGAATAATAGTGGTGAAGTGAGGGTTACAAAACAAGTTCTGGTATCATTTCGAATTGGAAAATATGAGGATGAGGTATTGTGCGATGTGGTTCCAATGCAAGTTGGACACCTCCTTCTAGGAAGGCCTTGGCTATTTGATCGCCGAGTCCAGCAGGATGGCTTCACCAACAAGTACTCATTCACGTTCCGTCAACGGACAATCACTCTAGCTCCATTGACGCCAAAGCAAGTATATGAAGACCAAGTGAGGTTGCAAAAATTGAGTGATAAAAAAAAATTGAGTGAGCAAAAGAATGAGAGTGAAAAGATGAATGAGAGTGAGAAAAAAGAGAGACAAAGAGAGAAAAGGGTCAAATCAAGTGAGAGAGAAAAGAAAGAGAAGAGTTCGATCAATGAGGGACAATTAGAGAGAAAACAAAATAATTTTTATGCAAAAAAAAGTGAGGTTAAGGAGGCTCTTTTAAACACTAACCAACTTGATGCTAACAAGGGTCGTCACAAGCAGGTTTTTGACCCCGGTGATTGGGTATGTGTACACATGAGCAAAGAGCGATTCCCAGCACAAAGACGTTCCAAATTGCTACCTCGAGGAGATGGTCCGTTTCAAGTGCTAGAAAGGATCAATGACAATGCCTACAGACTCGATTTACCAGGTGAGTATACTGTTAGTGCTACTTTTAATGTTTCTGATTTGAGTCCTTTTGATGCAGGTGAAGATTTGAGGACAAATCCTTCTCAAGAGGGGGGGAATGATGAGGACACCAAGACTAAAGATCCAAGTCTAGTTCCAGTTGGTCTGGTGACGAGGGCGCGAGCCAAAAGACTCAGTTTAGGAGCTTGATGAGTCTTATTGTATTTTGTCATCTTGTATTTTTTATTTAGTCTTTGTTTATTTTGTGAAAAGTCAAACACTTGACTTGTGTGAGTCCAAGAGTCATTTTGTCTTTAATTTTCGGTTTTCATTAGGAAGACAAAAGGTTTGTCTTTAATTTCGGTTTTCATTAGGAAGACAAAAGGCTTGTTTTTTTTAAATTTCGGTTTTGCTTTAGGAAGACAAAGGGGCTTGTCTTGATGTAATTTTCGCCTATATTAGGCCTTGAAAACATTTGGAAAAAATCAGATTATGTTGAATGAAATTGTGAGTTTATTTCTTCTTGAGTTCTTGAAGAAACTTTTGAACTTATCAAGGAGATTCCTTGTGGCGTTCATCCTGACTTATCAAACGGATTCCATCCCCGTTTGTGGCGTCTTCCTCATACCAAGGTTCGTGCTTGGCTAAGCATTGGGTCGCGGTTCCATTCCAATCTCGTATGTTCTTGGTGGCTGTTCCATATTTGGTGTCGGGTTTCATCACAATGTTGGTGTGGTTCGTATCATCTAGTCTATCTGAAGGTAACCAATAATTCTAGATTTCACTCTTATACTCTTTGTTTTCTACATCCTTTTCCAAAAATGGGAAAATAAAGGGTCTCAACCCAACACTATCAACTTCGATGCTCCACGGAGACATACAGTCTCTTATCGCCCAAATGCCTTATTGTTACACCCGTTCACACGAACCAAAGTGTGTTAACTCAATCTGTTGAGTCGCATCCTTTCATGTCCAACCTTCTTACTTGCCGTGTAATGTGGTTTACTCTTACGATCCATTACTATACCTTTTTACCTTCTAATATACGGATTTTAGATCTTAACATCCATTTAAACCTCCTGGTTACAATATTCATGAGGAGGTAGTACAATATTCATCTAGAATTTCCACCTCAACGCCAGGTTCCATCGGATCACTCATCCATTTTTCATATCTTAATTTATTCATACTAAAATAGTAGGATTTTGAACCATTCCTACAAAGATCTTCTCTCTGAATTTCATTGTCCATAAAGATATATTTGTCCACTATCAACTACAGATACTATATTAATCTTAATTGTTACCTCATCCGATGTTACTGTAATCTGTGGCATCCTATCAAACTGGCACAGATTTGTCCAACTTTAGGAGGTCAACTTTCATAATAATTTTCTCTTATGCAGTCAAGGGTTTCCAATGTAAATTACCCATTAATTCCCACTAGGGCCTTGGCCCCAAGGTTATTCCTCTACAGATGACCAAACACTTAAATTCTTTGCTCTAATGCACTCGCTTCTATTCTGTAGGTGCCATCACTGCACCCTAACCGTAACTATCTAACATTACTATCAACTTACTACTCCATGTATAAGCTTCGTGTTCTTATTTTTTCACCTATCGTAAAGCACGAACAACCACCCTTTTAGTCTATACCTGGGCGAATCTTAGCCTTTGATGCACCACCTTATAGTTTCATGTCTTAAGCAAAGACAATATCCACCATGTTGTCCTCCCACATTCATCCATTACTTATGGATTCTAATACCATAGGGTGTTAACCAATCTTTATTCTATCTTCTGAAAATCTGATACAAACTATCCATTCAGTCCAACTTTAGGTTCTTGTGTCATCTCAATCTTCGGTATAACTATCTTCGAAGATGCTTCAAGTAATAGCTGACATGTCTTGCCGGTCTGACCGTACTTCTCACCTCTCAGGCGCTCTTCAGTAATTCCTTTGTGGCTTCTGACTGAATTCCTTCATACATGATCCCATCACCTCTTGGATACCTTTGGAGAAATCGAAGCTTACACTTTCTGGAGCCTTACCTGAAACCCTGCCTCATCAGTCATAGTATTATTGTTGTAGTAGTCGTTCACGTTCTACTTCAAACTGGGAATAGACCAACACATTCCTAATTAATCTGGATATGACTCATCCATGTCGTTCCTGTACTCTCTGCTTGTCAAACTTACCTATGTCGTTGAAGCATTGGTCAGTTAAGAACTTTCACTGATAATCCATTACATCCTACTTGGTGCAAGAAGTAATTCCTAGAATGTCTCTTTCCTTGATCCTCAGCTGGTAATAACTAGATCGAAGATCAATTCTTAAGAACATTGTCCCATTTTGCAATCGGGAAATTGAACCCTTCATCCTTAACAGGAAATATCGATGTGTCCCACGATGCGATGCTCCATTTGATCCATCCTCAAATCAAATACTTCTTCTATTGAACCATTAATTCTTTCTGCTAAGTAATATCATTCTTCACGATGTCCTTGATATCCACACCTTAAGTCGTAGTGTACTCAATGATTCTGTGCACCCATCTAAAACCTTACTAACTAATCCAATTTCCATCTGGTCTAACTAATATATTCCAAGTGGTACCTACCACAATATCTAGGCATCCTATAGACGCAACTGGGTCCTTCCCTTCAAATACAAACATTATTACCATCTCCTGCAATCCATGGTTGTCCCTTATTTAACGGATTTGCTCCTACTCAGGCTCATATCAAAACTCTCATATGACGGGCTCAATCACTTTTACCATAAACCCTTTTACCATTAGTATTCCAATTCTTCCCCAGCTGGCACTAATATCTCAAGCCCCATCGTATAACAACCTTGAAGCATGCACTTCATATCTGAGTCTTTTTTTGGGAAATACGCAGCACCGAACTCTTCTAGCTCATTATATAACAAAGGACGAAGACTAACTAATCAACCGGTCACCTCCGAGGGACTAGCCTCGGGCTCTGACTGTGTTGACCCAGATTTTGGTCAAATGGCACGGAGTCAGAATATGCTTGATGTGAATGAATGCGTTGAAAAGAATCGAATGACAAAAATAATAAGAACACGATATTTTATAGTGGTTCGGCCCCAAGATCTGGTAATGACCTACGTCCACTTAGATTGTTATTGATATGAGAATCAAAGGAGTGATCAAAGAACAAGGGTTCAATGAGTTTCACCAACCTCAAAGAACAATACAATATTTCAAATAGAATTACACTACTCTTAAGTAATTCGAAAGCCCAAAGGTCCCTTCCTTGAGCTATCTTTCTCTATTTATAGGCTCAAGGGGGATTACAAAAGATTGTTACAGATATTCTCCCCTGAATAATCGGATACTCAGGAGATTGTGTGAGTTAAATTCGGGATTTACAAAGATCTTTATAGTAATATTACATTGCATGCGGAACTATCGACCAGACTGGTCGTAGGTGAGACTGGGCCGCCTCCTGCTTATAATGTACCTTCTGGTCGATACACTAGCAGAGTTCCTCCAGATGTCAGCCACGTGTCCAGGGATCACTTGCCACGTCATCAATGCCAATTTTTTTGGATAACATTTGCCCCCCAAGTTTATTTATTACAAGCAATAAATAAACTTTTGAGCGAACGACTCTTCGGTAACCCCACCATACGTGTTAGAACCCTTCGTGTGTTCTTGGAAAAAGCAACCTACTCCTGTCTAATCATGACTTTTCGGTTCCCCAGTAATAATTCGACAGCTATTCCGCTTCCCCATACTTTGAAAAAGGGAAACTGATGATTACACCTTTTTTATGCCACAGACAAACTTATATAACATCTCCAAACTTCCCTTTTTCTTTTTACGCACGCCATTGCCTTCTCAAGGAACCCTAAAAACTAGAGCTTCAATCTTCTCCCGGAGACCGTTCTTCTGTATTTTCAAGACTCAGCTCGAGAGTTCCTTGATTTCCGAAGACTCATACCAGTCTCCACGACCATCCTTTTGGTAAGTTTTTGAATCCTTATGCTTCAAATTTTCATAATGCATGCTTCTGGTTTGAGATGCTTGTGAGTAGAATGTCTTTTAATCCGTTTCTCAAACTGTTCGTGTGGAAAGATTTAGCTTTTTGTAGAATGCTGTTGTATAAAAGCTTGACTTTTAAACTCGACCAGCGCTATTCTAAAAAGCCTTTAAAAATTCTCTATCCTCACCTCCCCATTCTTCTGTTTGCAGACTTTGATGCCAGATTTGTGGGGAGGTGAACGGCCCATCAACGACGATCTTCTCGCCCAGCTGCTCGAAGGCGAAGAACAACCAGCCGACCAAATTCACGAGATTCCCTTCTCACGATCTTCCTCCAGACCTCGTCCTTCTCCTCCTCAAATGGCACGCTCTAAATCCCTAGGCAAGAAAAGACCTGAATCCGACGATAATCCAAACCCTACTGGCCAGCCTGATTCACAGGCTGGGGTTCCTTCGACCAGTGGCCGAAACAATCCTGCTCCTGACCCTAACATCCAAACTAGAGCCCGCCCTCGCCATCAGAATCTGCCTGATGTCGAGTGGTATTTCTCCCCGACCAGCCTTGTAACTCCCAGGATGCTTGCCAATTATCTTAGGAAGTATCCTCTCACAGGGGTCACTCTCAAAATTCCTACTGCAGACCAAAGGGCTAACCTCCCCGGAGGTGTATACAATGCTTGGTCTCAGTACCACATAGAGGCGGGGGCTGTGCTCCCGCTACATCCTTTTTATCAGGGGGTGGCTAATTATTTTGATGTCGCCCCCTTCCAGATTACTCCAAATCTAGGGCCAAACTTCTTCATGCCAGATAATGAGTGTATGACTAATAGAGTCAATAGTGTAGTGATCAGTAGTTGTAGCTCGGGTATTAACTTTGTGACCTTCTTTTCCGTTTGATAAGGATTTCATCTGCCTTTATCTTACCCTTTGCATGTGTTTACTTATATGCAGATATGGGCACTCCCAACGTCTTCGACCTATTCCAGGCTGAGGAGGAAGAGGAAGTTCCTCAACTCCGGCGAAAGTCATCAAGGAGACACAACGGCGAAACAAGCCAGGGACCTGCCAAAAAGAGTCGAACAGAAGATCCTTCCAAGGACGTACCAATTGGGCAAACTTCTGCTCATCCTCCAGCTCCTGCTGAGAAGGAGACTCCTCCTGCTCTGATGAACCCTCCGGCTGCGCTCAGCAAGGAACAAAACAAGCGGGAAGAAACTCTTGGGGCCAAACTCTCGAGCCGCGCCCTACGAGCAGCCAAAGACCACCTTGCGCTCATCGTGAAGAACGACCGCGTCAAGGATGTAATTGATGAGGACACCAAGACTCAAAATCCAAGTCAAGTTCCAGTTGATCCAAGTCAAGAGGGGAGGGATGATGAGGACACCAGTTTAGGAGCTTGATCAATATTTAGCTTCTTGTAATGAGTCTTTTTATTTTTAATCACGTTTTTTAGTCTTTGTTTATTTTGTGATAAGTCAAACATTTGACTTGTGTGAGTCCAATAGTCCTCTTGTCTTTAATTTCGGTTTTCATGAGGAAGACAAAAGGCTTGTCTTTAATTTCGGTTTTCATTAGGAAGACAAAGGGGCTGTCCTTAATTTTTCGGTTTCATTAGGAAGACCAAGGGTCTTGTTTTCATGTAATTTTCGTCATTATAAGGACTGCCAAAACATTTGGAAAAATCAGATTATGTTGAATGAAATTGTGAGTTTATTTCTTCTTGAGTTCTTGAAGAAAATTTTGAACTTATCAAGGAGATTCCTTGTGGCGTTCATCCTGACTTATCAAACGGATTCCATCCCCGTTTGTGGCGTCTTCCTCATACCAAGGTTCGTGCTTGGCTAAGCATTGGGTCGCAGTTCCATTCCAATCTCGTGTGTTCTTGGTGGCTGTTCCATATTTGGTGTCGGGTTTCATCACAGTGTTGGTGTGGTTCGTATCAGTTGGTATCAGAGATTAGGATCATCCGGTTTGGCCTATCCTTTACTTTGTGTTTTTCTTTCAATTCGTGTTTCTATATTAAAAATAAATAAAAAAATTCATCATCTACTCATGTTTTGATTTCTTTGTCCTTGTTTCCTTGTGAAATCTGAAACTATTCTAGAGCTTGTTGTTTTCCTTATTTCAATTGTTTCCTTGTTTGAAATCCGAGCCTAGGTTCATACGGTTTGCCTATCTTTTTTTTTCTTGTTTTTCCATTTCGTTTCTTTGTTCAAATATTGCAATTGAATTAGGGTTTCTGAAATTTCCCCTATTTTGTTTTCTTTTCGTTTCTAAAATCTTGAATTAGGGTTCTTAATTGTGAAAACCGAATTTTCATTGAGTCCTCTTGTTTTGTTGTTAAATCCGAATGTGCTTTTGGGTTTCTCTTGTTCTTATTGTGCAATCCGAATTGGCATTGAGTTTTCTCTTATTCTTATTGTGAAATCTGAAATTGGGATTGAGGTTCTCTTATTCTTATTGTGAAATCCGAAATTGGGATTGAGATTCTCTTATTCTTATTGTGAAATCTGAAATTGGGATTGAGTTTCTCTTGTTCTTATTGTAAAATCTGAAATTGGGATTGAGATTTCTCTTGTTCTTATGGTGAAATCTGAGTTGGGCTTGAGTTTCTCTTATTCTTATTGTTAAATCCGAATTTTTCCTTGGGTTTCTCATGTTCTTGTTTTGAAATCCGAAATTGGTATTGATAATTCCCTTGTTTCAATTGTGTCCCTGGTTTCAATTGGTTCCTTTATTTGTTGTGGAATCCGAGACTGTTATAGTGCCACAAATTATTTTGGTTTTGATCTTATTGGTTGAATCACAGATTAGATTTTGGGAATAATCATTTTTCTGTTATTGGGATTGTTCTTGAATCTGTTATAGTACCTCAGTTTGCTTGGTTTTCGGATTGGTTCTTTGGTGTTCTTAATTTCAAGAGGATCCGAGACCAAAAAAAAAAAAAAAAAGAGTCTGGAAACCTCTCTTAAAAAATTTTGTTCTATTCTTGTTCCTTATGGTCTAGAGGCCTTTTGGCCAAAACCCCACACAAGTGTTCCAAAAATCCTCATTTTTTTCGTCATTTTCACCAGTTTTCGTCGGTGTTCGTTTGGTTTGTTTGGTAGAATTGGCTGCTGGAACCTCCATATCACCGTTTCATTAGTTTTCAAAGAGCTTAAAGAAGAAAATAGAGTGGAAAAAGGCAGAGGTGTGAGCTTATTTGAGGGTAAAAGCCATTAAAGTTGAGTGAAACACGAGTGGACTTGAGTGACAATTTTTGAGTGAAAACACGTGAGGGAGTGTGGTGAGGTATTTTTCTCCATATTAGTCTAACCTTATTTTTGCAGATTTTCAATCATGTCACAAAATACAGAAAGAAATGCAGGCAATGACGCTCCACCACCTACAGTTCCAAATCTACAAATTGAAGCTTTAATGGGGGAGATGAGGAGGATGTTGAGGGAGGAGTGTGAACAAATACATGAGAGGTTGGATAGGGTAGAAGAGGGAACACAACGGAGGCCACGGAGGAATAGGATGCACCAAAGGGAGGATGAGAATGAAGGGGATTTAGAAGGGGTAGTTTCTGATGATGAGTTTGATAGGATGTCGACGGGTAACCATAGGAGGTATGGTGGGAATAGAGAAGTTAGGAACCAGATAGATAATTATATGGGGAATATCAAAATGAGAATCCCAGCATTTCAGGGGAAGAGTGATCCTGAAGCATACCTTGAGTGGGAGAAGAAGATGGAGCTAGTTTTTGATTGTCACAACTACTCCGACATGAAGAAGGTAAAACTTGCTGCCATTGAGTTTACTGATTATGCTATTGTTTGGTGGGATCAGTTGTGCATCAACAGGAGGCGGAGTGGAGATCGTCCTATTGACACATGGGAGGCAATGAAGAGGGTGATGAGGCGACGGTTTGTACCACCTTTATTATCGAGATCTGTACCTTAAGTTGCAGGGTCTTCGTCAGGGCTACAGAAGTGTTGATGAGTATTACAAGGAGATGGAGATGGCTATGATTAGAGCCAATGTTGAAGAGGATCGGGAGGCAACCATGGCAAGGTTTTTGAATGGGTTGAACCGAGAGATTGCTAATCCAATTGAGCTACACCATTATGTGGAATTGGAAGATTTGGTGCATATGGCAATCAAAGTTGAGAGGCAGCTCAAGAGGGGTAGTACAAGTTCGAGGCCAAGACCGAGCCCACACAATCCAAGTACAACACCTTGGAGGTCGAACTATCCAAAGAAAGAAGGCCAACCCACTTCATCATCTACACCAAAACCAGCCACCACAGCCACACCACCTCAAGGTAAAACAACTCCTACTAAGTCTCATTCTAGTGAGATAAGGTGTTTCAAATGTCAGGGGCGAGGACACATAGCTAGCCAGTGTCCAAACAATGGAGTCATGGTGATTCGAGAAAGTGGAGAGATAGATTCTGAAGATGAAGATGATCTTGCTGACATGCCACCATTGGAAGATGCTTCTGACAATGAGTATGGACCAGAATCTGGTGAGATGCTTGCACTAGTCACAAGGCGAGTCCTGAATTTGCAAGCAAAAGAAGAGGAAGAAGAGGTGCAGCGAGAGAACATCTTTCACACTCGTTGTCATGTGAGAGACAAGGTATGTAGTGTCATTATTGATGGAGGTAGTTGTACTAATGTTGCTAGTGCTTCCATGGTTGCCAAGCTGGGGCTTACAACGCTTAGGCATCCTTGTCCATACAAATTGCAATGGCTGAATGATAGTGGTGAAGTGAGGGTTACAAAACAGGTGCTAGTCTCATTTCGAATTGGCAAGTATGAAGATGAGGTGTTGTGTGATGTGGTTCCCATGCAAGCTGGACACCTCCTTCTAGGAAGGCCTTGGCTATTTGATCGGCGGGTCCAGCATGACGGCTTCACCAACAAGTATTCATTCACGTTCCATCAACGAACAATCACTCTAGCTCCATTGACGCCAAAGCAAGTATATGAAGACCAAGTGAGGTTGCAAAAATTGAGTGATAAAAAAAAATTGAGTGAGCAAAAGAAGGAGAGTGAAAAGATGAATGAGAGTGAGAAAAAAGAGAGACAAAGAGAGAAAAGGGTCGAATCAAGTGAGAGAGAAAAGAAAGAGAAGAGTTCGATCAATGAGGGAAAATTCGAGAGAAAACAAAGTAATTTTTATGCAAAAAAAAGTGAGGTTAAGGAGGCTCTTTTAAACACTAACCAACTTGATGCTAACAAAGGGTCGTCACAAGCAGGTTTTTGATCCCGGTGATTGGGTATGGTTACACATGAGGAAAGAGCGATTCCCAGCACAAAGACGTTCCAAATTGCTACCTCGAGGAGATGGGCCATTTCAAGTGCTAGAAAGGATCAATGAAAATGCCTACAGACTCGATTTACCAGGTGAGTATACTGTTAGTGCTACTTTTAATGTTTCTGATTTGAGTCCTTTTGATGCAGGTGACGATTTGAGGTCAAATCTTTCTCAAGAGGGGGGGAATGATGAGGACACCAAGACTCAAAATCCAAGTCAAGTTCCAGTTGATCCAAGTCAAGAGGGGAGGGATGATGAGGACACCAGTTTAGGAGCTTGATCAATATTTAGCTTCTTGTAATGAGTCTTTTTATTTTTAATCACGTTTTTTAGTCTTTGTTTATTTTGTGATAAGTCAAACATTTGACTTGTGTGAGTCCAATAGTCCTCTTGTCTTTAATTTCGGTTTTCATGAGGAAGACAAAAGGCTTGTCTTTAATTTCGGTTTTCATTAGGAAGACAAAGGGGCTGTCCTTAATTTTTCGGTTTCATTAGGAAGACCAAGGGTCTTGTTTTCATGTAATTTTCGTCCTTATAAGGACTGCCAAAACATTTGGAAACTGCCAAAACATTTGGAAAAATCAGATTATGTTGAATGAAATTGTGAGTTTATTTCTTCTTGAGTTCTTGAAGAAACTTTTGAACTTATCAAGGAGATTCCTTGTGGCGTTCATCCTGACTTATCAAACGGATTCCATCCCCGTTTGTGGCGTCTTCCTCATACCAAGGTTCGTGCTTGGCTAAGCATTGGGTCGCGGTTCCATTCCAATCTCGTGTGTTCTTGGTGGCTGTTCCATATTTGGTGTCGGGTTTCATCACAGTGTTGGTGTGGTTCGTATCAGTAATGGTTGAAGCAGAGAATATGGGGGTCGACCAAATTCTGAACAGGACCCTGAACGAAATAGCCAGCGTAAGTGTTTCTTATCTCTTTGGCCTTAGTCTTTTATTCTTTGCAACAGGTTCTAACTTTATCTTCTGTCCTCAGACTTTGCTGTCTGCAACTGCTGCTCGTACCCGCACCCAAGCCACCATCGAACAGGCTCGGGCAAAGGCTATCAAGAGGTACCAGGTGAAAGCAGCCGAAGAACTTTCGGCTACAGAGGCTAGGCATGCAAAGGAGTTGGAGGCGATCGTTCAGCAGAGGGATGCCGCGGTGACAAAGCTATCGGAGGCTGAAGCTTCGAAGGCAGCTATAAGGAAGCAGAGGGAGGAGTATCAGGAGTCCAGCCGAGTCCAATTTCGAGAATGTAAGAGACTGGGCAAGGAGCTCAAGTCTAAGAATGAGGCCATCGCCACCCTTGAGAGCCAAGTGGAGCTGCTGACGCTTGACAACTCCAAGAATCTAGAAAGGTATAAGAACGCGACGCTCCAGTGTTTTTACAACTTCTGGAAAAACAATCAGGGCGCCAACTTCGGCTACCTTTCAGAAGATGTTAGGACTGCTGAGCTGGCTCGCTGCACTGCTCAACTGGCTGAAGAGGAGGCAAGAGCAAGGATCCCTGTTTCTCCAAGCATTGCTGGTGCAGAGGAAGAAGGAGTTGCCGAGGATGCTGCCAATCAGAACGCTGATAAAGACCCTCCTGCTCCTAATGCCTCTTGAGCTTTTTCTTTTTATTATTTTTTTTTCTTTTGATTACACGACCTACGGGTCGTGATGTAAAGACAATATCTTTTTTGAATTTGCTGCATGGGCAGCAAACTTTTCCTTTTATTTGAACAGTTACATCCAAGCAGTGATGCTTGCAGTGTAAAAGATTGCATCATGATGCTATAACATTTTCATTTATTATAGCATTTGTTCGTATGACCGAACTTAGCATAGTACTTTGGCTTGATTTAACAAAATATAAATTTTGAAAAATACTCTAAGTACCTTAGCATGCTTTCACTCATTTTGTTCATGTGTTTACATACCTAATGGTACGCTTTCCTATCGATGTGCCTTACCCCAAGTGATCGAGGAGCTTTAGGTCCTTGGTCACTTGCCTTGACCATGACATGCTCGAACATTTCTGCTCGGGTGAAAAAGTAATAATTGTAATACAGCAAAACAACACACGTAATGAACAAATACTTGTAAATATAAATTCACAAAGGTTGGCAAGAATGACTGGCTGCGCACAGTCCCTTATAATCCCGTATTAAAAATGGACTAAACATGTCTTTACGAGTGATTCTAAAATAGAATCTTACATATACGAGCGATTAGCCATACAAAGTGGCTAACCCTCTTTGCAAAACTTGTAAAAAAGTAAAATTTAATACAAGCCAGTTCTTTAAAAAGGACTGTTCACTGATAATACTTGCGCAGGTGTTCTCCATTCCAATATCGTGGAACGAGATCTCCGTTCAGGCGTGCAAGTTTATAGGTGCCCGGATGAAGGACTTCTTCAATCTGGTAAGGTCCTTCCCAATTAGGTCCGAGTACTCCAGCAGTGGGGTCGCGGGTATTTAAGAAAACTCGTCGTAGCACCAAGTCACCGACGTTGAATTTCCTTTCTTTAACTTTGGAGTTAAAGTACCGGGCGACTTTTTGTTGGTACGCAGCAACTCGGAGCTGGGCCTTTTCCCGTATCTCGTCAATTGAGTCTAGGGACTCCATCATTAGTTGGCTGTTCTGGTCCTGGTCGTATGTTATACGTCGATGTGAGGGGGGATCTAACTCGACAGGTAACATAGCCTCATATCCGTAAGCTAAGGAAAATGGGGTATGTCCTGTCGCAGTTCGGTGAGATGTTCTATACGTCCAGAGGACT